>NC_080753.1:38310897-38634231 GCF_020826845.1 Diceros bicornis minor | reverse complement strand
AGGTGTTTCCCAGGGATCCAGCCCCATATAGCCTTTTTCTAGCCATAACTAACTACTAGCCTGAATGTGCCAGGCTTTCCAACAGCTCTGTGCTAAGGGCCTCTGTCTGGAAAACACTTTCCCTATTTTCGTGTCTAACTTGCACTTGTCTTTTAAGAATCAGAAGGACTCACCTCCAGGAAGCCTTTTCTAACCTGCTACTGGGAATTTGGTGCCTTGTCATTGTGCTCTGCTAGCATCCTGTACATACCTTCATGGCACTTAACACTGAACTGTCATTGCTTATTCACTGAAGATTTCTTGAGGAGCAGAGAGCTGCAGAGGCCAAGGAGTTGTCTTTTATCTCTGTATCTGTGCAACTAAGAGAGTCTGGCACATAGTGGACAATCAGTAAATGAGATGTTATGAATATCTTTACATTCTTTTAGGTAATTCTGATATTGGCGGTAATGACTGTATAAGCAGTTTTCCTTACTTTGTGTCTTTTCCCCGTAAAACATTTTGAGAATTTTCAACTCTACAGGAAAGTTGAAAGAATAGTACAATTAATACTATATACTCCTCATGTAGCAGCAGTTGTGAACTTCCTGCTACATTTGTGCTCTTTCTCTGTCTCCACCTACCCACACACACGCTTTTTTCCACTGAAACTTTTGAAAAAAAGTTTTAGCACCATCTCCTGAGAATAAGGATATTCTCTTAAATGGCCACAAAACTGTTAACCCACCTGAGAAAATTCTCTCTCGGGATCTACAAACTTGGTCTCTAAAGGGCCGGATAGTAAATGTTTTAAGCTTTGCAGGTGATATGATCCCTGTAGCAACTACTCAGACCTGCCAGTGTGGTGCAAAAGCAGATGTAAGCAATACCTAACCAAATGGGTGGAGCTGTATTCCAGTAAAGCTTTATGTGCAGGCTTTGGGCTCTATTTGGTCTGCTGGGCCGTGGTTTGCCTATATATCATTCATATTAAGGTTTCTGAATTCTTCAAAAAATGTTTCTATCTTTTTTTATTTTTTTAACTCAGGAGCCATTGTTACACATTGCATTTCACTGTGTCTCCAATCTGGAACAATACCTTCCTCACATCTTCTTTTTATTTTCCCGAAATTGATTATTTTGAACAGTCCATGCCTGTGTAGATAAGCTGCATTCTGGACTTACCTGCAAGTTTCCTCATTATTAGTTTCATGTCTCCATTTTTCCGTTTGTAATAAATAAGCAACCAGTGTGGTGATTCTTTGAGATGGTGAGAATGTCCTTTCCGCCCACTGCTTTCACCTACTGGTTTCACCCATTTGTGGTCCTTGATTGAATCATTTATTTTGTCAATGGCTACAACATGGTGATTTTTCAAATCTGTTATTCCTGCTATGTTAGCTGACAATCTTCTGTAAACAGTTTTCTCATTTGTGTGTGTGTGCTTGGTTTAGGAATGGTTGTTTCGAAGAGGAAAAAAATGGATGGTAATTATTGGAAATGCATAAACCCAACAAAGGGGCGTTGCTATTGTTGTTATTGTTATCATTACTACTACTGTTACTGCTTCTGTGATTCTTGTTATTACATTTTCAGGAGTATCGCTGAGGAGACAGTCAAAAGACAGTCCTTCAAAACAGAGAGCAGGCTGAAGCTGGGGATGGCAGCAGCATTGATGAGTGCTCATTCCCCGGCTCCTCTGAATCTGAAGAAGGAGGGGCTTCGGGTAGAGAAGGAGGATCAGCGCTCTGCTTGGCAACAGGGACTCCAGCTGCAAGGAGACAGCACAGGCCTTGGACAGGAGCTGTTGTGCAAACAGTTCAGGCAGTTGCGCTATGAAGAGACCACAGGACCTCGAGAAGCACTGAGCCGGCTCCGGGAACTTTGCCGATGGTGGCTGCGGCCCGAGACCCACACCAAGGAGCAGATCCTGGAGCTGCTGGTGCTGGAGCAGTTCCTGAGCATCCTGCCCGAGGAGCTCCAGGCGCGGGTGCGGGAGCATCATCCCGAGAGCGGGGAGGACGTGGTGGTTGTACTGGAGGATTTGCAGCCAGAGCTTACAGAAACAGGACAACAGGTGGTAAGTCAGGTGTGCTCTTTTG
This sequence comes from Diceros bicornis minor, assembly GCF_020826845.1. NCBI lineage: Eukaryota > Metazoa > Chordata > Mammalia > Perissodactyla > Rhinocerotidae > Diceros > Diceros bicornis. Next base: position 38,632,150 of record NC_080753.1, on the reverse strand, counting down.
CAGGAAGGCAGGAATTGAGACCTCTGGCCAGAGAGGCGAACATGAGCTCTGCAGTGGGAGGAGAACTGAACTGAGCTCAGGTTCAGTTTCTTTTCAGCCTGGCTGTTCATTGCTGTAGGTCTTCCCTCAGCCTTACCTGTTCTCTGCTGGGAGGGAACTGAATGCACTCCAGATCCCCCAGCCTCTTTTCTTCTCTCTCTTTTCTAACATTGAAGAGTTTTTCTGAACAGCAGTTTCCTCCTAAACCCACATGTACCTAATTGTCCCTAGGACCCAGACCAGGCAAAGAAACAGAAAATGCTTGTGGAAGAGACAGCCCCCCTGAAGGCAGTGCAAGAGCAGCAGGTCCAGCCTGAGTGTGAGGTTTCCAGGCCTGAAAAGGAGAAAGGTAAGAAATGGACCACATCTTCTTACATGTGGGATGCAGTGGGCTTTGTAATTCCCTCCTGAGGCCCTGCTCAGCACCCTTGGCATTTTGCTTTTTGTTTTTGTTTTGAGTCAGGTTTATTGAAGTATAATTTACTTACAGTAAAATTCATTCTTTGTAAGTCTACAAGTCAATGAGTTTTCACAAACATGAAATAATTACAATCATCTAATCACCACTACAATCTAGATTATAAAAGTTTTCATCACTCCACACATTTCCCTTGTACTTTATCCTTGTTTTGTTGTTGTTGTTCAGTTAAAACTGAAGCCTTCTCCTATGTGGACCTTCACCTTGCTTTTCTCCCCATTACTGTAGGGGTGAATAAAAAAGAAATGCTAGTGGGCCAGCCCCAGTGGCCTAGGGGTTAAGTTCAGCACACTCCACTTCAGTGGCCTGGGTTTGGTTCCCAGACGCAGACCTACACCACTCCTCTGTCAGTGGCCATGCTGTGGCAGCGGCTCACATACAAAAAGAGGAGGATTGGCAGTGGATGTTAGCTCAGGGTGAATCTTCCTCAGGGGGGAAAAAAAAGAAATGCTAGTTTCTCACCCAAGGCAAAGAATTCCAGCCACGTGCTTCGTTACTCATTTTTTCTTACAGCCTTCAAATTATGGTAAATGGCTACCATCTTTTATTTCTAAATGTCACCTGGATTATTTTTTGCTATAGTGTATTTTCCTTGCCGCTGAAATCTCTCTAATTTCTGTCCCTTTCATTTCTCTTTTCCTTTTTCTAGTTTGATACAAGCCTGCTTCTCTTTTTTTGTTTTAGTGTCTCTCATCTTGGTGCTTCCATTGACATTAAGTTACTTCCTGTTCATTCTCCATCATTTAAACACAAATTCATTAATGTTGCTCCCCACCTTAAAACCTTTCAGCGAGCTGAGTAATATTATTCTTTCAACTTTTTTTGATGTTTGAAAAATTCCATAATAAAAAGTGAAAAACAAAAATAAGAAAAAACCACCACCTTCAGTGATTTCTAATAGCCATTAACAAAGGCCTCACATGGCATGTTCTGGCATCTGCTGACCTCTCAGCCTCATGTCCACTAGCGTAACCCATCCGTTACAGTGTGCTTGAGACTTTAACACTTGTGGTTCCACGTCCTGTGAAGCCCCTCATTCCCAGACAAATTGGGATGGTGAGTCACCCTTTGACCCACCTGCTCACACTGTGTGTTGCCATCATGCTGAGCTATATTCCATTTCCCATTTGCTCCCTGCTATTTCTTTCATCTGAGCCTCTTCTGCCTTGTTTCTTCTGTCTGAATGCTTTTTCTTTACTCTCCCTGACTAACTCCTGCTCGTCCTTCAGGACTGAGCTTAGGTACCACTTTCTCTATCCTTCTCTAGGTCCCCCAAGTCTGGACTTGTTTCCCCACCTGTGCTCCTAGAGCTCGAAGATTTCTCCTGTCATAGAACGATCACATTGTGTTATAGTTGCTGGTTTACTTCTCTTTCTCTCCTGCCAGACTGAAAGGGCAGGGGCTTTGCTGTGTTTCCTGAGTCTGCTAGAGGCCCTGGCCTCCAGTAGACCCTCAATAAATGTCTATTTGATGAATGGCTGATTTCGATTCTAAAGCCTTCTTGTACCTACTACTTACTTTCCCTGTTCAATTTCTGAGTCTTCTTCAAAGGTTCCCTTCTTCTGGAAGCTTTCTGAGTAAAGTAACTGAAAGAGAGGGGCATGCCTTTTCTGAATAGCCTTGCAGAAATGAATTTATGCCAGGTAATCAATGATGAGTGTATATTTTAAATATGAAAAGTAAATTTAGTGACAGTATATTCTTGAAATTGTTCCTTACCCTCTGGATCTGTTGAAAATGTTATTTTATATTCAAAGTTCAGGTTGTTGTTTGGTTTCAGACCCCGCCCCCCTTTTGGGTTGTATATGTCATTATATCATTGCTGGGAAAGAATCTCTCCTATTCTCTTCCCTTAATTCTCCCTCCCTCCCCCATGTAGGTGACTTCATTCTCTTGCAAAGGGCCTCTACACACAGTACATCGTCTACCTCATTTCATCTTCCCGCCCCCCACATGTGACTTTGCTTTCTCTGATGTCTCCTTACCACTCCCTTCTCTCACTTTTACTTTTGACTGTCACCTGTTCTCACTTTTTAAACGATCTGCTGCCTTTATCTCGCTCACACTGATCAACCCGCATTTGTTTGTTATTACTGCTGCTTAGGATCTCCCTCTGCTATTTTCTCTATCCACCTCCCCTTTTACTCTCTCATTCTGACTTTGCATCCCTCCCAGTCATGCTACTGGCCTTAAAAGACTTATCCTGTCTGCCCATCCCTCTCACCCTTCTGCCTGTGTGTCTGAACTTAGGTTTTATTCAGCAAACATTGTTTACTGTCTCTTTGTACCAGATATACGAGCAAATTATTGCAGCATTGAGATGTAACAGCTCTGTTGAACCACACAGGAAAGCAGTTACTGCTGTCCAAGGAGATCAGGAAAGGCCAAGAAGTTCACATTGTTGTGAACTTTGTGTTACCCTCAAGGTCTTCTGGTCCAATGTTTTTGATTTATTGGTGAGGCCACTGAGCCCGAAGGGTTTAAGTTACCTTTCTAGGATTACACAGAATCAGTGATAAAATTGGTATCACATCTACATTTCTTCATTTCCAATTCATTTCCTCATTTCCAGTGCTATCTCTTTTTTTTTGGCCCCAGGGTCCTGAATTGACCCAGCGTTTTTATTTTCCATGTGACAAACCATTTTGAAGAATATGCAGTTTTTCCCTGCTATCTGAAAGTAGAGCATTGCTATGAAACCTTTCGTAAGCCGAAATGGCGTAAAGCGAAGAAGCAATTACCATTAATTTATATGGGAATTTTTTTTTGTTTTTGCTGTGGAAGATTTGCCCGGAGCTAACATCTGTTGCCATTCTTCCTTTTTCTAATTCTTTTTTTGCTTGAGGAAGACTAGTCCTGAGCTAACATCTGTGCCAATCTTCCTCTATTTTTTATGTGGGTTGCTGCCACACCATGACTGACGAGTGGTGTAGGTCTGCACCTGGGATCCGAACCCACGAATCCCAGGCCACCAAAGCGGAACGCGCCAAACTTAACCACTATGCCACGGGGCCAGCCCTGGGAAAAATTTTTGAGCATTCCCAGACTCAAAAAATAACCTACCAAAATAAATGGAAATAAAGCACAGGTGCTCACAGACAGAGTTCAAAGCTGCAATGGCTTGATGCTGAGGTGCAGAGTATAGTTTCTGGGGAAGGAGTTTGGTGGCGCCATTCTCTCTGCTTGGGGTGCGTGTTACTGCATTAACAGCTCGCTGCAAAGCAAATGCTGGGCACTATTTTCACTCTCCACCTTTTTTTGCAAAAGCAAAAATCTTCAGATTTCCTTCTGTTAGCGAAAACAGGTACTAATGTAGGTCTGTCTTAAAAGCAAAGTGGCGTAAAGCAAACTTTCAGGTAACGGGAAACCTGTATAAAAGGGTATAGCCATGCCCTTTAAGACAGTTTGCTTGCTTGCTAACTGGTGTTTGTGTGTGTGTGTATCACATGATAAAATTCAAACCATTTAAAATAAGTCACCTCCCACTGCAATCCCCAACCTTCCCCAAAGGCAACCACTGTTAACAATTTCTTATGTATCGTTTCTTATATAGTCTATGCAAACACAAGCATCCACAGCATTTCCACTTTGCACATATGGCTTGATTTAAATTTTTTCCTCCTAATTGCAGATTCCTTTCCCCAAGCACCAAAACACAAGTAATTGGTGGTATATATTTAATGTTTCAGGTGAGGACACAAGGATTGAGAATGGGAAGCTGGTTGTAGAGACAGACCCTTTTGGAGGAGTGGAATCATCTAGGAAGATATCTGAACCCACAGAGACTCATTATGGGGACTCTGACTTGGAAAGACAGCAGGCCAAGCCCAAGGAGAAGACTGCCTATAAATGCTCAGACTGTGGGGAGGGATTCATCCAGCACTCAGACCTGATTAAACATAAAGGTACGCACACGAGGGAAAAGCCCTGTGCATCTGAAGTGTGTCAGAGTTCTAGTCTTACTAGACATCAGAAAATCCGTTCTAGAGAGAAAGGTCATCAGTGTCACGAGTGTGGGAAGGCCTTTCAGAGAAGTTCACACCTTGTCAGACACCAGAAAATCCATCTTGGCGAGAAGCCTTATCAGTGCAAGGAGTGTGGAAAAGTCTTTAGCCAGAATGCAGGCCTTTTGGAACATCTCAGAATCCACACTGGAGAGAAACCTTATCTGTGTATCCACTGTGGAAAGAACTTCAGGCGCAGCTCTCACCTTAATCGACACCAGAGAATTCACAGTCAGGAGGAGCCCTGTGAGTGCAAGGAATGTGGCAAGACCTTTAGTCAGGCCCTTCTCCTCACCCACCATCAGAGAATCCACAGCCACTCCAAAAGCCATCGGTGCAACGAGTGTGGGAAAGCCTTTAGTTTGACCTCAGACCTTATTCGACATCACAGGATTCACACTGGAGAAAAACCTTTCCGGTGTAATATATGCCAGAAAGCCTTCCGACTGAACTCACACCTCACTCAGCATGTGAGAATCCACAAAGAAGAAAAACCCTATGAGTGTAATGAATGTGGAGAAGCCTTCAGACAGAGGTCAGGTCTTTTTCAACATCAGAGGTATCACCACAAAGACAAACTGGCTTCCTGAAGTGTCCTTTGCTTATGGAACCTCAGAGACAGTACATTAACAAGCAAATAGCACTTGAGGAAAGGTCACTCTAGCCAACTCTGGCGGAGCTGGGGGCCAAGTTGGAGGCTGTCTGCCTCCACTCTTCTTTGTTTTTCTCGAAGTCAGCTTTGGACCATAATAATTTGACTCTAGATGGTACTGTGGGATCATAGTTAAACAGCATTCTTTACTGCAGGACTTCTCGGAGCCATTAACATGGTTATTGCATGATTATGCATCTCCAAGTAGTAGAGAGCCTCGTGATTGAGAGAGGGCTTTGAAGTCAGCAGCAAATCAAGTGTCCGCAGGTTTACAGGCTTAAGCAGAACAAGAGCAGGTTGATATTTTTGCATATGCTACAGCAACAGATTCCTATACAATAAAACTCATGATGTTTGGAAATATACCATACTCAAAGGTGTCTTAAAGTACAGGTTAGTGGAGACTAAACCCTACTGGTTTTACTAACTGCACCCCCCCCCACCGTGGCATTACCCTCACCTTCCCCTGCCCCCAATCAGTGGAAGCATTTTGGAAAGCAAAGATAATCTAATTTTACCATTTCCCACCCCCATCCTTGCCACAATACTTTATCGATTCAAGTTAGAAATCAAGGTTTTCTTTAGACTATGGAAGAGATTTCATAAGTCATTTGAATGAACTGTGCTGAATTCAAGTAGCAACTGTCTTGTTTGATAACTCCAGTGCCAGTATAGTGGCTGCTGCATAGACACTATTCAATAAATGCCTGGGGAAAGAAATTGGACTTTTTTCCTTTAATACTGATGATGCAATTTTAAAATGTTGCTTGTTCTGGAATTCTTTAAAAGTCAATAAAATCAGCTTGGAGGAGATGATGATGTTTATACTGTGAATACTAAAATGTCATGGTAATGACGAAGAATACTAAGCTTATGGGAGTCCACTCCCAAACACATCACCAGGGTGATGAACGTCACTTGCAGATGGGTAGTAGCTGCTCAGGGTACTGCTGTCTGGAAAAGACTGCTCAGTCTGCCAGGGGAGTGGGAATGTTGGCGAACACTCATCTTTTAGTAAGAATTTGGTTCAGCTGCATATAGTTTAAAAACAAAAAAGGTAGGAGGGACTTAATAAAAGTTTGTTTTTCTCTGAAATAGAAAAGGCCCAGACGAGCAGTCCAGGACTGGTAAGATGGTTCCATGACATCACTAGGGACTCTGGCCTCTGCCTCTCTGCTCCACCATCCTAGTGTGTGCCATCGGTCCTTAAGGTCATCGTATGATCCTTGATGGCTGCTGAAGCTCCAGACCTCACATGCAAAATGTGGACAGAAGGCAGAAGGACAAAAAGAGGCTCCTTCCAGCTCAGTCAGCGCCCTTTGAGCAGCCTTCCCATAAATTACTTTAGCACATATGTCATAGGCCAAAACTTAGGAAAGGGAGGCTGGAAAGTGTGTCTGGGTTGCAGAGGGCCCAACTGAAAATTAGGCTTCTGTCACTAAGAATAAAGAGGAGAGGGGCCGGCCCCATGGCTTAGTGGTTAAGTGCGCGCACTCTGCTACTGGCGGCCCGGCCTCGGATCCGGGCACGCACCCACGCACTGCTTCTCCGGCCATGCTGAGGCAGCGTCCCACATACAGCAACTAGAAGGATGTGCAACTATGACATACAACTATCTACTGGGGCTTTGGGGAAAAAAAGGAGGAGGATTGGCAATAGATGTTAGCTCAGAGCCGGTCTTCCTCAGCAAAAAGAGGAGGATTAGCATGGATGTTAGCTCAGGGCTGATCTTCCTCACAAAAAAAAAAAAAAAGAAAGAAAGAATAAGGGGAGAATGAATGTTGGAATAGGCACTTAGCAGTCTGACAAACTTCCTGTTCCTTCCACTCTGATCTGACTGGGTACAAGCTGACCAGAAGCCACAGTTAATACTGTTTCCTGGAGGATGACCAAATGTGTAGGAGAAACAACTGTAACTTTTTGAGACACTAAAGAACTTCGTGGAAAAGTCAGTCACGTTCCATTGCTTAGGAAGCCATAAAGCTACGTATCTTTTATTCTGTCTTTATGAGTAAAATTAAGTTGATATCAGGGATTTTCAAGTATTTTGAGGGCTGTGCTGAGGTCAGTACCTAAACATTTAGCTCCTCATCATAGTTTAAATCTATTTGATTCTGTTCAGTTTGAGAAGGAAAGAACATAGAATATCTTTATTATTCTCCTTAAAAAGCAATGACAAGGAAAAGATTTAAAGGATGAAGAATTGTATACCCTTAAATATCTGGAAAATTTGTCTTGCCTTTCTTTCTTCAAGATGATTCTATAGTACGGGTATTATAAGCATTCTGAATTCATTCACACCTTAAACAACCTAATTCTTCCTTAGGTTCCAAAGGAAATGGTGTTTTCATCAGTACCTTGGGGGCAGACCCAGAACCACCTGGGCATAAATGTTGCATAGAGATATATTTAAAAATATGTTTTTCAGTGCATGCACTCCGCTGCTGGTGGCCCGGGTTCGAATCCCAAGCGCACATCCATGCACCGCTTGTTAGGCCATGCTGTGGCGGCGTACCACATAAAGTGAAGGAAGATCAGGCATGGATGTTAGCTCAGGGCTGATCTTCCTTACAAAAAAAAACAACAAAAACGTTTTTCTTATTTATTCTTGACAGTTACAGAAACATTAAACAAAGGGCAAATGTTATAACATCTCGATTAGGTTTTTGCTTGCAGTGTGACACATCCTAGATACCTTAAAAGGAAGTTAAAAATCTATGCAGAGGGCAGGAACCCAGGAAGGATGAACTATATTGCACCAGTGTCTTCTACTGCTCAGCCATTTCTGTTTGGGTAGTAGCTGCAGTGTCCAAATATAGAGTGGAATTGGCAGTCTCTGTTTGTCCCCATTTCCTGCTCACTCTCCTGTTTAAAATCTGATAAAGTTATTATATAGCTTGCCACTATAAAAGTAGTATGGAAAAATAGGAAAGGAGAAAAAAATCACCCTAATTTCCATCTGTCAAAAATAATCACTCTTTAGTATGTGTGTGTGTGTGTGTGTATTCTAACTTAATTATGATCAGTCAGTATTAATAATTTTTTCTGCTCAATTTTTAACATAATTGTCCATTGTAATATCTTCATAAAATTCTTATTAAATTAACTCATATTTATCAGAAAGTTCATATACATTGTAAAAACATTGTAAAGAAGAAAACAAATCATCCTGTCTCATGGTCCACAGATATTCTCTTAATGTATGTTTTGAGATGCTGATCTTTTTTATACATAGAAACACTTTTATCACTGGACTTTAATTATATCATGAACAGTTTTCATTTGTAGTGGACAGAACAATCAATTTACCTACCTGCCCACTCCATTCTAGTCCAAATCTCCCATAATCCTGAGTGGGCAGCCAGCCATTGGATCCTTCTCTGACCACAGAGGATTGAACCAGGAGGAGGCATCTAAGCCAGGCTTGGTCATTTAGATACACCTAGGAATTTGACGTGGGATCACAGATTCTGGTTGGTCTCTGTTAGGCATTTGAACCAGAAAGTAATAGAGAACCGGAACCATTTTTGTGATCACATAAAAACCAAATAGAGACAAACTCCATTGTCTCGTTGGGCTGGCAGCAAGAAGCAAAAGAATGAAGCCAACTCCTGAAGCCAGGATCCCATGAAGGCTAGAGAGACTCAGGAGAAGCAGCCTCGGCCCTCAACTTCTGCAGTCCATCTATACACTGGTCTTGGGAGTCATGGAATGCCCTTGTTTCCTTCTAATAAAGGTTTCTTTTAAGTTAATTTGACTTGTTTCTGAACCTTGCCAACAAATAAAGAAATCCCTGATTTAGACACCCAGATCGTTAGAGGTCTTCATGGAAGATAATTTTCAATATAAGTTCACAATTATCTATGGTATATGTCCCCATCGTTAGTCATTTAGGTTATCTACAGTTCTGTCACCATAAACAATATTTCAGTGAACATCCTTGTACATACAACTTTGCTTACTTGTAGAATTATTTTGCTTCCTTTAGTTGCTGTAACTAGAATCGATGAAACAAATGATAGACATATTTTCTTAGGTTTTTTGATGCATTGGCCAGATTGTCCTTCAGAAAGGTTCAGAAAGGTGTACATCCTGTTAGCAGTCTGTGAAAATGCCCATTTTTCCACACCCATCAACCCTGGGAATTACTCTTTTGAATATTTGACAATCTGGTGCATACAAAATGGGTCTACTTTTTAAAGAGTTTTTTAAAAAATATTTTTACTATTAAAGTTGAACATCTTTTCATATATTAATTGGTGATTTATAATTCTGATTTTGTGAACAGCCATGTTCACCTTTGCTGAATTTTTCTATTAGATTCTCCTTTTCCTCTTAAACAGCAGTGCCATTAAAAATTAAATAGGAGAGCTGTATATCAAAATTTTAAATGCACATGCCCTTTAACAAATCAATTCCAATGTGTAGTATTTACCCTAGAAATGTACTCATAAAAGTATGTAAAGATATTCAATGGTGTTCTCTGCAGCATTACTTATAAAGAAAAAATAAAACAAGAGGGATAATTAAGTAAATTATGGTACAACTATACAATGGAATACTATTTAGCTGTTAAAAAATAAGCTTGTATGGAAAGCTCTCTAAGCTATCTTAACCGAAAAAGCTAAGGTGCGAAATTATATTGTGATCTCATAAGTGTTTTAACATATATAGATACATACTTAGCCACTAAACAAATGTTTATTGAGTGCTACTGTGTGGCTGGTAGTGTCCTGGGATGATATACACAAAATATTAACAATGGTTAACTCGGGGAAGTGGGACGCTTTTCATGTTATAGTCTTCACTCAATGTGAGTTTTTATTGTTCATATATAATCTGTATATTTAAATTTTAAAAATTAATTTGTGCTGCTTGCTGTATTATAATTATTTATTCAACTGTGTCCCCCAGCAGCTTGTGAGGACCCTAAAGACAGAGACTCAGTTTTGCCTTTACCATCTTGGTGGTTTTTAACTGAAATGGTTTCATAAATGATGGGCATGCTTGGGTCGTCCGGACCGCCCTGGGGTCGAGCGGCTGAGAGACGCCTGGGCTGGGCGGGGTGGCCGCGGGGGTCTGCCGGGCGCACCAGAGAGACGTGCGGCCGCGTTCCTAGAGAGGCACGGAGCCGGCCGGACGCCGCGACTCCGCTGCCCGCGCGGCTGCAGAAGAAATTCGCGCCCCTACGCCCGTCCCACCACCGGTGCCGGCTGCGGGGAGCAGGGCGAGACCCGCCCGCCCCGCGAGGGGCTGCGGCCCGGGCTCTGCGGAGGCCGGGGGCGGGCTCCTCCCGACTGTGGAGACCAGGGCCCCCGCGCTCCCGTGGGAGCCTTTCACGAGGTCGGCCACGTCTTTGTTGTACACGTTCCTTGAACTTCTGGTCCATTACCCAGCAATTAGACACGCACTTATTGAGTGCCCACTGTATGCCAGACGCTAGGTGCGCGGTGCATTCTCAGTAAGGTACGTTCTGGGCTCGCCAGAGCGTCTTGGCTACCGGCATCTCATGTACATCTACGTGCATTCATCCAGAAGTCCACCAGTATCTGTTGACTACCAGGTACGTGCCGGGCTCCCTGAGGTTATGCAAATAAACTCCTGTCCTCAAGGAGCAGGGGCGGCGGTGGTGACTGGGGGTGTGGTCTGTGATAGAGACGGAGAGGGAGGGCGGTGGATGAGGCAGGTGTGAGCTCACTTTTCCATGGGAACGCCCCACCTCCACCTGAGTGGCTTAGAGGACAGAAGAGTTTTCTCTGTCTATACATTAGGTTTGGGTTTGGGAATTTACCCTGTTACGAGGGCGATCCTGGCCGTAAAGTACAAGGTGGGTGGAAAAAATTTGAGTAGTTGATATGGCGGTGACATGAAGCATTTGGGACAACTATGGCTTTCTTGGAGGTAGGAACTGTGTCTTTTATTCCTGGGTTAGTGTTATGCCTGGCAAGTAATGATGTGCTCAATAAATGTTATTGAGTGACAAACAAACCAGTAAAACTCAGTAAGGATCAGATCCTGGGGAGTTTGAATTTAGTTCAGTGAGAAGCAATTGAAACCTGCTTTTGGAGAGGGATGGGGTGTTGAATATGGTCCGAATTGTGCTTTAGGAAATATCAATCCAATGATGACAGAGCGTGTGGTGGGGCAGGAATACCATAGAGAAAATTATTGTAATAGTGAATGTAAATGGTAATAAGGGAATAAAAAGGAAGGAATGGCTGCAACACGCATTTTGGAGGAAGAATTGACTAGGCTCAGAGTGATTATGTGTAGGGGCTGGTTTTCAGCCTGAATGTATGGAAGATGGTGGTGATGCCAATGGAAATGAACAATCCAGAGAGAGTGCAGCTTTGAGGGGCCTCTGAATTCAGTTTGGGATGTGTTGAAATTATGGTGCAGGAGAGGCCCGAAGCTGGAGGCATCCTGCTGGCATTTCAAGACGTGAGTCTGGAATGTGAAAAGCAAGTTGGAGCCAGACAGAAATTTGAGTGTGCTTGGAATAGAGGTATATTGAAATTACGATTGATGAGATCACAAAAGTAGAAAGTGAGGAGAGAGAGGGAAAAGAACTTAGAGTATGTTTACCGTTTCAGTTATCTAAAATAAAACCCCAAATGTAGTGGCTTGAAACAACCTCAGCTTGTTATTTCTCATGATTCTGTGGGTTGACTGGGCAGTGCTAGAGTTACTTATGAGGCTGCATTCAGCTGTTGAATCAGCTGTAGACTAGGCCCAGTGGGGCTTTAGCTGGGGTACCCTGGTTCTCATCCACATGACTTCTCTGCATGGCTAGCTTGGGCTTCCTCACAGCATGGCAGTCTCATGGCAGTGTGCCAAGAGGTACAAGAGCACTTCCTCTTACAGTGTCATTTCTGCCATATTCTATTGGTCAGAGCAGGTCATAGGCCAGCACAGATTCAAGGGAGGGAAAAATAGACTCCACCTCTTGATGAGAAGAGTGACAAAATCTCATCACAAAAGGTTTTAGGGGATGGGAGACTTTGGAAACAGTCTACCTCACCTACATTTAAGGTAGAATATTCCATAAGAAATACACAGAGATAGATGACCTTTCACAGTATATTGATCTGTCCATGAAGGCAGCCATCTGGCTCACCCATGGGTAAAATTATCTCTTCTCTCCAGCTAAAGTGTAAGCTGCTCAAGCACTCTTATTGTTAACCCTTCTTTCCTCATATCCCATACCTTACATCTCTTACTTCTGGGCTCAACCTCCTTAGGTTCAAGTGTTCATTATACTTCTGATTAATTTCACTGATAATATAGGCAAGCAGTCTCAGTTTTTGAGCATGACTTACAGATGGGACAAAAATATAAGTATGTTACTTAGAGTTTGAAGCTCTTGTAATTTTCAAGTTACTGATCAATTTTTAGGTCTCAGATGTACATTTGGAAAAGCATTTCTGAAGCATAGACTCCGGCTAAGTGAACCTTTTCCTAGCCTTTAAGCTCAACATGGATGAAGCTTTGTCAGGCCTCACTCCTGAAAATGGAGACAGCTTTGTGAGAATGAAGGAGGAAGATCCCACATGGGAGCAGATGAGCAGCTCACAGGAGAGCAGCTCCCACATTCGGGAGCTTTGTCGCCTGCGCTTCCGGCAGTTCTGCTACCAGGAGGTAGCCGGGCCCCGGGAGGCTCTGGCCCAACTTCGGGGACTCTGCCATCAGTGGCTCAGACCAGAGACACACACCAAGGAGCAGATTCTGGAGGTGCTGGTGCTGGAGCAATTCCTGAACATCCTGCCCGGGGAGCTCCAGGCCTGTGTGCAGGCGTATCCTCTGGAGAGTGGAGAGGAGGTGGTGATAGCGCTGGAGAATCTAGAGACAGACACAAGAGACACAGGACAGCAGGTGGGAAGAGAATGTGTGTGGTGTGGGAGAAGAAATGGGGAACATTTGTCTGTTAATTTTTAACTTTTTATTTTGAAATGATTTATAATTTACAGAAGTATTGGGAGAATAGCACAGAGAACTCCTGTATACTCTTTACCCAGATTCACCAATTGTTAACAGTTGTTTCATGATGTGCCCCACTCTTGTGTGAGTGAGCACTCCCCGTCTCTTTCTCTCTTTCTATGTGTGCATACATATATGCACATGCACACACACACACCTTTTTTTTCTTGAACTGTTTGGGGGTTAGTGCAGATATCATGCTCCTTTACCTCTAAACACTTCTGTGTGTATTCCTGAAGAACAAGGACATTCCTTTGTGTAACCAGAATACAGTTATCAAGTTTGGGGAAATTAAAATTGTTATGATACTATCATCCAAAAAGTAATCCTTGTTCAAATTTTGCCGTATTACCCCAATAGTGTTCTTTATGGCAATTTTCCCCCAATTCATGATCCAATCCAGCATCACATGTTGCATTTAGTTGCTGTGTTTCTTAGGCTCCTTGAATGTGGAACAGTTGCTCAGTCTTTCTTTGTCTGTCGTGACATTGATATTTTTGAAGAGTACAGGCCAGTTGTTATATAGAATGCCCCTCAATTTGGGTTTGTCTTATATTTTCTCATGATAAGATTTAGGTTGTGCATTTTGGCTAAAATACCACAGATGTGATGTTGTGTTCTCTTCAGTACACTATATCAGGAGGCACATGGCCCTGGGTTGTCCCGTTACTGATGAAGTTAAGGTGGTAGCTGTCAGATTTTGCCACTAGAAAATTACCATTTTCTCCTTTGTAATTAATAAGTAATCTGTGGGAGACATTTTGAGACAATGTACATATCCTATTTCTCAGTAAATTTCCACCCACTAGCTTCAGCATCCATCTGGGTTTTGTTTTGTTTTCTGGGCAGAGCTTCTTTGCCTGTCTTGTCTCTCTTGTTTGCCACTGTATTCCCAGCATGTAGAACAGAGCCTGGCTCTCAGGAGGCATGTAGTCCATATTTGCCAAATGAATGAATGTCTCTGTCTTGCTGTTCTGTCTTACCCATTGCTTCTTTAAAGGGTTCAATGGGGCTTATCCCGTGTTCCCTTGAGGATGTCCCTAACTGCTGTTCGGTCCAGTTCCCACCAGGATGCCTTTTCAAGGTGAATCTTTTGTCCTCAGGCCTCTGTCTACACTCAGGGACAGGACATGCGCCTACTGGTGACAGAATATCGAGGAGCCTCTTTGGAGTGTCAGAGCCTCCAGTTCCTGCCTGGGGTAGCCACCCTGAAGTGTGAACCTCCAGAGCTCCCCCAAGAGAACCCCCGAGAAGTGAGTGGTGAGTACCAGAGGAGGGGTTCAGTGAGCACGCTGGGAGCAGGCCACTGACAGGTGCATGGTTTTCTTAGTAAAAGCTTGTTTATCTGTATCCTCAAGTTTTGTTTTTGTTTTTGTCTAACCCTGTACTTAAGCAAGCTTTTTAAAACCTTTGAAATTGTAAAATGTTAGAATTCTAAGATCTTTTTGATCAACACCCTGAATTAATAGTTAGGAGAAACCTTACTATTATAGTTAGGCAGACCTGTTTACACCATGCTTATTAAGCTTTTGGGTTTGGCATATATGCATTGTGGGGAGGTAAGGGAGTAAGAGTGAATCTGGGACAAAGCTATCTTTATAGCAAGCTTTGCTCCCTCTAGATGTAAAACAACAGCAAAAAAAAAAAAAGATTCTACAGGGAACCATTGTGTCTGGAGCAAAGAAAAGTGTGCTGTGTTCTATGTTATATTTTGGGTTAGAATTATCACATGTGCTCTTCATTCAGTAATTTTGTTCTCCTTTTATTGTTGGCTATTTTGAAAAACAATAATAGTACCTTATGTAGGGTCTTGCAGTTTATAGAGGGCTTTTGTGTTCATTATCTCATTTAATCTTCATTAACCTGTCAAGTGGACTGTGTTCTCCCCATTGTACAGATAAGGAATTGGAGGCTTAGCAAAACTGTGACAGGCCCAAGGCTACACAGCTGGAACTGTAATCCAAATCCAGTTTATATCTGCCTTCTGTTTCCCCAATCTGTAAACCCACTGAGAACAAAAACCCTAACTTGTACCTCTCTCCTTTGCACTACGTACCCTGTTGTGCATACAGCTGATACTCGGTTAATATTTGATGCTGATGATTGTTTTGCCTGCTGAGTCTTCTCATTCCTTCAGGTGTCTCATACGACTGCTTTCTGACCTTTAATTCTTTCTCTGCTCAAGTCATGTTCTCTGCCTGTTAGCTCCATCTGTGGCCTCATCGTCTGGCAACTCTCTCCTCATATTCACATATTTCAGACCTATTTCTTCCAGAAAGTCCCGCCTTCCTTTCTCCCAATCCCCAACCTATGGTCAAACAATTGAAAGAGGGAACTCTGGCTCCTCTGAGAGTTTCTGAAGACACATCTCTTCTCCTTATAGTCAGTATTCAGGTGTGAACCTTAAATACAGAAATTAACAAATGAAACATGTCTGACCGCAGAGTCTCATCAGACATGTGAGTCCTAGCTCTCGTTTTGTAGTATTCCTGGTGCCTCCTCTGAGCTCAAAGTGGTTTGTGAAATTGCTCCTTCCATTATCCAAGGAATGCTGTTTTTTATGTCTTGAATATTAGATGCTTAGGCATTAGAGCAATTTCAGGAGGAAAAGATGGTGGCACGAGTGTTTCACTTTGTGGTACGATATTTTGGCATCTGGATGGTGTGACCCCTGTCTTCATTCTGTGTATCTCAAGAGCATGCCAATGCTTTGCTGGAGGCCAGTAGGCTTGGGCCTCAGCTCTCAGCTTCTGCTGGAACTGGAATTCTTCACTTTCTAAACTAAACAGGCCAGAGCTGAGCCTGTGGGAATGTACCTGCCTTTGTGGTGTGGTCACTACAGCAGCCCAGATCTCAGGATTGTCCTTCATGGTGAAAACCAGGGAGCATGATGGCCTACAGGTAGTGTGAACTAGGGGCCTGGAAGCCACTTTGCAGCACACATCATCCCCCTGTTCCTGGCATCCTGTAACAACTGAGAGAAGCATTACCTCCCCAAGCTCCTCAAGACAGGAGGAAAAGAGTCCAGAAAGAAAAGTTATAGCAAAGAAGAAAGACTTCTAGAGGTTTGAATCCCAGCTCTGCCACCTGCCCATGGTGTGACCTGGAGCAAGTTATTTAATAGGGCATTCAATTAGTCAGTCAACAAATATTTGTTTGACTTCTCCATGCTTTGCATTTACCTCTGATCTCTCTGAATCTGCCTAGGATAAATGGAGATGATAATTTGGACTCAGGGTTATTGTGAGGATTGGAAATAATCTTTTTAAGTCACAGTGCAGTGCCCAGCACTGTGCAGTCATCATCACTGTGTCAGTTATTGTTGGTTCCTTTGAGATCAGCCACTTTCAACGTGGCAGATTCTCAAAAGTTCTTCTAGCTCATGGCTAACATCTATTTATGTATGTATGTATGACTTTATTTTTTTAGAGCAGTTTTAAGTTCACAGCAAAATTGAAAGGAAGGTACACAGATTTCCCTTATACCCCCCGTTCCCACACATGCAAAGCCTCCCCCATTATCAACTCTTTCTATTTTTTTTATATTTTACTTCTTCTCTTTCATCATCTTTTCTGCTCTTCTGTTTCCCCTTTGCCTTGTCTCTCTATTCTCCACTTCTTTTCTTTCATCTCTGTGTTCTCCACTTAATCTTTCCTTTATTACCAGCTTGTTCCTTCCTTCTCTTTATTTTCATCTATGATTTTAATTTTTCTTTGTGCATGTGAAAGTACATCACTGTAGAGCACCTCGTGAGTTCATACACACCACTCAGTTTTGTGGGTGGGAGACCCTAAGTTTTAGAATTGTAGAATTCCTGACAGAATGAAAACAGGTGTGATGCTGTATCTTAGACTTAGTTCTTGGATGTTTAACGAGCATAAGAAGGTTTGGGGGCTGCGTCCCCACAAAGGGCACTCCTGCAGTCTGTCATGTTTCACTCAGGACTCTGGTCTCCTCCCTCCACAGGGCCTGCTTCCCAGGGACCAGCCCCGCTCCAGGAAGAAAATCCCAGAGGCAAGGCAGCCATAGCTGAGATTTACCCAACCAGGTCCCAGGTGAGCAGGGTGCCCAGGCTTATGGGAGCTTCAGTAGCAGCCCTCCTTCTTCCTGGCCACCTATTCCCTGCCCTTCTTTGGTTCACACTTCTCACCTGTGGGAGCCTTTCAGGTGGCACAGTCTCTCTGCCTTCACCATGTCACAGAGTATCACAGACCATGTATGGCTCATGCAAGGAGCTCGTGTTGATCACACGCTATTGCTTCCTTCAGTACTGTGTTAGGAGGCATATCCACATCTTGAGTTGTGGGACTGAGGGGCGGAGTTAAGCCCTTGTTTCCAGAAAGCACCTCCACTCATTTGATGCTTAGTGACTGATGTTTAATCTTCGGGGGGGGGGGGGTCTCTGGTTTCTCTCCCGAGCCCAAGAACCAGAACTCTCCCTCACACTCTTTTATATTCTCAGTGTTTTGCACATATCCAGTTAACATTTGGTGATGATAATGGAAATTCTGTGTATCTGCATCTTCGCATCTTCACAAAATGGACTCTTGTTTTTTTGCTTATTCCCTCAGTGGTTCAATTGTTTTCTTAGTCATTTAGTTTTAAAAAAATTAAGTCTCCCATTTAAGTCTTCTGCTGCTAAATCAGTTTTCTCAAGACAGAGTTTTCATGGAGTCCCCTCCTCTCCTAGTCCCTTTCTGTGGCTTCTAATTGGTTCTCAGTCCTGTCATACCCGGAGCTTCCTGTGCATAACAAATCTTTACGTTCCTGAAAAGAAATATATAGGAAATAAAACTTACTGACCTATACATACATATTTTTTTAATCAGTGTAATTGTCTAAAATGTAATATAATGGAGAAACACAAAGAAAAAGTAAGTTATTTTAAAAGTACATATTTCAAAATGCAAATGTTTGGACATGATTGCACCAGAAGAAATAACAAAGTAATTTAAATGTTTGCACTGATGTATAATCAATAAGTTTGAATTATGGAAGAATAAGATGATCAAAAATCTAGGAAAATGACAGAGGTGTGAGTGGACAGTAGAATGAAAACTAGTGTTGAGTTAAATAATAAAAGACCAGACAGAGAAAGAGGGAAATGACCTTAATTGAAGTAGGGGTAAGATGACGTTGTGAGTTGAATTGTGTCCCCCACAATGATATGTTGAAGTCCTAACCCCAGGTACCTATGAATGTGATCTGATTTGGAAATAGACTTTCTGTAGGTATAATCAAGTTAGAATGAGGTCATACTGGATTAGGGTGGGCCCTAAATTCCAGTGGTTGGTGTCCTTATAAGAAGGCCATGTGAAGACAGAGAGACACACAAGGAGAATGTCATGTGACCACAGAGGCAGAGGTTGGAGTGATGCATCTACAAGCCAAGGAACGCTAAGGATTGCTGACAACCACCAGGAACTAGGACGAGGCAAGGATGATCCTCCCCTAGACCTTCAGAGAGAGCATGGCCCCACTGAGGGATTGGTACTGATGGTCTACAGTGTGGTATTCAATACCCTTCACAACTGGGCCCCTTATCCTTACCACAGAGAAGACTAAGAGGCCATTTTTTGCCTTTTTAGACATCAGTGAAGACTGAGGAAGAAGAAGCCCAGACCCTTGTCCCAGAGGAGTGGCCACATCTGAGTCTGGCTTGGAGGAACCTCTCTGGGGACTCAGCTCAGGAGAAGGTTACAAACCTCAGTCTGATGAGTAAGGACAGGCCTCTGGCTGGTGCCCTGTCTATGCTCACCTTTTCCTGTCGTTAACCCTGACATTTCCTACAGACCCTCACCCTCCCTTCCCCTTCTTCTGGCCTCTGCCTCCACACTTCCTCAGCTGCTATCATTTTGCATCTCTCCCAGTCACATTATCTTCTTCTGGTGCTAATCACTCTCCTTACTGATTGTTGTTATCGTCTCTGATAATCCCTCCATGTTCCCTGATTGCCTCAACAACTCCTCCTTTGCTCCTCTTCTTCTTCCCTAGCAAGGGTCCCATACAGTTTGTCATTTTCAGACATCCCTTCATACCTGGAAGCCTCTTGAACTCTTCTGCATGATCCCTTCGTCTTTACCTCAGAGGAAGTTCTTTCCACTCTGTGAGAACACTACTGTCCATGTGTAATTGTCTTTAAATATCTTTTGCCCTGTTAGACCCTTTCCCAGCTGATTGACCTTTCTTATTATCTTTGCATACTGTGCCACATTTTGTGTGATTGCTGAGACTACACTCCTGGGATGCCTGCTGATATTTTTGTTCGTTTTAATTTAAAACATCCTATTTCCTACCCTGAAGATGGTGTTTTCTAAATTCAGGCAATTATTGTATTATTTCAGCTGAAGAAGTTGTAACTAAAGATGGGTTGTTCAATGCAAAGCAGGAAACTTCTGAAGAAATAGAACAAGATGCTGAGGCCTCAGGGATACCCAACAGGTGAGTGTCCATGGTCCTAAGTGGAACAAATCCTGCAGATGTAAGAAGAAATTGGAATGGAACCAGAGAGAGCAGTTGTCAAAAGCCTGCTTCCCTGGAATAATACAGGAAGACTGCCACTCTCAATTCTGTGGTCATCGGAGGCCCCATGCCAAGAAGGTGACCTGTCGATATACAATCATTATACAAAACCTTCACTTGGTGCACACTTGCCTCCAAGAATCCTATTCTGACTCAGTCTACCCTGCTTGATCGCTCTTCCCCGGGCTCCCTTATGTCTTTGTGGAGCTATGGATAGAGAAGCCAGAAAAGGCAGAAGAACATAGAGAAAGCAGAGAATTTGGACGAGAGGGTGAAGGCTGCAGGTGAGGCTGCCATGATGGGTAAGAAAGAAATGTCAGACCTGGAAGAGGGCTTAGGGAGCACAAGTAGGGTATTTTTAATCTCCATAAAGAGAGTCCTGAACAAGAATCAAAAGGAAAGAAGCTGATAAAGAAGGAGAAATTACAGATGGTAGCAGATTGGTTGTGGGAATGAATGAACATGTAGCATAGATACTTGTAAAGCAGAAGAGGAGGAACCAGATCACCAGCAAAGGGTTGGCTTCTGATGAGGCCATGAACTGCTGAGAGAGTTGAGGAAAGAAGGAGAGGGAACAGCGTGGGATGATTAGGCTAAAGAACAGGGCACGGGGCAGGGATTCTCCTTATCAACATTTATTCACCTTAGGGAAACAGGGAGCTAAATCTCAGTTAAAATAGAAATGTCTTGAAGCTTCAAAAGAGAAGTGAAATTTTTCATAAAGCTCGTGAGGTCTGAGCCAGGCTCACTAAAGGAAGAGAAATAACGTTCTGTGACTTAGCTCGGAGTTATAGCTGGAGAAGAGCAATCTGCCATTGTGTCTGTCAGGTACGTTTAGCATCAGGTAACTGAAACCGTGACTCACGGTGCCTTTATTCCTCTGCCCAGCCATACACACACACCCACCCACAACACGTACACACTCACAGTCACACATTCTTCCTTACCTCTTCTTCCCATTACTCCCATTTCCTTCTCTCTCCATATTGGGCTTAATGTGTATCCATTCTTAATATGTGTTCCTGTAAAATATGCACTTTAGTTTTATGTGCATGTGTTTTAAATTATTTAAATAGCATTGTGAATAAATATTGTTCTGTTTCTTGTTTTATCACTTAGCATAATGTTTTAAGACCTGTCTGTATTTCTGTGTATACACTGATTCCTTTACTTATCCCTGCTGCGTAGTCCCCTGTGGTGCACATCCATCATGGTTTGCCTATCAGCTTCCCCAGAGATGGTCCCCCAGATGGCCTCCAACTCCCCACTAGTATGAACAGTGCGACAGTGAACGTCCTCAAACATGCTTCCTGTGAGAATTTCTTTGGGATAAATACCTAGGAACAGAACTACTGAGCCATAGGATGTGTTTTTACTAAATTTAATTCAGTACTGCTAAATTGACTTCTAGAAAGAATGCACCATGTACACTCACAGATCAGTAGTTGAGGGTTCATTTATCTCTACATCCCCTTCAACATTTGGCATTATTCGGTTTTCATATTTGAGGATCCAAGCTCTGAGTCTCTTGTTGTTCCATCATCCTTAGTGTGCAGGACCACAAGATGGCCCCTGGAGCTCCAAGTACTGTGTCTGTTTGAAGCAGAAAGGAGGTAGAAGGACACTCCTGCCCTTACTGTCCCTCTTATCAAGAAAGCAAACTCCTTCCTCGAAGCCCCAACAGTCTTCCCCTTATTTCTTACTGGCTGAAACTGAGTCACATGACTGTCTTTGGCTACAAGAGAGGCTACAGAATTGAGTATCTTCACTGGCTTAGAGCAGTTCGTGGCCTGGACCTGGACATATCACTGCCCCAAATAGAATTGGGTTTCTGCTAGTTAAGAGGAAGAGGGCAAGGGATGTTGGCAGGAAAGTAACAGTCTGCCACCATCCTGGAGCAGATTAGTAGGGATTTGAAACTTTCTCAGGATGTCACAGGCCAAGAAGGACTAGACAGAGGTATGGATCAAGAATTGGGTTTGGGGAATCAAGTGATGGGCTGGTAAGAGAGGAGAGGCCAAGAGATAGTTGTGTTGAAAAGACAGTGTTTTCCAGGGACACCTTTAGAAGTTTCCAACTTTCATTTCATTTCATATTATTCTTCCTTTCTTCCACTCATTCAGCAAGCATTTTATCACTCCTATTCAGAGTTATATATAATACAGAGATTCTACCCTCACTAAATCACGTGAGTACAGCAGATGGGGAAACCGAGAACTACCATACAATGTGATAAAGGGCCCTGTAGCTGTGATAGAGCATGCGGGAGAGTTACCCAACTGAGATTTGGAGTATTAGAGAAGGTGTCCCAGAAGAGGTGACATCTGAAACAAGACTTGATAACTAAGCAGGAATTTGCTAGATAAACAGGATGTGGAAAGGAGAGAGGCAGAGAAATAGAATATGCAAATACCTAGAGAAGCCTGAAGAAGAACTAGAGAGAGGAGTCACAGGAGCCGTGGAAGGAGACTGTTTCAAAGAGCAAGTTTTTGCTTGAAAAATTCTGGGTCCTCTTTGGAGTAGAAAAAGAGGTCATGTTTGGAGATCCCAAGAATCTGGCAGAAGATTTGAAAAGAGTGATGAAGATTTGAAATATCTGCTATAGGGAACTGGGAAGAAAGGGACAAGAGGAAATGAGAAGGATTCTGGGCAGTGTTGAGTAACTAGCTGAATTTGGAGCCCATCATTTTTAGCAGTGTCAGTCTACCTAGTTGTGTGGTTTCTCTGGCACTGCTCACCCCTGAGTGAGGAACAGAAAAGACCAACAAGGGTTGATCCAGTGTGGAAGTTTTGCTGGTCCAATGCTACAGAAGGACACTGGGGCAGGGTGCTTGACTGTCCTGGCAAGAGAGGAGCTAAGGTGATGGATCATGGAGTCTAGACTGAAGAGGAAGGGAGGGGGAAGCAGGAGGGAATGGAGGAGTCAGAGTGAGATGGAAGAACAGGGATCATGAGACAAAGGTGTGAGGAGTCTGGAGTGAAAAGAAATTGAGGATAGAGAGTGAGCTCTTGGAGTTTAGATTTCAGCAGTGGAAAGAGTCAGTGGAATGATGGGATTCAAGGAGGGTCCCTGAAGTTGAGGGTGTCAGGGGACTCTAAGAGGGATGTGTTGAATGGGTCCTACACGTGGGCAATGAGGACGCCCAGATTGATAAATCCTTTAAGTAAATAAATAAATAAATATATGTAGTGTAAATTATATTAAAACATACTCTTCACTGCTTTTTTCCCCCCAATGTCTTCTAAAACTAGACTATTTACCAATAGGACATTAGTAAATGAAATGCAAATTTCTCGAATTAAAAAAGAAGTTTGCATAAAATAATACTTTTCATTTTAGTAACTTTAGCTTCCATAAAAATCAGTTCAAGGACAGTAAGTTTGAGTTTCTCTTTTGTTTCCCCCCAGAGCAGTGTGTCCACCAGAAGAATGTAGAACTAGAAGATGCTAAATCCTTTTGTGTTCAGAAATTCTGTGAGAGGTGAGGGGGGCCCAGTAAATAATAACCCCCTTCCTTGTCCAAGTTCAGAACCAATTGAAAGACACACAGGAGTAAGACAGATGGTTCTGGAAACCTCAGCTTTGTTATTGACAGAAGCTAGACTGGTAAAGCAGCTCAGAGGCAGAGCTGAATGGGCGCATGGTGGCAGAGGAGGAGTGTAGCAGACCTGCCACTGCATGGGCCTGCTTGATACAACCTGGGGCAAAAAGAAGCATGGAATGCCTGCCACTTGCTCCTAAAGAGGACAACCCAGTTCCTTCTCCCAGATGAATTAGTTAAGTCATGAGGAGTGAGTCAAAGGTGGGGAGGGGCCAGAAATGTTAGGTCTGGACAAAGTCCTCCTCAAGGAAACATGAGGAGTGCAAAGTAAGTAATCCCCACAAAAGAATCCTTAGGCATCAGTGGATTTTTCATGTAGCGAATAAGACTGAGGATTTTTATAGCATATGTTCTTTTTCCTTTCCCAGAGATTGCATACCCTGGGTCCCTGGTAGTACTCCCGCCGCTACTGAAAGGACAGTTGCACATTTGAACACTCTGAAGGACCGTCACCCGGGCGACTTGTGGGCCCGGATGCACATCTCATCCTTGGAATATGCTGCAGGAGACATTACCCGAAAAGGGAGAAAAAAAGACAAAGCTCGAGTGAGTGAACTGCTCCAAGGCCTTGCATTTTCTGGTGACTCAGATGTGGAAGAAGATAACGAGCCTGAGACCCAGCCTGTTCCAAAAAAGCTAAAGGTGTCAAGTGTCCCAGAGAAGAATTGGACCAAAAGAGACATTAAACCCAACTTTCCAAGCTGGTCAGCACTGGATTCTGGACTTTTGAATCTCAAGAGTGAAAAGTTGAACCCAGTAGAGCTCTTTGAATTATTTTTTGATGATGAAACATTCAACTTGATTGTCAATGAAACCAATAATTATGCTTCTCAGAAAAATGTCAACTTGGAAGTCACAGTTCCAGAAATGAGGTGTGTGTTTGGTGTCCTGCTTTTGAGTGGATTTGTGAAGCGTCCCAGAAGGGGAATGTATTGGGAAATCTCTGATGCCGATCAGAACCTGGTTAGAGATGCAATTAGAAGGGACAGATTTGAATTGATTTTCTCACACTTGCATTTTGCAGATAATAGCCACCTAGATCAAAAAGACAAATTTACAAAATTGAGGCCTCTCATAAAGCAAATGAATAAAAATTTCCTCCTGTATGCTCCCCTAGAAGAATACTATTGTTTTGATAAGACAATGTGTGAATGCTTTGATAGTGACCAATTCCTGAATGGGAAACCTATTAGAATTGGCTATAAAATTTGGTGTGGTACAACCACACAGGGTTATCTGGTTTGGTTTGAGCCCTATCAAGAAGAATCAACTGTGATGGCAGATAGGGATCTTGATCTTGGTTTAGGTGGAAATCTAGTGATGAATTTTGCTGATGTTCTTTTAGAGAGAGGTCAATACCCCTATCACCTGTGTTTTGATAGCTTCTTTACAAGCATCAAATTGGTGTCAGCCTTGAAGAAGAAAGGAGTGCGGGCAACAGGAACAATTCGTGAGAATAGGACTGAAAAATGTCCCCTTATGAATGTGGAACATATGAAAAAAATGAAGAAGGGGTATTTTGATTTCCAAGTGGAAGAAAATGATGAGATAATTTTGTGTCGTTGGCATGGTAATGGCATTATCAGTCTGTGCTCCAGTGCTGTTGGCATAGAGCCAGTCAATGAGATCAGTTGTATTGCGGATGGCAAGGAGATCCCTCAGATAAGTCAACCAGCCATAGTGAAATTGTATGATGAATGCAGGGAAGGTGTAGCTAAAATGGATCAAATCATTTCCAAATATAGGGTGAGAATAAGAAGCAAGAAATGGTACTCAATTTTGGTGAGCTACATGATTGATGTAGCCATGAACAATGCATGGCAGCTGCACAGAGCCTGTAACCCAGGTGCCTCTCTAGACCTCTTGGATTTTTGGAGATATGTTGCACATTTCTACTTGGAACACAATGCTAATCTGTCAGATTAAGGCAGATAAAATGGAGACAATGCAGACATTAACAAGACACAGAAAAATCACCACTATGCTTCAGTTTGTGCTCTCCCAAAGCAAACCTGATGTACGGAATGAAATTAAGTACTTAAGTAACTAATGTTTTAAAAATCAGACATTTATATAGAGTTTCAAAGACTATTATGACAAGGAATGTTAAAAATTATCTGTAAAAATGTTGAACTCCAGTGGTACTTTTTTCTATGTCTAATTTTGGTGTTAGACATGTGGGAAATCATTTATTTGTTGAATTGATTATCTTGTGCATTTAAAGGATGAAATCCTGCCTCTTTTTTTTTTTGGTAATTTTCTCTGGAGAATGCCATTTTAAAAATGCAGGCAATGTCATAGTAACCATAGAATGGCGCTGAATCCATAGTTGAAAACTGAGACAGAGCCTGTGAGGTAAGGATGATCTAAACATAACGTAGAGGATAAGAGGCTGAAGACCCCAATGTTGGTGTAAAACTGGATCAGATTGTGTGTAGGTGAGGAGAGCCAGGCGGGCTGGTTGGAAGAGGAGAGTACTGCAAAGGAAAAGCCAGAGGTGAAGCAGTGCCTCTGAAAATTGAAGTGGAAGGTGTATCCTACTGTGACCGTGGAAGTCAGCAGCAGAAGCCAGAAGAGTAAAGAAAACTGAGGAAATATGAACAAATCAGAGTAACAATAGCATCACCATGAGAAGAAAGGAAAGGACAGCAGTAGAGTTAAGTTGACATAAAGCCCATGTTGAAATCAACCAGCAAGATAAATGAGTGAGTCCAGGATTAAAGTCATCAGGATAGATAACCCAAGGAAAAATCCTTGAAAGAAGTGAATGATGTGAACCGTGACTGCTTAGTGATGAAGTCTAGTACTGGTGAATTAGTCTGGACGGTTAAGAGAAGACAGACCTGATCTCATTTTTGTGGGTCACAGCCACAACAACTCCTTGCCTTCCTTTCACATCTAACATTTACAGTCCCATTCCTGGTTGCAAGGCAAGTGGTCAGGCTTGAATTCTTTGAACAGGAGTGTCTATTGTGTGCATGCTGAGGTGGAGGTGTAAGCCATGCGTAACAGAGTCACAGATTCACTTACTCTACAATCAGATGCTCAAAGAAAATATGTTCACTGCTACTTTGACTTGATCTGATATTCCTTGTGAAATACATCACTAAGGGCAGTTGGTTTCTGCTTTCAAGTGCTGGAGTGTCTGGTATCTATAAATATCTACCTACAAGATTATTAATAGAATGCAGATTTTGATTAAAGATTTAAGTGAGTGGTACAGATACTAATTGCTAATGTGGGCAAGAAATATTTACAGAATAACCTCTTATTTCATTTTCATTTTTATCCTGATTTTTAGAGCCCTTTAGCCGTCCCATCTTGGCATTTATCAAAGGCTGCACTTAATATCTGCCCCCTTCTAAGTCTGCTCTTCTCTTCTCTAGGGTTCCATAATTAAGTATATGACATTAGTACTCACTCACCCAGGTACCACGGATGTCGTCTGTGATTCCATCCTTCTACCACCCACCTCTAATCTCTCTTGAATCTCTTTGTGTCTCACCACTCCTTTGCTATTACTATCATTTAGATCACAGTTCTGTGATGGTGCCTGGTTGCCCATCACAGCCTCCCCTCAGCCCCGTAAGCCCTTCTCCAAATCACATCCACCGTGAGAGTCCTAAAGAGCAAATCAGCATCAGCTATGCAGAAGGTAGAGACAGTATGTTATGAAGCATCATAAATAGTGGACTGTATGTGGGTTTTGGCACCAGAAAGTCTCTGAATTCCAACTATGTGACCTTGGGCAGATCAGCTTTCTTAGCCTGGCCCACACTCTCACCATAGCCCTCAGTACCACACCACGGCACAGTTAAGAAATAAGAAATAGTGAGCCCAAGGGAAAGGGTGAGTGACTCCCTAAGACTAGAGCAGAACTGGCCCAGGCTATACAACCAGTAACTGCTCAGGAAGTGTTGGAGAAATGAGCTAGAAGGAACCTGGTTCCCTGAAGACTTTGTGGAATAGAGCCCTGGAAATTGCCTACCTCCAAAATTTACACGTGAGGACAATAAACTTCTATCTTAAGTTATTGCTTCTGAGGGAGAGGGAGGGATTGAGCCTTTGTTACTCCCAACTGAACCCAATTCTAAGTGATATATCATTGATTCATATCAGGTCTCCTCCTCCTAGGCTAGGAGATGAAGTTGGATACAGGAGCATAAGTTTTGGACTCCTATTTCTCCCGCTCTCGCTCGCTCTCTCTCTCTCTCTCTCTCTCTCTCTCTCTCTCTCTCTCACACACACACACACACACACACACACACACACACTCTTAATGAAAATTTTTATAGCACTTATAAGACACTGTTCTAAGAGTTTTACAAATTTTACATTATTCATATTCCCATTCTATAGATGAGGAAACAGGGATAAAGAGATTAAGTAGCATTTCCAAATTCACATAGCTAGTAAGTAGTACAGCCCATGGGGCTAATACTGAGTACTCATTTGTTTTATGGTTTTTTCTAGTTTTTATTCTGTTTGTACTTCTCTATACAAATCCCCAAAAAGTCACATTGCAAGAGAGGTCAACATCTTTGTAATTGTGAAGGGCTGTAGTTTAGGAAAGCATTCCAAAATTTCCTGCAGATCTATACCAAGAGAATGATGTTTTTGTCCATTCTGCCCCACCATTGTACTGAACACCTATGGTACTTCTGTCCACACCACTTCTATGGTGCTTCTCCAATACTGCTGCCTTACGTGGTAGTTATTTGTGTTCAGGTCACATCCTTTACTAAACAGTAAGCTTCTGAAGAATCTCTTTTGTAACCAAAAGAGGACTTGAAATTAATCTATTTGCTGTACCATTCAGGATATTGAGAATACATTGAGACTTGATGGGAAAAATTAGCGATCCAAAAAAATTGTCTTATCTTTAAAGTGCACTTTAGAACAGTGGAGTATGATAGTAACCTCAATGGGAAAAAAAGACAGAATAATTTGGGGTGAGAGATGAAGACAAGTGGTGACTTTACAACTTCATTGGTAAATTTATGCATTCGAAGAGGCCCAGGCACCCTTTACTAATCTGGCTGGCTCCATGAAACTGTTCAACTGAATCACCATAGATTTTTCAAGGCAGGACAAAAATGATTCTGACCAAGTCTTCCTGCATTCCCCACATTGAGGGATCAAGAGACTCTCTATCAATAACTGGATAGAAAGTTAACATCAGTCTGGTGTGCCTTTGTGCCTAGATACTCTAAAACCCAAGCTCAGAGTGCATCCTTCCCTCATTTTATACTGTAATGTTCTTTCTTCACTGTGGTTTTGCTCCTTTGCCATTCAGGACAAATCCCAAACGGATACGGAACTCCTTGCTCATGTGGAGTTTCTAATGTTTTCAGAAGGAAGGAAGTGCCAAATCCAACTGTCTGATAAAAGTTTCTCTCCAGGATACATTTACCAAAGTGTTCAGGTCCACTAATTCTATGGCTATGCTTGTATATAATTGGAATTTGTCTTCCAAGGCAGGGCGCCTGTCAGTGTCGATGCAGGGTCAAGGTCTGTTTTATTTATTCTGTGATACTCAGCTCCTGTCTTACACACAGCCTCTCAATAAAATTTGCCGTTAGCCATAAAATATGGGTTCTGACCAAAGACACAATCGGTTTTCAATGTAGTAGATGCACTCCTGGTGTAAGAATTAAGCTCTTCATTTCTTCTTTCATTGATTCAAACAAACTTATTCAGGCTCTGCCCAAAGACTTTCCATTACACCACCAATTAGTATTTTTTTTTTTTTGGCTTTTTTTTTCTTTTCTTTTTTTGATGGGTTTTCTTATGCTCAAGAAATGTCGAGCTCTGATCCAAGGTGTTGCCCCACTCCTCCCACTGATAGGGCCTCTCGCCCATGTGGACCCTCTGGTTGTGGGCGGAGCGCTGGTGGAAGGTTTGCTACACTTATAAGGCCTCTTG
This sequence comes from Diceros bicornis minor, assembly GCF_020826845.1. Classification (NCBI taxonomy): domain Eukaryota; kingdom Metazoa; phylum Chordata; class Mammalia; order Perissodactyla; family Rhinocerotidae; genus Diceros; species Diceros bicornis. Next base: position 38,602,952 of record NC_080753.1, on the reverse strand, counting down.
CCGGTGTGGACCCGCCAGTGCTGGACGAGGTCAGAGCTCCTGATGACGGGCTAGCGCAGCCTTCACACGTATATGATCTGCTCCCGGCGCTGACACACTGGTAGAGCACGTGGTCAGCCCTGAGGAAGAAGGCGGTTGCCTGGTCCCCTGCGGCGTCGAGGCTGCAGCAGAGCAGCGCATGCGACCGGCCGCCCGTCCGTGCGCCTGCCCCTGGCTGCGCGAAGCTTCATGGTGCTCGGTCAGGTCCAACCGCTGCCGCAGTGCCTTCGTCCCGTCAGCACACGCATATGGCTTTTCCCCAGGGTGGATTCTGGGGTGAGTTGGGAGGCCTAGGCCTGGATAAAGCCCTTCTAACACTCACCACACGTGAACCTTTTTCCCACGTGGGTTTGTTCCACTCCTTTGCTAAGCTACATTCACTGCTTCTGTAGCATTTGGGGCTCTCAGAAACTTTTATTCGAGATCCGCATAGAATTGTTTTAGGTTTCACTTCAAGTGTTTCCTGCTCTAAGGCCAACTTCTCTCGCTTGCATTTAGTCTCCGTGTTTCCAGTCTTGGATTCTTTTTTTTTTTTTTTTTTTGGTGAGGAAGACTAGCCCTGGGCGTGACTGTCTGGGATACCAACCTGAGAACCCCAGGCCGCGGAAGCCGAGCACGCACTTAACCGCTGCGCCGCCAGCCGGCCCACCAGTCTTGGATTCTTTACCTGAAATGCAAAAGAAATTTGTCAGTCCTTCCCCATCCTAGGGAAGACAGAATGAATCAAGTAAAATAAAAGTGTAGTATGCTTGAGCACGGGTAAATGCCTACAAAATATCACTACCATATGCCACTGACAGGAGACTGGGTCCTGGCAAATTAGATTTGCTAATTGTTCAAGCAGGAAGGACACACCTATAGAAGGGCTAGAGATCAACCATCATGAAGATAACAAGAGGATATCGCCATGGCCTTGGGACTTGGTAGCCAAGGGAAAGTGACTTACTGAACAGAATTTGGCATTTTTAAAGAGCGGAAAGGAGAATGCTGTAGGGTAAAACCTAGGCTGTGAACAGGGGTGCGACCAATAGTCTGACGTGTCAGGAGAGATGCCAAGCAGTAGCAACCAGTAGTTGTGGCAAGTAAAAAAGGCTGAAGGAGGAGATGATGAGCCTGTTAGAGACATGGGATGGCGTGATGAAGGAAGACTGCAAGGAAGTAAAGAATGGGGCAAGTTAATCAGATGAACTGGAGGACATCCAGAGAAGCTTGACCAAAGCAGCCAAGGAGGTGAAGAGTGGGGCACAGAGGATAGACTACACAGCCGCTGGTAGTCCTACAAACTCAGTCAGTTGTAAAGGGATTTAATAACTTGACTCATGAGCAAGCTGTATGGAGTTACTAAGGGAATTGTAGACATTTTTGAGAGTGAGAAAGAGGACAAGAACTTTAATTCTTTTGTCAAAGATAAAGCATCAGCCTGGAAGGACCATGGGTGTGACCCAGTATACACATGCTTGTGTTCTTCTAGTCTAATGACTAGAAGTGTGAACTAGAAGCAGGCAGTAGGGAGCTTGTGATAAAAGAGGACAGAAAATATTCTGCTGAAGCCAAACACTGAATCACGGGGAGCCACTCCGGATCCTGACAGAACCCCTTTGTTAAAGAGAAAAGCACAGGCCCCAAATGGCATCTCTTGTGCTAAAGCCCATGATACCAAACCTAGAATTAATATCTAACCCAATAGTAGTTTCAACCTTTCCTAGAACTGTAATCTTAATTGACCAGTCTGGAATTTTCTGGCCAACACCAAAGAGGTAATCCATCCCCCAAAGAAAGAAGAGGTAATCTGCATGATGAAGACTCCTGTTCCCTTCCCCCTAAAGAGATGTCGTGGCCTGAAATAATCCTTTCTTTTCTTTTGCAAATAACTTTCTTGCCCCACCCTCCTTCCCATAAAAAACCTTCCATTTTGTACAACCCCTTGGAGCACCCCTCTAGTTGCGAGATGAGACGCTGCCAGATTCACGAATTGTTTAATAAAACCAATTAGATCTTCAAATTTACTCAGTTGAATTTTGTTTTTTAACACTTTACTTTCAGGCTTTGTTTAAGGCTGTGGAGTTAACAAAGAAAATTGACTTTTTGATCCCTAAACTCTGACATGTATGTATAAAATCTAAATTTTTAAATTTAGGAATCACTCACAATTGTCTTGTTGACTGCTAATTGTTATCTGGATATCCATGCTTAAATGAGACACATTAAATAATTCCCTTTATCACAGATGCCAGGAAAATAGTCACTGAACTGAAACCAGAAAGTCACAAATTGCCTCAAACAAATAAATGTTTAGTCTATGGTGGGGACAAAAAGGAATTAAAAAATATGGATATGGTTTGCAGATGATTCTTTTTCTCTGCATTCTGACCTTAAGGAAGCCCCAAGAATCAGGGAAGGGAGCTAGTTGGTTGAAAGGAAAGTAAAATGATGTATAATAATCTCACTTGAGGTAAAGGAACGGAGTCAAGGGAAAACCATGTAGAATGGAGGCATTTATGATAATTTGGGCTTTAAGGTGCAGATCAGCAAGTGTGGAACTAAAACAAGTTTGCTAAGTGGTAAGAATATGCAGAAGAGATCTGGGATTTGTCGACCAGGCACAAGGGCTAGGGGTGAGATATTAGGCAGCTCATGTTTTTCTTCTAGAGCCAGAGGACTGGGAGATGTAAGGTGTGGACATATAAAGCAGAGGTAGATCAGGGAAAAGATCAGAAAAGAAAATTCAGAGAGCAGGAGCAGGCAAGGTGAAGAGGTACAATAGAGCCCAGGTGCTGTGTTACACAGTGATGAAGATGTAGGTTTCAAGGCTAGGGTGCTGTGAGAGGTCAGGGTTCCAAGCTGGATTGGTCACCTTGTGGAGTTGGCCTTCTGATGATCTGAGCTCCCAGAAGCTGCTATAGCTGTGGGTTCCCCAATCACCTAGAATCCCTAAGGGATGTTGCCAAAGTTGTCCAAAATCTAGATGTGGTGTGCTCACCAGAGGTCTTCCTAAATATTCCACTTTCTTCCCTTGAAAACATATGAATACCAACATGGCTCCCTAGAGGTCTCCTGAGTCAGTAACAAAATTAGGCAGATGTGAGCGAGGAAGCTGTAATTAGCAAAGGAGATTCTTCAAACAGAGTAGGCCCTGATTATTCTCTCATCCCCAGTGCATGGGAAGAAACAGCCACCAGGAAGAGTCCTTTAATGTTTTTTTCTTTAGTGCTTGTGTTGCATATCTTGCTCCTTCCCTTTAAGGAGGTGCCTATAGTGCAGACAGAGAGAGTGAGCCTAAGACAAGAAAAGCCACACTTAACCTGGGAGACCCTTGCTGAGAAGTACACAGTGTTCTTAGTATGGCCCTATGTTGTGTTTAGAATTGTGCACAGTAGCTATGTAATGACATATACACATTTACATCCTGATGCAAGGATGTCCTTAAGCTACTGTGCAGCATTCTAAAAAGGTCACATCCACACTCTTTCATGATGAAGGCTATAGTCAATTCTCTCCAGTCTGTAATGGTTAAACTAAACACAGGCCACTCAAATGATAGGGCAAAACTCTGAAAAGTGACTCCTGACGATGAAAACACGAGAAAAGAGAAGAAGCGGCCAAACACAAGAATAAATTCTTTGTCTCCTGAAGGAATGGGTAGATATTAGTTCTGCCCACATATCTTCATTCATTTCTTCAACTAATAAATATTTTGTAGCCGTGAAGTGGTGTGAGAAGATAGATAAGGCAGGGTTTTGATGAAAGGGGAAATTAATAAAAATGGGCCCAAGGATCCCCTATATGTCTCTAGTTGGCAGTGCTTTCTATCCTGTGTCTCGGAAGAAATTCTGTTCCTCACATGTCTTTGGAATGGCACATGGTTTTGAGGTTCACATTTGACCTAGGTCTTTATGGGCTGCAGCTGGATGACTGAGGATGCCCACAATGCTCTCAGGGGTGATTCTTCCTTCAAGATTATGTCCCTTTTATGGTGATGGGCTGGAATCTGAATCAGAGGGTTTCTTTAGAAATTATTATGGGAATTGGGGTTAAATCCTTTGAGAAGAGACTTGTGAGACACGGGGCTGGGAAGAAGGAATCAGTGTTTTACTCGAACATTCAAGGGCTGCAGGGGTGATATTAGAAAGTTGAAAAGAAAACTCCAAAAAATGATTGATTACTTCAGCTGAGCCCAGTGGAGGTAGAGTTTCTCAGAAGCGCTCCCCCACCCACCACCAACGTGTTATTGCCCTTCGTTCTGGCTTTCTACCTCCCAGCCTTCCACCTGCCCACCTGCTCTTGATCCAGCAGTCTTTCTCTTCTACTCTCCCCAAAGGTCACAGCCTCCTCTCCACTGTCTGGGTGATGTTCTCTCACCGAGGCCTGGAGCTCCTCGGGCACGACAGTCAGGAAGTGCTCCAGGATCTGCTCCTTATTGTGGTACTCTGGCTGCAGCCTCCAATGGCGGATTTCCCAGAGATGGCTCAGAGTCACTCAGGCCAAGGGAATCCTGGTAGGGAATCCTGGTAGCAGAAGTGCCTGAAGTGCTGTCTACAGATTTCCTGGTGTGAAGGACTCTTTCCTGGAAGGCTGAATTCGTGATTCCAAGTGAAGCTGTTTTTCCCACCTTGACTTGTGTAGCCCTTTTCTGTTCCAGAGAGAACTGGCATGGCCACAACTGAGACTTCTCTTGGTTCTCCAGCTGGTCTGAGCTTCAATAATTTAGTAGCAGGTTCACTCTGCCTGGAGTCTGGGATTCAGGAAGACTCCCATTCAGCATCTTATCTTCAGAAGTAGTCCTAGTTGTGTATGTATAAAAATACATATGTGCACACACACACATAGGAGAAGGGATTAATATCCAGAATATAAAGAATTTCTACCCACCAATAAGGAAAAGTTAAAAAGCCCAAAGGAAAACTGAACAAAGGATATGAATAAGGAATTCACAAAGGAGGAAAAGCAAATGGCCAATAAACATATGAAAAGATACATGATTTCATTAGTATTCAGAGATTAAAAATAAAACCAAGATACCATTACATACGTAACAGATTGGCAACTATTTGGAAGTTGATAACATAAATATTGGCAAGGATATGGGATATGGGAATGTAAATTGGCACAGCCAATTTTGAGGCACTATAGTATTAAAATTTTCAATGCACATATGATGTGATATTTTAATTCTATCATCCCCACTGTCCTTGAGAACTGGGATTCTTGACACAGGAGAAAAGTATGGTAGGCAGCCTCTAAGATGTCCTCCAATGATCCCACTTCCCAGTATTCAAGGCTGTATATAATCCCCTCTCTTTAAATAACTTGCTTCTAACCAATAGAACATGGCAATGTTGAGGAAATGTCACTTCTGTGAATAGGTTACAAAAAATTATGACTTCTGCTTGCTAGCAGATGTTCTCCCTAGGGGAGTTTGATGAAGCAAGCTGTCATGTTCACAAGGAACATGACATGACAAGGAACTGAGGGTGCCCTCTTGCTAACAGCCAGCAAATAATTGAGGCCCTCAATCCAAGAACCCTCAAGGAACTAAACTCTGTCAACAACCATGTGAACTTGGAAGCAGATACTTCCCTAGTCAAGCCTTCAGATGAGACACCAGCCCGACCTTGATTTCAGTCTTTTTTTTTTTTTAATTTTTTGTTTATTGCAGTAACATTGGTTTATAACATTGTATAAATTTCAGGTGTACATCATTATACTTCTATTTCTGCATAGATTACATCATGTTCACCACCCAAATACTAATTACAACCCATCACCACGCACATGTGCCAAATTATCCCTTTTGCCCTCCTCCCTCTCCCCTTCCCCTCTGGTAACCACCAATCCAATCTCTGTCTCTATGTGTTTGTTTATTGTTGTTATTATTTACTGCTTAATGAAGGAAATCATATAGTATTTGACCTTCTCTCTCTGACTTATTTCACTTTGCATAATACCCTCAATGTCAGTCTTGAGAGACTCCGAAGCAGAAGACTCAGCTGATCCATACCTGGATTCCCAACACATGGAAACTATGAGGTAATGTGTGTTGTTTCAAACTAAGTTATGAGGTAATGTGTGTTGTTTCAAACTAAGTTTTGAGGTAATTTGTTACACAGCAATAACTAATACAAGAGGAGAACAAGAGTAAGAGGGAAGTAAATACAGTCATGCACAGCATAACAATGTTTCAGTCAGTGACAGATAGCATATACAATGGTGGTCTCATAAGATTAGTACCATAGAGCCTAGGTGTGCATTAGGTTATATCATCTAGGTTTGCGTAAGTACAGTCTGTGATGTCCGCACAATGACGAAATCAGCTAACAACACATTTCTCAGCATGTATCCCTGTCATTAAGCGACACATGACTGTACCCTACAGTTCTGAATTTGAATTGGAAGTATCAATATATATATACAACCTAGGTCTTTCTACTGAAAAGGCTTAGAAACAATGACCAGCTGAGAAATAAGCCTCCCCTAGCACCCAATTTGTGGTCTTGAAATTGTACTTCCCCTAGAAGAAATCAAGGCTGCTTGGAGATGTGGCTGAATCCAGGTCTGACACAGGAAATATATGACATGAGCCTGAAACATCTTGTCACACCGTAAAGCAAGGAAGCTCCTGACTATGAAGGTCTCATGTCAGAAGGACACAGGAGCTAACTTGAAGAGCTTCCCACCTGAAGATGGGAAAATTTGAGCATCAGTCAAGATAATGACAGCAATGGATTGAAACACTTCAAGTATATTTACATCCCTGAGCTCATAATCACTCTTACTTAAAAAAATTGGATTGGCCACCACTGGAGAATGCTAGGGAACCAACTAAGTATTTTGAAAACTGGTAAACAAAAGGAAACAATCCAGCATTTATCTTGCCTTTTCCATGTGAACCAAACCACTCGGTAACTAAATAGTGACAAGAAAAAGTTTCTTTTAATAAATGTGTTCTTCTAGTGAATAAAGAATGAATGATGTAATTAGAATATCACAATTTTGCCACTCATTAGGAATTAATGGATAGAGTACTATTCATCAATGGCTGCTAACATCACAAAAAGAAACCAGACATTCCTTCCTGATGAAGGAAAACAACACCATGATGAAGTGGTCTTGCCAAAAAGGCTGATTATGTTCAAGCCTCTAGATTGAACTACCAATTCCCAGGAAATACAGAGACAGCGAAAGATGTTAAATTACAATACAGGGAGGCATTCATCAAAATGCAGACTTTGGGCAACTACAGGATTAACAACCCCCCACCTGACCATGCCCCAACAAATACAGTGCAATGGGGAAAAAAGAAATGGAGGAGATATCTAATTAAAAGAGACAAGACTGGGGCCGGCCTGGTGGCATAGTGGTTAAGTTCGAGCACTCTGCTTTGGTGGCCCGGGGTTCGCAGGTTGGAATCCCAGGCGCAGACGGACACACCACTCATCAATCAAGCCATGCTACCGTGGCATCCCATATACAAAATAGAGGAAGATGGGCACAGATGTTAGCTTAGAGCTAATCTTCCCCAGCAAAAAGAGGAGGATTGGCAATGGATGTTAGTTCAGGGCCAGTCTTCCTCACACACACACACAAAAAAAGATAAGACCTATCAGCCACATTTTGTAGACATCATGGGGATCCTGATTCAAACAAATGTAAAAAAATTAAGACATTTATAAGAATTGGAATGTAAACACTGGATATGTAATAACATAGAGAATATTAAACTTTTAGGTGATAAAAGTATTATGGCTATGTTTCTAAAAGAGTCTTTGTTAGAGATACATACTGGAATATTTACAAGTAAAATAATACAGCTGGGATTTGCTTCAAAATAACAAGGGAAGGGAGGAAGTGGACGCGGATATACATGAAACGAGACTGGTCATGAGTTGCTAATGTTGAAGGCGGATGGATATGTAAGGGTTCATTATACTATTCTTTCACCTTTTGTTAATGTTTTAAACTCTCTGTAATAAAAAACTTTTAAGAAATGTACATATGCCGTGGTCCTGCACTTAACACTTGTGGTCAGGGAGGCAAGTACAAGACCTGTCACTGCAGTGTTGTTCCTAACATGTAGTGAAAAACAGGACTCAACCTCAATGTCTATCAAGAGAATCGCTAAACTAACTGTGCTCTCAGTTCTAACTAGGGCAGCAGTTAAAAGGCATCCAGTGCAGCCTGACAGCTCTGACGCAATACTCTGTAGCTTCTTATCTGAAAGGGGCAAGAGCACAGAGTGTGCCTCTAACACCTACAAGCTGTGTGACCTTGGGCGAGTGACTTAACCTCTTTGTGCCTCAGTGTTTCCCCTTCCCATGGAGTTGATAATCATGTTTAGATCATGTTTGACGATTAAATACCTGTTAAGCCATTAGAACAGTGCCAGGATCCTGGTAAGCGCTACAGAAGTAGTAGTAGTCGTCGTAGTATTGTATTTAGCGCTACAGAATCTAGTAGTAGTAGTCGTAGTATTGTATTTATTCCTGAAACGCCGGCATTTATCCCGCCTTGGTTCGTAGCGCATCCGGCGGATGCCGCTGCCCTCGCCCCGCCCCGCTCGTCCGGGGACTCACCCTGGGCGGGACCAAGCTCGGCCCAAGGACTCTGGTACCTGGGCAAACGTGGCATCACGGACCACTGCCCCCTCTGCCGCGCGCGGACACTTCCGCTGCCTTTCTACGAGGCTCGGAAGCTCTCTCATCTCGTTGATTTCCTCGCTTTGGGCTCATCCAGGGCAAAGAGGTTAAGTAGAAGACTCTCTCCCTTGCCCCCTGCCCAAAAGTCCTGGGACCTCCCCGTTGGACGTGTGCCTGGCTCTTCCCTTCTAATTCCTAGCCCCACCCCACCCCCCACTTGCCCCACAAATGGATTTCGTTTTGTGATCAGAGGAGCACCAAGAAACCTAGAGAAGAAGGGCTCACCTGTATTGCCTAGGCAACCTCTTGAGATCTCTACTTACCCACCTGGCCTTCAGGTCTCTCTACAAGGGCACAGGGAGGTGAAGTAACTTGTCCACAGTCACACAGCTAGATAGTAACTAACAACAGCTGCGCTGTGCTACCAAGTTGCAAACTTGACTCTTCTTCCCATTCTCCTCCCCCTCCACTTTCCCAGCCCTTCAGTCCCATCAGGCTTTGGCTGCCTGCACTCCCTGCACCGCGCCACCCTCACTCCCCAGCCTCACACCCAACCATAAACATTACCCGACCCTCCAGGAATCTATCCATTTGTTCCTCGTGTTCCAACAGGTTAGCTGCCCACCCCCCCCTCCCCAATGCTTTCAGGACACAGCTAGTGTCAAATAATTACTCTGACACCTATTTGTGTAGCATCATCTATGTTTTCTAGATGAGGAAGAAAAGAATAATTTTCCAGGTAGGAAAACAAAGTTCCCAGGCACTTAGCAGGAAAGAGCGCCAGAAGGGGAATCAGTCAGTCTCGAATACAAACCTTTGCCATCTCACAGGCATTCGATGTGGAGTGGTCACTTCATTTCACCACGCTCAGTTTACTCAACTATAAACGTGAATGGAAGATACCTATGCCTTCCTCTTCTAGGGTTATTGTGGGGATCATGTGACAAACCCAATGGGAAAGATATTTTTATCCCATACTTTAGGGCCTTCGCCCTGGCTGATCCCTCTTCCTAAATGTCCTCCTCCCAGACAGCCTTCAACTGACTCCCTGACCTCCTCCAAATCTTAGCTCAAATGCCTCCTCCTAATGAAGCCTCCCCTGACCACTCTATATAATGAAACCTCACTCCTCCTTTATCCTGCTCCACTTTCTTCTGTTTCCAAATCACTTTATCACCTTCCAACATGGTGGACCAGATCAGTGAAACAGAATCTGAAAAAAAGCAAAACATCCCCAAATGTTTATCAAATGTTTATCCCTTCAATTTTCTCTTTACTGCAGGCTTGCCTATCAGGCTCTTTCTTCTTCCTGTCTCTCTCCTCCTCTCTCTCACCCATTGGGTGAGAGGCCAACAGATTATCTGCCATTCTTTGCTCTACCTTTACCCCTTTGGCCTCTGTTTGGTGGCTGCTTTCTCCTCTGTGAGCTTTTCTTTGCCTTTCTGAGTAGGTGAGAGAGTAAGGGGCTGTCTGAGCACTGGAGTTGGAGTCCCAGAAGGACCAAGCCTGAGATGCTCAGAGAGCCCAAGGGAGGACGGGCAGTGAGGGCTGGCAGGTCTGCAGTGTGCTCCTAAACATGCAACAGCTTTCCCTTCACCCTGAGAGCTCATGTATGGAGGAGGGGGGAGGAAGAACAGAAACTGTAGCAGCAGCTTCTTCCTGAAGCAAACACTTGTAGGTACTGCTTAGACTTCCTGTGTGAAGATTTGGCTGAATTTGCCTGTGCCAGAGCAGAGGACACTGCCTTGTTTCCCAAACCCACCTCACCCCACCTGCCCACTGCACTTCAGGGGCCTCTCAGTCCTCTTAAGGCGGGGCAAGCAGTGGGCCCCTGTGGGGGGGACAGTTTCAGGGACCACATGCTGATGCAGAGGTTGCAGGAAGAAGAAGGATGGGAAGGAAACTGATTTGCTTGGCACCTCTAGCATATCTGAAGGACAATATCAATACTCAAGGCTGTCTGAGGGCTGATACTCAGAGTGGGTTCCATGAAGCAGCAGCAGCAGCATCACTGGGAGCTTACTAAAAATGCAGATTCCTTGGCTCCACTCTGACCTTTTGAATTAGATCTGTATTTTAACAAGATCCCAGGTGATTTGTAGATACTCTAAAATTTGATAAACATTAGATAATCTAGATAAACATCTAGATAATCTGAATTTAGCTAATTGTTCTATTCACAAATGAAATAGTCAAGGAATTTTAAAGTTATTTTTTGTTATGGTCCCTAAGCTATAAGGAAAACCAAATATATATACACATACATATACATACACAAATGTATACTTCTTTAACTTTTTTTTATAAACTTCAAAGACAAACGTTTAGCACAGTAAACTTTAAGCTGAACTTTTATTTCCTCCCTTTTGAAATTCTGATTCAGATTTTGACTGTGGAGCAAAGTATATTGGAATATCAGCAGAGGCATTTAATATCCTATTTAGTTCTAACATGATACTTATAATTCCACCTACATTCATTAGATGGTATTATTTCTTATGTAAAGCATAGTGCATGTTTATTAAGAGCTATGTTTTAAGTGCTTTAGAAGTTTGTATTAATTTAATCTTATGTACCCTAGGAGAAGGGTACTGTTATCCCGTTTTATAGATGGGGAGACCATAGCATAGGGGCATTCAAATGAGCTGCCCAAAGTCACACAGCTCACAGATGGAGAGGCAGGATTTGAACCTAGACAGCCTGGTGCCAAAGCTTGTATTTAACTCTGACAGTAAACAGCCTGAGCATGCTGGTCTCCCCAGTTAAGCAGCAAGCTGCCTGAGGCTGCAGGCTCTTTTTCTTTATAGAGCCTCAATGACGCTGCTTGCAGCGGCCTTCAGAGTTGCTGATAACCTCCGAAAGGCAGTGGCAGGGGAATGCTGACAGAAAAGACTATGAATAAAAGAGGTACATTGTAAAGATTTTAAAGTGTCCTGTCCTCTTATTCATTATTTATAACAAAAATGGGAACCTTAAATATGGTAATGACCTGCAATTAGAGATCAAATGGGACATAGATTTCTAAATCAAGATTATAGGTTTCACACTATGGATAATGCTGCTTAGTTAATGAGTATGCCACCCCTTCTGCTGAAAGCACCAAAGAGACCATCCATCACATTCCTAGGGGAGACCATGGCAATGTTTCCTATGGGAATGATTCTTACTCCCCAAACCTTAAATGTGTTTAAAATGTAACTTACAGGAAAAGAAAAAGACTCACCTCTGAATATCATTTGAACTTACCCAATCTTAAAAAAGTATACACAGATACTAGTCTTTTACAGTTGTTCAATATTCAGTATTACTCAAGAACAGCCCGTCCGTACCAATTTATTTCCAGGTAAGATTTGGTCCCTTTAACGGAAATCATTAGAAATGAACCAAGGGAGAGGGGAGAAGGAGGCTGCCTGGCAACTGCCCACACTAACAGTCATCCACCTAGGAGACACCAGCATCTGGTCTGCAGACAAGCTACTCATTCCAAAGCAAAACATATTTGATAAGAACACATAAGTCACTTGAAAATCTTACTTTCCAAGATGGCCCCATTTAGGGGCCTGGCAGTCCATGGAATTAGTCCAGTTTGGCAACAATATGGATTCTGAAATGCCTAATGAGGTTGCAATGGTGACTGAAGGCTTTCCCACACTCATCACACTCATATGGTCTCTCTCCAGTGTGGCTTCTCTGATGTTTTATAAGGAGTGTTCGCCTACTGAAGCTTTTACTGCACTGACTGCACTGATAGGGTTTCTCACCAGTGTGGATTCGGAGATGCTGGAAAAGCCCTGCGTTCTGACTGAAGGCTTTACCACACTCATTACACCGATAGCGCTTCTCTCCAGTGTGAATCCTCTGATGCTGCACAAGGTATGAGCTCAGGCGGAAGGCTTTTCCACACTCTTCACATTCATATGGTTTCTCCCCCGTGTGGATTCTTCTGTGTCTAATGAGGCCATTGCTGGCACTGAAGGCTTTCCCACACTCCTTACATTGATAGGGTTTCTCTCCTGTGTGGCTCCGCTGATGTTCAATTAGGCCTGACCTCTGGCTGAAGGTCTTCCCACATTCTTCACATTCGTATGGCTTCTCCCCAGTGTGGATTCTCTGGTGCTGAATGAGGACTGAACTCTGAGTAAAGCTTTTCCCACATTCATTGCACCTGTGACGTCTCTCTCCAGTGGGGTGTCCCCTCTGCTTTTCTACCCTGCTGTCCCGTTTACAAGTTTCTCTACACTTAGATTCTAGAGGAACATCTCTTTGGAGTCTGCTATTCCCAAAATGTTCCATTTCTTTTAAGACTTCTTGCTTCGATGCCAATGCCTGGTTTTCAGGTACAGTTTCACCATCTGAAATAATAAATGGACCAGACCATGTCATCTCTTTCCTTTATGAAAGAGTACAGGCATGGGATGGGGAATAGGAAGATTCATATCTAACACACATCCTTTAGGAATGCAAAACTGGCAGTGTAATGTAAAGAGGGGCTACATGGGGATACTGAGGCCAGCAGAGGAAGCGGTCATCAGCACTGCTGAAATGGCTGAGGGGGTCACCCCGAGAAGGCGAGGCTCCCAGAGAAGATGTATGCAAGCAGGGACTACAGAGTGCTTCCTACAAAGCAGGCACTGTTCTAAGTGTTTTAACATATGTTAACTTATTAAATCTTTAAATGACTCTATGACTGAGGTACTATGATTATCCCCATTTCACAGATGCATAAACTGAAGGGACAGGGAGGTTATTTTCTTTTTAATTTTTATTTTTTTGGTGAGGAAGATTGGCCCTGAGCTAACATCTGTTGCCAATATTCCTCTATTTTTTGTATGTGGGACGCTGCCACAGGATGGCCTGATGAGTGGTGTGTAGGTCTGTGCCTGGAATCCAAACCTGTAAAACCCCAGGTTGCTGAAGCAGAGGGTGCTAACTTAACCACTATGCCACCAGGTCGGCCACCTCAGGGAGGTTATCTGACCTGCCCAATGTCACAGAGCTACTAAGTAGCAGTGTTTAAATTCCATCCCAGGCAACTTGCCCCTGACAGTCCACAGTTTTAAGTGTTACCCTGTACAGAGCCACCGGAGATCTTTGAATGGACCCATCAAAGTCCTTACCTGGTTCTCCAAACTGGTAAGGACCAAAAGATTCACATTTGAGCTGGGTCACCATGGACTGAAGCCGGATGGCTGTTGATTCCTGCTTGGACTTCAGATTCACCACATCCCCTGAGAGCACTTCAGAATGTCCATGTTCATAGTCTGGGGCCTGAAGGCACATAGGTAGATTTGGGTTCATTAGAGAAGGACTTATAGCCCAGTGGACTATAAGTCCACTTATAGTGGGACTATATAGAAGAAGGACTAGAGCCCAGTGAAAGAGATTATATTAAACCATATGAAACATTTTGTAGAGAAATGAGACAGGGGAAGGCCCAGAGTTTTAATTCCACCCAAGAGCAGAAGGGGAAGAACAACAGTGGCCCTACGTGGTATGGTGATTTAAAATATGTTCACAAGTTCTCTGACACTCCTTCCTTTAAAGAGTGGAGCCTAATTCCCCTCCCCTTGAGTGTGAGCTGTACCTAATGGCTCATTTCTACTGAATAGAATGTGTGGCAGAAGTGATGGTATAAAACTTCTGAGACTAAGTCATAAAAAGCATTGTGGCTTCATCTTTCTCTCTTTCTCTCTCTGGGGGAAGCCAGCTGACAGGTTGTGAGGACACTCAATGAGCCCTAGGCAGAAACCCACATGGCAAAGAACTAAGACCTCCTGCCAACAGCCAGTGAGGAACTGAGGCCCCCCAACCAACAACCATGGGAGGGAGCCATCTTGGAAGTGGATCTACCAGCCTCAGTTAGATCTTCAGATGACTACAATCTTGGCTGACATCTTCACTGCAACCTCATGAGATATCCTCCTAAGTAGCTCCCCAAATCCTGACTCACAGAAACTGTGAGATAACGTTTGTTTGTTTAAGCCATTAAGACTTCAGGGTAATTTGTTACGTAGCAACAGAGAACTAATACATGTGGCGATAGACAACCAACCTGGGTCACCAAACGTCACCCTTCATTTAGTATTCAGGGTCTAAGAGCCCGTCTTCCTTCTCTCACCTGGTTCTCTGGTTCACTAAGCTCTCGCTCCAGATCTTCAACCACAGCTACTGCCTCCTCCCCACTCTTGGGATGATGCTCCTGCACCCAGGTCTGGAGCTCCTCAGGCAGGATGGTCAGAAACTGCTCCAGCACCAGGAGCTCCAGGATTTGCTCCTTGGTGTGGGTGTCTGGCCTCAGCCACTGATGACAGAGTTGCCGGAGCCGGCTCAGCGCTTCTCGGGGACCAGGAGTCTCTTGGTAACAAAAGTGCCTAAAAAGTTGGCGGGAGGCCTCCTGGCCAGAAAAGCAATTCTCTTGAAGGTAGGTTTCTTGGTCCCAGGTAGGGTCTTCCTCCACCTTCACAATCTTAAATCCATCCTGTTCTTCTGAAGCCATTATTAATTTAGAAGGCTCACTCCAGCTTGGGGTGAAGGGTAATTGATTTAAGAATCCCCGATTTAATCTTTAGAAGGATACACCTGATGACAAAACAGTACTTATTAATGGAAATATTCGAAGTAGTGGGAAAAAAAGCAAAGTATAGAAACGATGAATATTACACTATCATTGATGTCAATTAAAAGTATATATAGGATTTTACTTACACTATATGTTTAGAAACTGGAAAAAAGGGTAGGGCAGAATACATTAACGGCCCCAATTCTTTACCCTTCCTGTTGCCATGTACTCTGCAGTGCCCTCCCACTGTGATTCTGATCTCAATCATGTGACTTGATTTGGCCAATGTGATACTAGCAAGTGTGATACAAGCAAGAGGCTTGAAAAGTACTTTTATGATTGAGCCTGCTTGCCCTTGCCCTCTACAATTGCTAGGAGGAGAATCTGCTGACTTTCAGATGATAAGAGACATGTAGGACAGAGCCAGATCACCCCAGTGGGGCAGATGGACTATCCTAGGTCAGCTAACAGCCAGCCAACTCCCAGACGTGAGTGAGCCTAGCCGAGATCTGCAGGGTTGCTTGGCGGACCCAAAGCTGACCGCAGATATAGAAGTAAGCCCTGCCCAGATCAGCTGAACCCACAGATTCATGTGCTAAATAAATGTTTACTGCTGTATGCCACTGAAGTTTTGTGGTTGTTATACCACATTATTATAGCAATGAAAAACTGATATAGAAGGGTAGCCTCTGGGGAGGGAACTAGGTAACTGCAGAACAAGAGAGGAAGAGAAATTTACTTTTCATGGAATACCCTCTGTACTTTTTCTGATTTTTGTACCATTTGAAATAAAGTACTTATTCCAAGAAAATAAATGAACAATAAATAGTAGTGATTTAAAAGCTTGGTAGACAATCAATATATGGTAGCTTTAAGTGAAGAGAAGGACACATAAAGCTAGCTATAATATCAAATGATGAGGGCTATAATAGAGGCTTCAACCAAATATCCTGGGAGTAAAGAGTAGGAAAAAAATAAGTCTGACTATGGAGCAGTGAAACAATGTGGCTTAGAAGCAAGTACATTTGAATTAGGCCAAAACTAATGAACAAGAATTTGTCAGGCAGAGAAAGGGCAGTGGAGGGGATTTAATAGCATAGGCCAAGCAAATAACATGACCACAAGTATTTAAGGTTACACTGCATAGTGGCTCTAAGACAGGCAGGGGGTCCTGGTGGCTGAACTATAGAGTATAGAGTGTGGACAGAAAATGTGTGAAAAGAGATGAGGTTGGAAAGATGCATTGTGCTGGAATAGAAAACAGCCTTGAACTCTAGGCTAAGATGTGTAGGCTATATTACATATGGAAAACCAAGGGGCATCAAGGTTTTTATTTCATTGTCGTAGTGTTAGATCTGTATTTTAAAGGAATACTGAATAAGATTCAGGACGGAAATGGTAAGAATACGTTGTAGGGTTGTGGCAATTTAAGTTGGGAGTCTTAATGGTGGTTACACTGATATAATGTTTACTTTAGTGGTGGAATTTAAGTTTTATATATGACTTTAGCCCTATGTTATAGAATTGTTAAGGTCTGAGAGAATTTCGAAGTTTTTCAGTTATACTTTATTGAGGGAAAATGTATTTATTCCATTCATTCAAATACTGTGTGCCTACCAGATGCCTGGCATAGTGTAGGCACTTAGGTCAAGACAATGAGAGGAAACAGACATGGTCCTTGCCTTGATGGTATTTACAGTGGTAGAGATACAGACTTTAGCACAGTATTTACATAAAATTATGTTACAATGTTGAGAATATGGAGAGTTACAAAGATTGCGGGACTTATTCTTTGTCAGTGTCCAGGGCCAACTGTATTGTTTTTTACACCTTACTGAAGCATCTGGATCAGCTTTATTAAGTGGTCAGTCCAGAAAGACCGTTAAGTCTGAATTTCTAACTATGAATTTGCATTAGATTCCATAATTATTAAAAATGTGACTTCTCATGGGGTTAGGTTTACAGGCAAAAACTGTTCTGCAAATATGGGTTAATATTACTGAGAAACCATGGAGATCGTTTTTTTTTTAACTTGAGCACCACAGGCAATCCCTCACATACCCAAAGATGGAGAGGGGCAGCCTCTCCATCTGCTGTGTTGTTCTCCCCACAGTTGGTGACTTAGGATTTATCTCCTGATCTTGTGCCACTTTATCACTAGTGTGGTGCTGGCCCACTGTCAGGGCTCCATAGATGTTCTCTGGATAAATAAATGAACTCTCCCTTTCTCTCTCCCTTTTTATTTCATCAAGCCCTCGCAAGGACAAGGAAAGGAAGAAGGGAAAATGCCCTCTTTTTCCTCTCCCCCATGCCACCCCTGCTCCCAAGATCTGTATGCGCTACCCTGTGTTCCCAGCCAGTCCTCTCAGGTCTTACTGTCTCCTCTCTCAACCATGCCCCAACCTGCTACAGATCCCAGACACCTCTTATAACAAAATGCCTAAAAGACTTACATGTCTGGACTTGCCACAGAATTTTGGATGAATCCTTCTTCAGTGTTTTCTTTACCTTATTTATTCAATTATATGCCCTGATTTATTCAATTTTGTACAATTTGCTGTCATCTGATTTCCTAGCAAGGAGCAAGTAATTGATATACATCTGATGGAATGAGTTCTTTAAAATCACCTTTAGAGAAACACTACAGCAGAGCAAATAATGTTCAAATCATGTGGCCTCTCTAAAATGGGACTGACCATAGCATCCCTCTCATGGGGCTGTTGTGATGATTATATAAGGTAATGCATATAAAAACATTAGCACAGTACCCTGGTCCATAGCAATTTCTAAATAAATATTAATTACCAGGTATTATTAACAAAGCAGTATTAATAAGCGAAATATCCTCTTTTTATAGAAGTAGTAGGCCCAACAAAATAAAACATTTAATTCATAGGCCAATACTCAGTAGACAGTTGAAAATTCTGGAAGAAATATTCAAGAAAGGCCAGGGCATACCATGACCAGTGGTGGCCTTCCAGATATGTGCTGAAGCTCACCTCTAGATCCCATGAGGGGCATCCACCTGAACATCCCAACAGCAGCTCAAAAGCAACACATTGAAGATTGGATTCAGATTTCCAGGGCAACATGGCACAGCCAGTTTATGCTTTTAATTACCAATTCACTCCCAACATTAGGCATCGGGAGATGATACATAAAAAGAGACAAAGAGAAAGACATGGCCAGCCACAAATACAAGATAAAAATCTCAGTGGACCAGAAATAGAAACACAGACTAGCCAGTGGAATAGAAGCTGTGAACTAACGGTCTAGAAGCAGTCAGAGGGACAGCTTAGAATTCAACTCCTGGGAGATTAAAGAGACTCAAGGCGGTCCGTCTCAGACTGTAGGGAACCAGGCTCACTTGCTGATGCCAGCGGCTTCAGTGGACTTCCACACTCACGGAAAGGGGGCAGACAAAAAGACTGTAGGCTGCTGACTTGGGCTATGACTTTATCAGAAGCTACTGGTCCAGGAGCCAAGAGACAGGACCAACCTCATCTGCAGTAACTCAGCCCAGAAGCTGCTGGCCCCATACTAGATCTGGCCATCCTAATAACTCCTTGGGGCAGCAACATTCAAGCACTGGTTGTAAGACCCAGAAAGGGTCTTAGATATAACGCTGAATGAAGAAGAGAGAGAAATCTAAACAGAATGCTTCCCATGCCAAATAAATCTACAAACTGAATTGCAAAACACATGAAGAACTCTAACCCTAAGAAAAACAATCAACAATCAGAGTAGAAATTCACCTGAGATGAACTTTATTTTATAGTGCAAGGAATTTTTAAAATAAGTGATTTCGAGAAATATAAGAGATAATGAAACCAAAATAGGCAAAAATGCAACATCAGGTAGATATAAAAAAAGAACTAATTAGAAATTATAGAATTAAAAAAAAAACTTGTGACATTTAAAAGGCACTAGAGGATAAACAACAGAATAGACACAGTTGAAGAATAAGTGATTTTTAAGACAATACTGAAGACTTCACTCTGAATGCAGCAAAAGATAAAAAATATAAAAGAGCAGTTAAGAAGAAAGGACCTATATTAAGAGACTATAACATTAACATAATAGGAGATTCAGAAGATGAGAATCTAGTGAATGGCTGAGAAATAATAGTTGATCAGAAAAAAATTATGAATTTTCCAGAAATGAAGGCATGACTTCTCAGATCAAGAGTGCACACCTAGATATAATATAGTGAACCTGTCCCTACTGAGGATAAAGGGACAATCTTAAAAGCTACCAGAGGAAAAGAGACAGATTACCGACAAACGAAACAGCAGACTGCTCATAAACAAAAATGGAGTCCAGAATGCAGAGTGGGGGAAATGACTGTCAACACAGAATTTACCCCCAGCCAAATATAAGTAAATAGAGCAAAATAAAGTCATTTACCACCCACAGACCCCTGCTAAAAAAGTAAAGGATGTAGTTCAGCTAAAAAAAGTGAACTCAGAAATAAGGTGTGAGCTAGAAGAAAGAACATAAGCCCAAGAACTAACAAAATATGACAATAAATTTAAATGATTATGGCAAAAAAAAACCCTATAATGTAATATATTTACTTATGTGTACATAAAAGGTTATTTACTGTGTCACTCTTTGTGACAGCAAAAGGGTGGAAACAACCTAAATGTCCACCAATATGGGACTGGTTAAATAAATTACAGTCATGCTCCACAAAACAACGTTTTGGTCAACGCTGAACTGTATATACGATGATGATCCCATAAGATTAGTACCATGTAGCCTAGGTGTGTAGCAAGCTATACCATGTAGGTTTGTGTAAGTACACTCTATGATGTTCACACAACGACAAAATCGCCTGACGACGCATTTCTTAGAAAGTATCCCCAGCATTAAGCAACGCATGATTATAGTAATCCATATATTGGACTACAATGCAGTTTAAAAAAATGAAGAAGCTCTTTATGCACAGACTTGAAAGGACTGTTAAGATATATTTAAGTGAAAAAAGCAAGTGAAGAACCAGTGTGAATAAGATGCTATTAGCTGCAGGATAAAGGAAAAAAGAATATATATATCTTCTCTAATTTGGATATCAAACAACATTACTTATCTCTGGGGATGGAAAATGAGTGGTTGGGGGCAGGGATGACATGGAATGTTTCAATGGATAATGTTTATTACATTTTTTACATGAGAATCTTTTACTACACAAATGGGAAGGGATATGAGACTGAAAATTCTAATGTATAATAACAAGATGTGGTGGATGTTCAGTAAAATGTTAAGAGTGTAGTAAGGGCCTTGTTGTGAGGAGAAGAGAAATACTGAACGACAGACCTCACTAAAAAAATTCTAAAAGTAAACACACATCTTATAATTTAAGGGTAAATCAGCAAAGATATGGAGTTTCAAATGGAACTCTCATGTATTAATGCGGATAGTTTAACGGGTACAACCACTTTGGAAAATTCTTTAGAACTCTCTCTTAAAGCTTGAGAATAAAAAAAGTTCCCTCACTCCTAGGAAAAGACTGATTGTTCTGTCGCTATGATATCAAGTAGCCCAGAACTGGGCTGTTCAGTCACACAGAAAACATGTTTTTGCAAGTTAATCAATTAGTGACAACCCATAGCTTTTGCAAATCAGCCAATCAGAATGACTCATTCCAATAAGCACAGCTCTGAGTGCCAACTAATCAACAACAGTTTGTCCTGTGAAACCACGCTTCCACGGATGATGTCACCCCACTCAACCCCATAAAGATCCAGCAATCACTGCACTCCATGCTTCCCAAACCCCTATATAAGATCAGCAATCCCTTCTGTTCAGGACTGTTCCTAGGCAGCATACCTCTTCAGCTTTGTCTTTTCATTTCAGATACTGAGTGACGGTCTCATCATTCTTTGACAAGCTGAACATATGTGTACCCCATGATCCAGTAATTCAACTCCTGGATATATACCCCAAAGAAATGAGTGCTTATGTCCATTACAAGCTAAAAATACAGGCATGTTCAGAGCAACATCATTCATAATAGCTCCAAACCAGAAACAACCCAAATGTCCATCAACTGCCGAATAAATAAATTAGTGGTACTGTAATAGGTAAGACTGACCCATGATATCTGTCCTCTAGTGTTACTCTTATGATTGTTAGTTTACGCGCCAAAAGCTGTAACGAAGATGTAATTAAGGTTACTAATTAGTTGACCTTATGATAGGGAGATCTCTGGGTGGGCCTAACCTACTAACATAACCCCTTTAGAAGCAGAGAGTTTTCTCTGCCTGGTAGCAGAAGAGGAAGTCAGAGATTTGAAGCATGAAAAGGATTTGATGCACAATTGCTGGCTTGCCAGTGGAGGGAGCCACATGTAAAGGAATGCAGGCGGCCTCTGGAAGCTGAAGCCAGTCCCCCAGTTGGCAGCCAGCAAGGAAAGGGGGACCTCAGTCCTACCAGGGACTTCAGTCCTACAATCACAAGAAATGGAATTCTGCTACTTGTTTAAGACTCTGGTATTTTTAAAATATAGTGGATAAATTTGGTGCCAACCCCTCAAAGTTTTCCTATTTGATTTCTTCTGATGTCCTGGTTCCTGGCTGTGTTACAGAATAGATGTTGTTGCCATTTATTCACCCATTTTAATCAATAAATTTTCATTGAGCACATACAACATACCAGGCACTTTGCTAGGCACTAGAGACACAATGGTGAAAAAGACAGAAAAGTCCCTGTTTTGCTGGAGCTTACATTCTAATAGGGAAAACTAACCAAAAATAACAGCAACAACAACAAAAGTAAGTAAGAAGGCAAATAAAATAATTACCAGTTGTGGTAAGTACTACAGGAAAACAAACCAGGCACTGAGTTATCAAGTAAATGGAGAACCTATTAAGATAGGGTGGTGGGAGGTGAGGTAACATTTAAGCTGAGCCCTTAAGAGTGAAAAGGAGTGAACCACGCAGAGTAGAGGTGGGGGACAGAAAGAGCACTGGAGACTGTTCAAAGGCCCTGAGGCAGGGCATGGTGTGGTCAAAGAAATGAAAGGAGGCTGGAGTGGCTAC
The DNA here is from genome assembly GCF_020826845.1 of Diceros bicornis minor. Classification (NCBI taxonomy): domain Eukaryota; kingdom Metazoa; phylum Chordata; class Mammalia; order Perissodactyla; family Rhinocerotidae; genus Diceros; species Diceros bicornis. Next base: position 38,580,678 of record NC_080753.1, on the reverse strand, counting down.
AGCCAAGTGAGAGGAGAGTGGCAAAAAATTAGGCTGGTAAGACAAGCCAGATCATGTAGGGCATAGGAGTTTGGGTTTTATGCTACAGGCAATGGAAAGCCACTGAAGACTTTTATGAAGGGAAATGACCAGACTGGATTTATGTTTTAAGAAGCTCTGCTACTGGATGGTGAATGACCCGAGGAAATGAAGTTGGAGGCAAGAATGGAAGCAGAAAAGACAAGAGTTGAAAGAAGACTAGGGGTTTGGGCTATTGCACTGGATCCAGAAAGATTTCCACTTAGGTATAATATTACTGTATTCTTCAAATTAATTTAACTTTGAAAAATACACACAATTAAAAGACAAAACAGCTTAACCATCCTTTGTAAAAGTGCTTCAGTCTCTCGACAGATATTTATGGAGCTGTGCTAAGAGCTGGGTATACACAGAAGGTTATAGCTCATGGGGATAGACTTACAATAGGATGAAATAAGAGCCATCATCTTGGAGGTGTGTGTACAAGGTATACTCCTGGAGGAAGTAGGAGAGCTCATCCTAAATTCAATATTCAGTTTCTCTGCATTACCTGTAACCCACCAAGGAATTCACTTCACAAATATTCATTAAGTGTCTATTATGTGTCAGGCAGCAAATACGTGATAAGAGTGATACAACTGCAGAATTCGATACTGTGTCCTCATCTTCCTTAACTGAACTAAAAACATGGCGGAAAGAGCATAAAAGAGCATTTTTCTTATTAGCTTCAGCATATTAGCAACAGCAACAGAGAGATAATGAAAATCATAAAACACCTGTGTTGTAAAATAAATCCCAAAAAATAACTGATTACAGTGACAAAGAAATAGAGGAACAACTAAAAGAAACTCCTGGAGAGTTTCTCTCTAACTACATACAATGAACCGTCTTTAATTGGATCTTGGTGCAAACCAATGGCAAAAAACATTTGTAGGACAACAGGGGAAATTTTAATATGAACTAGGTGTTAGGTGATATTAAGGAATGCTCCTACATTTAGTTGGGTGTGTTAATGATATTGTAGTTATGATTTGTATATGTAAAATGTCCTTAATTTTTAGAGATGCACATATGTAACTATTTATGGGTGACAAGTCACGATGCTTGTAATTTACTTTGAAATATTTAAAGAAAAAGTAGATGCTTAATGTTAACACTTGTTGAATAAAGGTGATGAGAATACAGGGAGTCTGGCTTTGACAGAGTGACAGACCCGCAGTCGGACGGCCCTCCCTCACCTCCACTCCTCTGGTCCTGCCACAAAGCTCCGCCCCTTCCAGGGGTCTCTCCCACGACCCCTGCAGGGCCAGGGGCAGGACCCCCTCCTACTCCACTGGGGCTTCAGGCCAGTGAATGGATCTAGGCGACGGCGAGAGGGGGGTCGGGGGCCACGCCTGCGCATACGTCCCCTCCCGCCTACTCCAAAACAGGGACCTGAAATCTTCTGGGAGGCGGGCGGGTCGGGACGAGGGGCCCGAGACTCACCTTCGGGGTCCGGGGAAGCTCCAGCTCTAGGCGGAGCGGCAGTCCCCGGGCAACCGACAAACCACAAAGGCCGGAAGTGCGTCAGCCTCTCTGTCCAGTCGCCGGAGCCGAGCAACTCTTTCTCTTCTAGGAGCTTTCTTGTACTCTCTAGGAGCTACGGAGGTTGCTGCGACTTGGTGACCACGTCATTACAGAGCTCGGAGCGAGAAATCCAGCCCGACTGGGTGCAAGGCGGTTCCCTAGCGAGGATTTTCTATGCGGAGTGGCTCCCGGCATCTGGGAGTCAGACGGTCATAGAAACGCAAAACGTTAGGGACAGAAGGGACTTCATGGTTAGTCCAGTTCTAATAACTGATCACTGATTCCTTCCTGAGTTTGTCCCCTTCCTCTGGTCTCGTTGACACCACAAAGGGAAATGGTGGTTGTGGGGGTGAGAACACAAAGGTTTTGTTGTTATGGGTGGTGGTTTTTTACTCTCAACCTCTGTCTTCTGGAATCTCAGAGTCTAGAAGGAGACACGGGCATGTAAACAAGTAACTACGTAAAGCTGATCTGCATGCGAAACGAAATGTAAAATAAATGTTTGTAAATCGATTAGGATAGTCCCTGGAACATAGTATAATGCAGTGTATTTAGAAAATAAATGTATGTACTAGGCCAAATTAGTGGCACAGAAGAAAGAGGAAAGGAGTGGAGCAGAACAGGAAGCAAAAGGAGTTTGCAGGTGTACAAGGGGAAAGGAGCGAGAGAAAGGAATTTCCAGGATATAGAATAAAAGAATAAAAGCAGGGATGGAGTGAGACACTTTGGCCATCCAGAGAATTGGGCAGATCAGCATGGCTGGAGAATGGAATATGTGGCAGGGGGCACCAGCAGTTACTGTTCCTGGATCCCTAACCAAGAAGTTTGGGCAATGTGATCAAATTTGCACCTAGAAATGTTACCGTGGCAGCACTGTGGTGGATAGACTGGAAGGAATTGAGATTACAAGGCAGGGATACCAGTTAGGAGACTATTCCAAGAACCCAGGGTAGAGATAGTGAGGGCAGTAGCCACAGAAATGGAGAGAAGGGGACAGATAATACATATTAAGAGGTGAATTGATTTTTTTATTCATTAATTCATTCATTTAACAAATTCTTGTTGAATGCATTCTTTGTGCCAAGGGTTTCTTCTAGGGACTGGATATAATAATAATAAGCACAAAGTTCCCACCCTCATGAAGCTTATGACACAAAGAAAAATACAGACAGTGGGAGATCCAGTTTATACAATTTGGGTGAAACATAGGTATGAAAATGGAGATTTAGAATGGAAAATCACATCATATTACCAATTTTAAAGTCTTACAACATCACAAACATAAAAATCATAAAATAAATGTTTTTATTAACTAACTGCCTGATGCACCTCTATAATAATTTTTTCCTGAATTGTTGGCTTTATATTCTTGGACTATGTTGATTTTGTAATTTAAATTTTTCTAGAAAGAGTAAAAACATAGTATAGTCTTTCCTCTAGCATGCCTGATCAAAACATTTTATTTTTATTTTTTTGTGTGTGAGGAAGATCAGCCCTGAGCTAACATCCGTGCTAATCCTCTTCTTTTTGCTGAGGAAGACTGGCTCTGAGCTAACATCTATTGCCAATCCTCCTCCTTTTTTTTTTTCCCCAAAGCCCCAGTAGATAGTTGTATGTCATAGGTGCACATCTTTCTAGTTGCTGTATGTGGGTCGCGGCCTCAGCATGACCGGAGAAGTGGTACGTTGGTGCGCACCCGGGATCCGAACCCCGGGCCGCCAGTAGCGGAGCGCAAGCACTTAACCGCTAAGCCACGGGGCCGACCCTGATCAAAACATTTTAAATTGTTGATATTTGGTAAACGTCTATCAAGCTTCTTTCAGTTATGAGCTACAAGATTTTAGGGTGTTTTAAGTTTGTTTATGGAGACTAATGTGAGAATCGCTTATATTGACACATTAACTAGCTTGTTTAGATGTCCTCATTGTCAGTGGCATGTTATGTTTTCTTTGTCAATGTCAATATTTTATGTCAAATGTGCAAGAAATTTAAATTTCTTTTCACTGTGTTCAGCGATTCACTGTTCTTCGTTAGTTAGATTAATGAACAAGCAAGCAATCCAAGAGCCTATTTATTACTTTATTCAAAATTTGGCATTCCTCTTAATGAATTACTGTTTTCATATAATCTAAAACTGTTTTTTTTTGTTTTGTTATAATTTACTTCTTGATGTCAGAATAAAAATCTGTTGATTTTATTGAACATCTCTATTGCTTTTGTTTCTCACATTACATTAATTTTTTAATTTGAATTCTGTTTTTTAATAAATAATTTTTACTTTATAATTTATAATTTGTTTCTTAAATCATACCAAAATGTCCTTGCATTCAAGATTTTCTCTTAACTTTGGTTTTGAGCAGTTTCACTATGATGTGCTTAGGTTTTATATCCTTTGTGTTTATTCATCTTGGAGCTAACTGAACTTGTTGGGTCTGGATATTGATGTTTTTCACCAACTCTGGGGAAATTTCTACCAATATTTCTTCAAATTTGTTCCTGTCCTATTCTCTTTCTCCTCTTCTCATGAGACTCCAATTACATGACTGTTAGACAATGTTATGTTGTCCACAGGCTGCTGTGAAATTCTTTTTCTTTTTCTTCAAGCTTTTTTCTCTCTATTCTTTAGATTGAATGCTTTCTATGGCTCTATCTTCAAGTACACTGACTGTTTCTTCTCCTATATCCTACTTGTTGTTAAGCCCATCCAGTGAATTTTTTTGATTTCAGATATTGTACTTCTCAGTACTAGAATTTCCATTTGGTTACCTGTTTTATAGTTTTGATTTCTCTACCAAGATTTCCCATCTGTTCACTCATTAATATCATATTTTTCTTTAAATTTCTGAAGATATTTATAATTGCTGCTTTGGAGTCATTGTCTAGTCATTCAACATTTAGGTCACCTTTACATCTGTTTCTATTTAATGCTTGGAAAAGTGGGTTATACGTTTCATTTCTTGCATTTTTTGCATGTCTAATAATTTTTTATTATATGTTTTATTATATATCTATGGACATTATAGTTGATGAATTTTAAGGCATTTGGAGTGTGATTTCTTCCTTCACTGAATTTTGTTCTAGCAGGCAGTTGATTTACTGATAGTTTTCCTTGATTCTTAGGAAGCATGGTTTTTAGCTTTGTTAGGGTGGATACAGAGAAGTCCATACTCAAGGATATGGCTCTTATTCCTAAGGCATGACCTTTTGATGTTACAGTTGAATTCTCAGGATGTAATCAATGTCTTTCCACTTTGACTGGGCTAGAACTCCAATAAATCACGGTTCTGAGGGACTTGTATGATTTTCCTACTTCTTTTACCATGACTGAAAGCAGAAGTCCAAAGCTTTGTTCTGGAAGGGAGTTTTAATTTCCTATGTTCTAGAGTTCATTTGACCCCAACCACGTTAACTCTTTAAGACATTATTGCATTAAGGTCTCCTTCCACCTTCCTGCAAATTGGAGTCTGCTAGTTTCGTTACTATTCTTTGATTGGAACATATAGACCTATGATAAGCCATAAAACAAGCCTCAGTAAATTTCAGATGTTTGAAATCATACAGAGTATGTTCTCCAATCACACTGGAATGAAATTATAAATCAATAGTAAAAGGAAATTGGAAATTCACAAATAGATGGAAATTAGACAGCACACTTCAAAGTATCCAATAAGTCAAAGAAGAAATTTCAAGGGAAATTAGAAAATACTTTGAGATGACTGAAAACAAAATCACAACATACCAAAATGTATGCAATGTAATTAAAGTAGTGATTACAGGAAATTTATAGCTGTAAGTACCTGTATTAAAAAAGAAAGATGTCAAATCAATGGCCTAGCCTTTCACCTTAAGAAACTAGATAAAGAAGAACAGATTAAACTCAAAGCAAGTAGAAAGAAGGAAAATAGTGTCTGTCCCTAAGAAGATTTGCATTTGTTTCTGACTAGTCCATACTTTAAACTGAATTCATGACTTGAGACTGTTTGGTCCATCTTGGTTTTGTGAATCTGGACTGTAAGTCCGTGCGAGGACTTGCTTGTGATTATAATTCTCAAGCACTGTTCTATTCTGTTCTATTCAGTACCAAGGCAACTTCCCCTACTAGTTCCTACATCTAGTATGCTAGAGGTAGATATGGAATAGTGTTATTTTGGTTCACCACTGCCACATCCCTTGTAGGTAGGTGCTGGCTTTATCAAAGGAGGATCTCTTATCAGATGCTCACCTTAGGCAGGCCTGGGGTTTTGTCTTCTATTTCCAAGACCATCACAATTGAAGATCAAATTTTGTTTGGCAAAATTAAAGGGTAAAAATCAGCTTCAATGTTTGAATTACCTCTCTGAATTTCCACTTCCACTTAGATTGTAACTTAAAATTCCTTACTATCTTATCAGCTCTGCAATGCTTTTAATAAATTACTCTAAAATAATGTATGCTATGTAGGTTGTTTTCAATAAGAGAGTCAGTCTGAATAACTAAGCTTCATATTGTGGAAATGGAAAAACACCCATTCTCTTATAAACCCACTGAGATAATGGTTTCATCTCCACTATGCCATTAAAACTTTTCTTGACCTTCACATTCCCAAATGTAATGATAAATTATCAGTCCTCAACAGCCCCTTGGTGGCATTTCACATATTTGATACTTTTCCTTTCTTGAAACATGCTCTTCACTGGGGCACCACTCTCTCTCATGGTTGTCCTACCATACTGTTTACTGCTTCATTATGGATCCTGTCCATCTTTCCATTCTCTAAATGTTAGAATGTCAGAGTCCAGTCATTGATTCTTGTAGTGGATCTGTTGTTCAGTGATCAGTTCCTTCCGTCATGAATGAGACACACATTCCCTCAGCTGCTTAGAGTGATAGCTTTTAACTGAGACCTTCTTGAGGCATATTGCTCAGTCACCAATGACAACTGCATAGCTCAAGATCATGTCCCCAAATATAGCATCCCACATTCAGTGACGAGTCATTGTTGAGAGGTATACGCAATTTTGACTCCTTTCTTCAACGCAAGGCAATGCTGAAGGGCAACTGCTTTGGTTCCAGAGCTCCCTGTAAGATTAGTTGATGCCTTTGTTGAACTTCTCCCTCTGCCCAATATTGCTTCTCTAGGGCACGCATCAACAAATTTCTTGCACATAAATATCAAAATCTCTTTCCTGGAGAACCAAACCTACATTTGATATTGGAAGTGGTCCTAGGAAGTAGTCTCAGAAACGGGATTTTGAGTTGGATTACCTGATGCCAACTGGCAATGAGGATTCAAGCCCTAGGGATAGGTAGAACACCTATATCCTTGACAGGAGGTTGCAGTATGATTGCTAAAATTTTCAATGGTGGTAAAGTAGGATAGGATATTGCTGGAAGGTAATGAACCTGTGGGTACATTATTTCAGGTGGGGTGGGTCTGGGATTTTATTTTATTCCACTTACAAACTAAAAACTAGCCTGTTAATGTTTCACGGATGATCTCAAAATACACAAGGTCTGTGGTCAGAAACAAAGGACTTTATTATTCACAGGTAGCAAGCAGCATAAACATTCATATATGTGCCAGTTCCACTTGCCTCCAAATCTGAAAGAAGTTACAAGATGGTTCCAGATGGATGATATGCACACGAGTTGGCGTTGCGTCTGGGGAAACCTAAGCTTAGGGAGTCTGCCACTTTTACAGCATGCAGTTAAGTAAGCTTGCTTTCTGTCCAGGGGAAAATGTTACCTCATCTTTCAAATTTACAAGCTGCATAAACAATTGTGAGAAATGGCTTGGGCAAAAGAATGGTCAGGGTTTTGCTTTCTTGGCACGTACTGAAAGATGTGTAGGAGCACAAAAGGACAGAGAAGAAATGTTTTTCCCAGTAAGGTTTTTGAAAATTTAGGTAGAAATATTATTTATGAGGAGTTTGAAATAGTACAGCTGCTGTTAGGGGCAACTGAAGCACTAGATGAAGGCAATGGAATTCTGAGGGTGATTAACTACCAACATAAAGCAAAGTGTAAAAGCCAGAGGGCCTCCTTGGCTCCATATAAAGGCTAATCTCCTTCAACCAGAGGGCAGAAAAGGCTGAGGGTCAGACCCAGGATTAGCTGAAAGAGTAGCAGAGCTCCAAACAAGGTTATTATCAACCCCACTAGGCCCACTAAGCCACTGCCAGAGAACTGACTGGAAAGGAACGGAACTCTGAGACTTAGGATAGGGACTAAGTCAAAGCACTCGAGAGTCTTGAATCTCAGATTCCTCTGAAGCCTAGAGGCCTGCAGAAGTATCACATCCCTCCCTGTTAAAAGCTAGTGTTTCCTGCTTGCTTGAAGACGATGTAGAGCCTCTGCTTTGCAAGTAATCATATGCCCCCGCAGGATCTACCTCACCTCCACACTTGCCCACTAGGTCAATTCCTAGGTTTATATCACAGCCAAACCTGACTGGAAAAGTACTGGGGGTCTGCTAAGGGAGGAAAGATACTATATGCTAAAGGAGCTCTAGGACTGATATGATATGTACTGTCAGGACATAGGAGTGTATATATGAGATTGGATCTGAGAGGGATGGATCAAAGAGGGTGGGATATCAATTTGGATAAGGAAGAGTGTTATTAAGGTGGAGGCACTCTCCCATGATATAGGATTTAATACCTTGGCAAGGGCCCTGGGAGATGCTGCTAATTAATACACAGATAGGTTGGCACTTGAAAGCATGGAAAAAGCAAAGCCTTTTACACAAAATTATACATACTCTATGATTCCAATTATGTGAAGTTCAAGAGAGACAAAACTAAACTTTGGTGAAAAAAATAAAAAGAGTTGTTGCCTGTGGGACTGGTGGGGGAAATTACCAGGGAGTGGTATGAGGGAACTTTCTGGGATGATGGCAATGTTCTATATTTTGACAGAGGTTTGGATTACACAGGGGTATGCATTTATGCAAACTTAATGAATGTATAATTAAGATATACATATTTTATTATATGTAAATTTTACCTCAGAAGATAAGAGCTATAAACAAATATTGAAATCTAGTTCATGACATGCATGCTGAAATATTTAGGGGTAAGTGTACTGATTGATATCTGACATTTAATATGTATTAAGAAAATATAAATATATTAAGAAAATGAGATGGATTGATGAATGGATAGAGGAATAAACATGTGATAAAGCAAGTATAGTAAGATGATCATTGTAGAATCTAAATTATGAGCAAATGATATACTATAAAATTCTTTCAACTTTTCTGAATGTTTGAAAATGTTCATAATACAATGTTGGGGGAAAGAAGCAAGGGATTACAGTAAGTGAAGTAGAAACACAGAGGAGCTACTGCAGATGGTGGAGACAGGGAACAAGAGGCTCAGAGAAGTGTGCATGCTAGAGTGGATATACTATGTAAGGAAGGCCAGAAAACTCATGATCTGACTATATTCTATGGGAGTGATGGAGAATCCTCTATTAACCAAATTGATAAGGAATATGCTGGTGAAAGGGCACGAGCATCATTAAGAAGCTCTGCGGTGAGAGTCAGCTGTAGACCAGGGCTGATGGTAGGTGTATTAATTTTATAGAGCTGCCAAAACAAAACTAGGTGGCTTAAACAACAGAAATTTATTGTCTCACAGTTCTGGAGGTCCAAGATCAAGGTGCTAGCAAGGCTGGTTCCTTCTGAGGGTGATGAAGGAAGGATCTGTTCCAAGCCTCTCTCCTAGCTTCTGATGGTTTGCTGGCAATCTTTGGTGTTCCTTGGCTTGTTGATTTCTGCCTTCATCTTTGCAAAATGTTCTCCCCGTGTGCTTGTCTCTGTGTCCAAATTTCCCCTTTTCATAAGGACAAGTCATGTTGGATTAGGGGTCCACCCTACTCCAGTATGACCTCATCTTAACTCATTACATCTGCAATGACTCTATTTCTAAATAATGTCACATTCTGAGGTACTGGGGAGTTAGAACTTCAACACATGAATTTTCAGGTGGTACAATTCGATCCATAACAGTAGGAGATGCTGTAACAGAACAAGGTTCCCTGACTGCAATGGGGATGACAGGATACCAATATTATAGGCCAGGCGGTTATATATGCTTAAACTTCAGAAGCAATGTGGCAGAAATTACTATAGAAAACATCAAGTTTAGAGTAGCAGCCAAGGGACCTGACTCTCCGAAAACTCTGGAGATGGTCAATAGAATATAGCTTTCCCAGTGGCAAAACAGATGGGTACCCAACAAGGGTGTTGTTTGATATATATAACTTTAAAAAATCAAGGAGAAATGACAAGGCTGAGGGCAACTACCCCAATAAAAAGTCTCAAGTCATTATGCAGTTTCTGGACCTGACCTATTCTCAGAACTGGCTGTGTCTCCAAGAGGAAAGACCCTGTAATGCTAAACTGAATGTATATAGTATATTTTCCCAAGCCTTCCACAAAGGGTCTGTAGTGCAGGACATCTAGTTCATTAGATGTATACTGGGGAAACGGAATATCCAAAGATTTTTTAGGACTCTGACACAAAGTCTGAGTTGACATTGATACCTAGCTACCCAAAGTATTATTGTGGTCCCCTGTTAGAGTGTGGGCATATGGGGGACAGATAGGAAATGAAGTCATGGCCCAGATAGGGCTCGAACTGGGTCCACAGACACTCCCCTGCCTGCATTGGTCATTTTTCTCATCTCTGATTGTAAAAGAGATGAAATATACTTCAGAGATGGAGTAACCCCACATTAAGCCTTTGGACTAGGAGTTGAGAGCTACGTAATGGGGAAGGCAAGTGATAGTTTCTGAAACTGCTACCTCTTTCCCAGCCAAGAGAGTAACTCAAAAAAATTTTGAATCCCAGCAGGAGTGGAAAGGTTAATACTACCCTTAAAGACAAAAAGAATGCATCATCCTCCCCATCCCCTTTAATTCACCAGTCTGGCTCCTACAAAAACCAAGCAATCCTGGGAATGACAATTAACTACTGCAAACTCAACCAAGTAGTAGCCCCGGTTGTAGCTGTGATGCCAGATACGGTATATTTTCTAAAGCAGATTAACTTGATCTCAGGCACATAATATGCAGTCATTGATCTGGTAAGTGCATTGTTTTCCATCTCTCTTAGAAAAGAGGAACAGAAGTAGTTCATTTTTACATAGATGGACAAAAGTTTACATTTCTAGTTGTTTCCTAGAGGCTATATTAGCTCTTTTCTCCTCTACAATATTATAGTCAGAAGGGATCTGGACTATTTGGACAATCCTAAGGACATTATATTGATTCACTCTACTGATGATATCTTCAGATCCCATGAGGAAAACATGGTATTTGGAGGCCTTGGTAAGATACAACTGTTCCAGAAGGTAGAAGATATATGCAATGAAGATTCAGGTGTCAACCACATAAAGTGAAGATATTAGGTATGTCTAGTTGCCTGGGATATGCTAGACCATTCTCTCTAGAGTGAAGAAGAAATTATTGCATCTTACACTTCTACTACTAATAAGGTAGCACGATGCCTGGTTTCCATTTTCAGATTCTAGAAGCAGCATATTTCACACTTGGGAAAAATTCCTTGACCCATTTACTGAGTAATGAAAGTGGCCAGACTTAACTGAGATCCAAGGCAGGGAAGGATTCTGCAGGAGGTCCAGGCTGCAGAACACGCAGCACTATTCCTTGGGCCATATGATAGGTATTAAGGGTATTACAGGTGTCCATTGTGGAAAACATTCTGTAAGGAGTTCATAGCAAGCCCTAAGAAGAGAATCACTACATAGACCCCTATGGATCTGGAGCAAGGCCATAACATACACAGTGAATTATACATCTTTGAAAAACATCTCCTGTTGGGCTTCTAGGTCTTGGTAGAGAAAGAGTACCCAACCACGTGATATAAAATGAGCATGTAGCCAGAGATGCCCATTATAAACTGAGTTCTATCAGATTCACCAAGATATAATATTGGATGGGTCCAGCAACAATGCATCATAAGATGGGAGTGGTAAGTACAGGATTGGACATGTGCAGAGCTGGAGGACAAGTAAGCTTTCTGAGAAGATGTCCCATACTCTCCTGTCATCCATCTCTGCTGCATTAGCACCTACCCCTCAGCTCATCCCTATGACTATATGAGTGCGTGATGATGGTGGTTGATGGGGGTTCCTTACGACCAATTGACAGAGGAGGAAAAACGCTGAGTTTGGGTCATAGATGAATTGGTACAGTATGTCAGTAGAGGAATTGCATCCAGAGGGCAGAGCTTTGGGTGGTGCACCTGGTCATTTATTGGGTAGAAAGAAAAAATGGCTACAGGTAAGAATATATATACATTCAGGGCAACGATGAATGTCATGGCTGGTTTGTAGGTCTCTGGAAGGAAAAAGATTGGAAGATCAAAAAGAAGGAGGTCTGAGTAAGAGGCATGTAGATGGACCTATGAGAGTGAGTAGAAAGTCTGAAGATCATTGCAGTACATGTTAAAGTCCATCATAGACCATACATCACGGAGGAGGTAATAAATAAGCAGACAGAATGACTCAGCTGGTTTATATCAGCCAGCCTTTGTCATTGGCCACCCAGTGCTGGCACAATGGACTCATGAACAGGGTAGACATGGTAGCAGAGAAGGAGGCTATCTATGGGCTTAACACCATGGGATCCTTCTCATCAATGGTGTATAGCTACTGCTGAATGTCCAACTTACTTGCAACAGAAATCAATATTGAGTACTTGATATGGTACCATATTATGAAGGGATCAATTCCATTGGTGGCACTTGATTACATAGAACATCTTCCTCTCTCAAATGGGATGTGATTCATCTTGATTGGAATTAACACATATTCTGGGTATGGATTTCCTTCTCACAGGACTCAGCTAGCACTATTATCCAAGAACATACAAAATCTTTGATTCACTGACATAGGATCCTCATAACTTCACATTGATTCAAGGGAGGTGACTACCACACTTAACCACCAAGAACCTGCTGGCCAGATAGAGCAATGGAATGACCTTTGGAAAGCACAGCTGAAGTGCTAACTTGAAGATGATACTCTGAACAATGGTGTGTCATCTTCCAGAGCAAAGCATAGAAACCATGTCAATGATAATTAAGTAGCGTATGTAAACAGGTGTATCCAGGAACTAAGGAATAGAAGTAGAAGTGGCCCTGAATTCTTTCCCTCCTAGTGACCCACGTGGGGAAATTTGTGCTTTCTACCCTCTGTGAGCCTAGAAGTCTTAGTTCCTAAAAGAATATCTCTACCATGAGAAACAGGGAGACTCCCTATAAACTGAAAGGTAGGGCTGCCACCCAGATATTTTAGCCTCCTTTTTTCCAAGACATCAGCAGACAAGGAGAGGAGTCACCACTCTGGCAGGAGTTGATTGTCTTATCATCAGAAAGTAGGGCTGCTATTACACAATGGGGACAGGGAAGAAAATTTTATCACTCAGGTGATCCACTTGAATGGATGTCTCTTGGTCCTCCCCTGAGCAATCTTTATATTAAATGGACTAGTGAAGCAGCTGTAGCCTGAGAAGAGCTTAGTGACCAGAAGTTTAGACCTCTCGGCGATGAGTGTATGGTGACCCACCTGGAAAACAACCCAGACCATCAGAGGTAATATTTAAGGATGAGGGGAATGTAGAACAGGTAGTAGAGGAGGAAGAAAATGAATATCCTCTACAACTTTAAGAGGTGCTGTGTCAGTGGGGGCTGTAATTCTTCCTACCCATATACCCTTGGACATTTCTCCAGGAAGAGAGCAGAATTCTGTAGTAGTTGTTCCCATTCCTTATTATATCAAACAAATGGATCAGAGTGGTTCAAGGGTAGACAGTAGTGGATGTTGCGCTACACTACCCAAATGAGGCATTCCTTTTCCCAGCTGTTTGGAGAGTCAGTAGCTGATGGCTCTTATTTAAGCCTTTCTCTGGGAATTGATATCAGTCAAAGAGTTGCCTCATACAAGGGTACACACCTTCCACTCCCACACACCTTGCATCAAGGCAGGGCAATTCTAAAGGACCATCCCTCTTCATGAGCCCCTGATAAAATCAGCTGGACCCTTTCTTGTAACTGCATCACAATTCAACTACTTTGCCTAGTCTCGTTTCCTTAATCCCTCATGAGCGTTATTCCTGAAGACATATCTCAATAAAATTTCTGAATACAAATCTCAAAGTTTTGAGTCAGCTTCCTGGGAGCCCACTTTACAACTCTGTTCTTTTCGTTGTAGATACTCACTTTCTATGTGATCTCATCCACCTTCATGGATTTATATACTGCCTTTCTGCTTCTTACTCTCAAATTCATATTTCCAGCCCTGACTTCTTCTCTGATTTCCAAATTCATATCTCCAGCTGCCTTCTCAATATCTCTACTTCAGAGTACATTCAGAAGTCAGTCAGAGTACACTCAGAAAAAAGGAAGCACTCTAGGTATATCAAATACCAGGAATTTAATACAGAGACTGAGTTGTAAGGTGATGGAAAAGCTGAGGAGCCACACAGGAAATGGCGAGGCAACCCAGAGATCAGCAATAGTAGGAAACTGTTACCACCCTTAGAGCTGGAAGGACAAAAGCAGGCATGTTGATTCACCCAACTGAAGCTGGATCATGAAGAACTCTAAGTGAGAATCACAGAAGGAAGTATCAGAGAGAAGGAGTCAGAGCAAGGGGTGAACCACAGCTGTTGCTAGAGACCGCCACCCCTCACCCCGCAAAAGCACAGAGAGACCATGGGAGAACTTCCCTGGCCTCTCTCCTCTTACCCGCCAATATTCTTCCCGTGACTCCCATTGGCCAAACCTATCCAGAAACCAGAGGGCAAAGAAGTCTGGGAAATGTTCTCTGAGATACAGAGGAGTGCAGAGGAAGGTGAGGAATGAATGTGAGAGCAAATGGGCAAATGATTGGTCCAGCATGTCAAACTTAACCCAACCGAAAGCCACATATTGATTACCCCTCGCTAAACTTTCTCTACCCAATAATCTTCCATATCTCAGTTGATGGTAATTTCATCCTTGCAATTAGTCTAACCTTGTAATCATCTTTGAATTCTCGTTTTCTTTTACATCTCATATCCAATTTGTCAGGAAATCATGCTGTTTTTACCTTCAGAATATATCTGGAATTCTTACTACTTTCATAACTACCACTCTGGACTGAGATATCATCATCTCTTCGCCTGAGTACCACAATAGACTTCTTGGTGGTCTCCCTGCTTCTGTCCTTGCTACCCTACAGGACATTTTCAACACAGCAGCCAGAGTCATCATTTAAGTCAGAATGTTATTCTCTTCCTTGAAACTCTGCAAAGGCTCTCCATTTCACTTAGAAGCTCAAGTCCTTGCAATGACCCCCTTTATACAATCTGACCCCTGTTTTCTCCATGATCTTATCTCTTATATTCTCCTTGCTCACTCTTACCTCAGCCACCCCAGCTTCCTTGCTGTTTCCTCTACCAGGAACGCTCTTCGTCAAATACGCACAGGGCTAACTCCTTCATCTCTTTCAGATCTTGGCTAAAATATCATCTCCTCAATGTGACTTACACTGACTTTCCTATTGGATATTATAGACAGCCCCCCTCCCATGCCAGGACTCCCGATCTCCCTACTTTGATTTTACTTTCTTCTTCTTTTTTAATCATAGTGCTCATCAACTTCCATTCTAACTTTTTTTTGGTCACTTCCCACTGGAACATTAGCTCTACGAAGGCAGGGATCTTTGCCCCCCTCTTTTTTTTTTTTTGCTGCCGTTGTATCTTGAGCACCTAAAACTGTCTGGCCTGGAATAGTCACTCAATGGACATTTTTGTTTATGTACAAGAACTCCTACAAGGTAAATACTTGGAAGCTGCTGGGCCAATGTGTATATCATTTTCAACTTTACTATATATTTCAAAATTGCTTTTTAAGATGAGTGTACCAATTTATACTCTCATAAACTGTGTATGAGAGTTCCAAATTTTTCACAAATGTTATTGTTGAGGTATGGGTAACAAATGGCTTAAAATCGGCCTTTCCTTAATTACTAATGATTAAGCGTATTTGCTTATCTTTATTGGTCATTCAAGATTCCTCTTCTGTGAATTGCCTGTGCATGTTTTTTGTCATTTTCTTCTGTTTGATTGCTGGACTTTTTTCTTATCTATTTATAGATGTTCACTATACATTCAGCGTACTGGTCCTTTGTTGATTATACATGTTGCAAATATCTTCTCCCAGTCTTTCCTTTGTCTTTTCCATTAGATTCTGGCATCTTTTTACTTAGTTTTAATTTTTAATGAGGTCAAATTTATTTATTTTTTTCCTTCACAGTTTGTATGTTTGTGCATTTTAAAAACAAATCCTGCTTTCCTTGATGTTATAAAGAAAGGATCCTAAATTTTCTTTCAAAAGTGTTAAAAGTTCGTTTGTTGACTTTTAAGTCTTTAATCTTACTAGAATTGATTTTTGTGCATGTGTGAAGTAGGAACTCAATTTTATTTTATTTTTCCATTTGGGTATCCAAATACCACAGTACAATTCGTCAGTAGCTCCTTCTTTCCCCACTGACTTCTAATGCCACATCTGTCAGCAAACTTCCACACGTGTGTTTGTTTCTCAGCCCTTAATTCTGTTCCACTGGTCTATTTGTCTACAATTGTGCCAATACTACACTGTCTTAAGTACTATGCATTTATAATAAATCCTTTCATCAGGTAGAGTAAATTTCTGCACCTCCATTTGCTCAAAAATTTCCCTGGATCTTCTTCACTCTCATCATTCCATACGAACTTAAAATCAACTAGTTAAGTTCCAGGAACACATTCTTGGGATTTTCATTGAATTTGAATGCTAATTTAGGAAGAAACGACATCTTTATGCTACTCAGTTCTCCTATACACAGATATGGTATATGTCTCCATTTTCTATCCTTCATAAATAAAAGTTTACACTGTTTCCATTAAGCATCTTATGTCTGTCTTTGCTCCTATAACTGCTATCTTTTAAAAATCACATTTTCTAACTTGTGCTGGTAATGGGAAATGCAACTATGAATTTTTAAAAATTCCACAACCTTGCTAAACTCTCTTATTAATCATGGTAATTTGAGTATTAGATTATCTTGGACTTTCTATGTAAACAATTCAGCATGCTCCTTAAAACAGTTACGTATTTATAATTAATGTTTTAATTAAGCAATACAATCAGCTCTAAAATTAGAAATATATTTAAAATATGTAGAATAACACTCTTCTTCTCACCTTTATCCTCCTTTTCACTGAGTTTCTACCTGTTCATTCCTCCAGGTAACTACTATTATTAATTTTCTTATGTGTTTTTCCAGAGTTTCTTTCTGACTACGAGAAACTATAATTAACTTTCTGACTGTAAGAAACTGTGATTTAAATGCTTTTTACTTGCTTCTATTCGCAAATGTAGCAAACTATAGACAGAGATCGGCCCCTTGCTTTTCTCCCTTTGTTACGGCCGAAAAAGTCGTTTTTTTAAAGGCTGTGTAATAGCCAGAGGGGAGGGGAGAGGAGGGGCGGGGAGCCAGTAAGCGACAGAGTGGCTGCGGGGAGGTGGCTAGAGAGGCCCGGAAGTGGCCTCTGTGCCCCGCCCCGCTGGTGGTCGTCTAGTTTCGGACGCTGAGTGTGGGGTGAGTTGGGGGGGCTCGTTGGGCGCCCACATCCCGGTACGGGTGTGGGTCACCTTTCCTGGCTCCGCCCGGGCCGTCTTGCCGTTGCTCTGTCCCCGAGTAGGGCTGTGTTGCGGGTGGGCGTGCGTGGAGAGGAGCCCCTCCGTCACCCGTCCCCTGCAGCCTCGTCTCCGAGGAGGGAGTCCCCTGGGAGAGGCCGTGGGACACCGAAGGGCGCTCTGTTGCGGTGCCAGAGGTCCCCGCCTAGAGCCCACTGCACGTGCGCCTTGTCTAGTGCCGTTTCTGGGTGTCTGGGTCGGTGCCTCAGGGCGTTGGGAGACTGCGATTCTTGGGTCACACCCACAGACGAGCCTTGGAAATGGGAGCTGTTGTATTTTTGCTCCGCCTGGAGACAAGGTCAGTACCAAGGTCCTTAAATTACTCCGGGATACTGGACAAGAGCCTGGATTTTGGAGTCAGACTGCCTGGTTTGATTCCTGCCTCTGCCGCTTAAAGGCTGTGTGACTTTTGGCCAGTCCCTTAACCTCTCTGTGCCTCATTTTACTGCCTTGTAAAATGGGGATAATGATGTCACCTAACTCACTGGGTTATTGTGAAGATTAAATGACTTAAATGTGTAAGGCCCTTAAAATAGTACCAGGCACAGAGTAAGCACGATTTAAAGATTTGCTATTATTATTACTATTACTATTTCTAATTATGAAGGCATATTATCTTTAATGAGTGGTCTTGGTGACTGGCTTTTCTTACTGTTTCTTTCAATTTTAGTGTCATTCATCAGTTCTTTTTGTGATGGATGATTTTTGTATTTAGGAGAGGAAAATAATATAATCTGGTTAACAGCCTATCCCAAAGCAAAGACTCAAGCCGGTGTGTGTTGTGTGTTGTGTCTTGTGATGCTCCCTAAGGCTTTAAGACTTGGGGATGCCTTTTCCTTGGCTGCCTGGATTCACAAGGAGCAAGAAAGGTTTTAACAGTGAAGAAGGACTAGAACCTCTGGTGTTAGCAGAAATCGTGGGTCCTGCTCCGTCCTGGGAGATCTGCCCGTATTTTGAGCTTCCAGAAGAGTCCTAAGTCCAGCGTGAGTGGGGATCAGATATATATGTAACTTCTATGTTTCTATATGTTACTATAAATATTGGAAACTGAGTTCGCAGCAACACCCTTAATTCCAATCCAACATTACAGGGTTCACATTGGATTTCTCTTTTCCACATTTGTAACTGTCGTCTCTGATAAGGAGAAACTTTGCTCTCATTATCTTCAGTATATTTACTTATTTGATCAATACTTCCTGTTTGTAACCAATCTTCCAATCCAATACCTTCTCACTCTGCTCAGTTGGGCTCAGACCCCAAATAGGAGAGGGGTGAGACTTGAGTGGGGAGTGTGGGATAGATGGTGGTAATGTATTAGTGATAATTTTCCTGCTATAGCCCATGGATACTCTCTTCACTCCACTTGGGCTCCAAACTCATTCTAGGCTGGCCTGTGGCCCTCTCTCACCTCCCTTGACCCCACCTAAATGCTTCTAGACTGTGTTGTTCTGGAAGGAAGGAAGGTAGGATTCTGTTTAATTTTTTTAAATTTTGGGGGAAAATTTCAAACATATATAAGTGTAGTGGGAATATTACAGTGAACTCCAATATGCCCATCATCAGCTTCAATAACCATCATCTTTTGGCCATTTTCTTTCATTCTTCTTTCCCCTCCCTTCCTTTCTCTTTTCTTCCCTTTCTCTTCTCCCTCCCTCTTCCTTCCTTTCTTCCTCCCTCCCTTCTTCCCTCCCTCCCTTCCTCCCTTCCTTCCTTCCTTCCTCCATCCCTCCCTTCCTTGCTTCCCCTCCCCCTTCTCTTTCTAGTATTTTAAAGCAAATTCAAGCTATCATATCAATTCACCCACAAGTATAAGTACTTCAGTGTTAATTTCTAAAAATAAGGATTTTATCTTAATGTAACCCTAGTATCATTATCACACTCAACAAAATTGACAGTAATTCCTTAAGATCATTGTGTTCAAGTTTTCCCCATTGTCTCAAATATGTCTTCTTAGAGCTGTTTTTTCTAATAGGGTCCAAATATAGTTTACCATTTGCATTTGGTTGATACGCCTTTCAGTCTCTTAATCTATGACAGTTCTCCTTCACCCCCTCTCCTCTTTGTTTTCTTCTTAAATGCCGTTTATTTGTTGAAGAACTTAAGTCTTCTGTCCTACAAAATTTCTCACATTCTGGATTTGACTGCTTGCTTCTTTTTAGTATCTTTAACTCATTAGTTCTCAAACTCAGCTGCACATTGGAATTATCTAGAAAATTTTAAAAGTTATCAATCCCACCCCCAGAGACTGATTTAATTGATCTTGGTTGCAGCCAGGGTATCAGGATGTTTTAAAAGCTTCATAATGATTCTAATGCATACCAAAGTTTAAAAACCTTTAATTTGCTTCTGTATTTCATCTGTTCACTGGTATTTGGATCTAGAGGCTTAATTAGACTTAGGCTCACTTATTTTGGTGATATTCATTCACGTAACAGTGCCCCAGATCTCTTGTGGCAGCTCATTAGGAGGAAGTATTTTCTGGTACGTTTCATTTGTAACACCTGTGATGAGGTCACAGTTTCCTAAGTTCCATCTCTTCTCTGTCATTCTCTGAACTGTAGAGGGTCAGAACAGAAACTCAGGAAGCTATAGACTTGGAACTGTTTTTCCCCTAGTAACCTCTACCAACCTCACATTTTCTGTCCCCTCCATTCCACTGAGTAAAGAGGGACTTACTGACACCTCAGCCCAGTCACATAAGTTTGCAGTCACTAAGGGTTTAAAATCTAGTCCCATCTGGTTCAGAGGAATCTCAGGGCTCCCTTCCCATTTAGAGCAGGCCCAGTCCCATGGCTTCTGGGAATGGCTAATGACAGAGAGAGAGTTGAGGTATGGTGTATGTGTGCGTCTCCTGTACCTTACCTTCTCCCTTTCTCCCTTTCCTGGCACTACCCAGTTCATGGTGGGGATGGGGGGATGGAAAGGAGAATTTTCTTACCTGTTTTGCTGAAGTTGGAGGGGACGAATCTATAATCCCATCCTTTACATTTTATTCAATAAATACTTCCTATGTGCCAGGCAGTGTTCTAAGTGCTTTACAAATATTAACAAATGTATAACAACTCCATAAAGCAGATTCTTTTATTATCTCCCTTTTAAAGTTAGGGAAACTGAGGCAGTGAGTAGTTAATAAGTAATGTGTCCAAGGTCACACAGCAAATAAGTGGCAGAGATGGGATTTGAATCTAGGCTGTCTTGTTCCGGTGTCCATGTTCTAACTACGATGGATGGGAGCTTACCCAGCCTGGTTCTGGCATTGATTACGGTTAGTGCCAGCTCTCCTGGGAAGCACATGAGGCAGCCCCTGAATGCCTATTTGTCACTTATCTATGCAGCCTTCTAATGTCTGAGATTTCACAGTGAGGGAGAGACAGGGCCTCCCTCCTTTCAGTCTTCATGGGACACCCTATGTACCTCCCCAGGCAAGTCTGCAGGGGACATAGACCCCAGTCCCCATCTGCCCATCCTTCTGGAGCCCCATGTCCAACTATGGCAAACTTAGGAGTCCCTACGATGCCCATCTCTATTCCCTGGAAGCAGCTTTGCCCTTACTCACTTGCCAGGTGACTGACTCCCTCCTCCCGTCCCTAAGTTCCCCATAAGCTTTTGGCAGATTTTGTAATTCAGAACTTCACATTTTCACTCTTTACAGCAGTGGTTCTAAGCCAGGGGCCCTTGAGCTCCCGAGGTAAAATTTAGCAATGTCTGGAGATGTTTTTGGTTGTCATGACTGGGAGTGGGTGGTGCTACTGGTGTCTAGTGGCTAGAGGCCAGGGGGCTGCTGAACATCGTGCTATTTACAGGACAACTCCCCCAGCCTCCCATAACATAGGATTAATCCCACCCAAAATGTCAACAGTGCTGAAGTGGAGAAACAGCGCTTTACAGAAATAACTGTTCACCTGGAACTTTTGCGTTCATTCATCCTTTCACTTAACAACAAACTTATTCTGTATTTACTGTGTGTCAGGACGTAGGGAATACAAAAATGAGTAGCTAAAGACAGAGCTGTTTTCAAGAAATGCACAGTCCAGCAGGGTAGGCAGATTTGTAAATAGAGAACAGGGATGCACAAGTGCTGTTGTTGTTTTTAATATGAAGTTTATTGAGCACTCTGTGTGCTCTTTCCCTAAGCTATCTTATTTATTTTGCAAGGAAGGCAGGAAGTGTCATGGGAGGAGACAGTTCATTCTGCCTAAGGGGCGGGGGGGGGGGGGGGAGGGGGGTGACAAAGGCTCTACAAAGGAGGGGACTTTTAAGCTGGGCTTCCGAGCTCGAGCGCCGTTTACCCTGCAGAGATGTGAAAGCGTGAAAATAAATACTGTATCAAGAGTATAGTAAACAGCCTGTCAGGGCAGCTGCTGCCCTCTTGCAAAGTCAGGGAGACTTTGTGCCTGTTGAAAAACAGATACTTCCTTGGAGTGGTCACAGTCTGGAGGGCGCAGGTTTGTAAGCCCTACCTGAGCCCCCACCGGCCCCCTTGGCTGGGGACACTGAGCAGTGCACAACCTGCATGACCGCAGGGCATGCTTCCAGAGTTTAGTTACCAGTTCATGGGGACAGAGGATCAGCAGTGGGCATGAGTAGAAACAGGCGCTTTATCTGGATGACAATGGGAGCATTAGTGGTTTGAGGCAGAGGAATGACTTGATTAGGTATTTGTACTTGAGCAAGAGCTTTCTGCTGGCAGCCTGGAAGGTGGGGGAGGACAGGACGGGTTGAAAGCACTTAGTAGGCTAGAGACAGTAATGAGGGCCCCGCCATGGCAACAGCAGTGAGAAGAGAGAAAAAGGAACAGATCTGAGAGACATTCCACAGGTAGAACAGACTGGACCACGTGATCCAGTGTGGCAACTGAATGAGAAGAACAAGTCAAAGATGATTCTGAGGAAATGGGCAGATGGTGCTGCTGTTTCTAGAGAATGCCTACCGGGGAAGGAGTAGATTAAGAAGGAAGAAAATCAGCTTGGCGTGAGGCATATTGAACTGGATTTGTTTGCAAGATTTCCAGATAGAACTGTCTCGGAGGCAGCTCAGGACAGGGATCAAGAGTCTTCAGCCTAGAAATTAGAGTTAAAATCTTGCAAGTGATTAAAGACAGTTCTGGGGAAGATGTGGAGAGAGAAGAAAAGGTCGAGAACAGAACTCCACGGCCCACTCACACTTAAAAGGAGAAAGGCCAGTGAATTATACTATTCGCTGACATTTATATAGTACTTACCACAAACCAGGCACTGTTGTAAGAACTTTATACGCAAACTGAATGCTCCCAGTATCCCTATGTACAATTACTATCCCTGTTACACATGGGGAAAGTGAGGCACAGAGGATGTTGAGTAATTGACCAAGGTCACCCAACAAGTAAGTAGTAAAGCCAGGCTTATGAACCCCGGCAACCTGGCTTGAGATTCTGCACCTAACCAGACTGTGAATGGGAGCTGGAAAGAAACAGGACGGAGGAAAGCAGGAGAGAATGGGGCCCCTGGATCCAGGGATATGATAGTTTCTGGAAGTGAACAGCAGCATCAGCTGCCTGAGAAGAAGCCATAGAAAATGGAAACTGAGGGAAGCATCTCTGATTACTTCTGCAGGAGCCATCTCAGTGGTCATTGCTGGCAGTTTGCTGCTCACAATAGGTTGAAGGATAATGGGAGGTGTGGACCAGAGTGGGGGTCTGGAGGCTTCCTTTCAAGAAGTTTGGCCGTGAAGGGGAGGAAATGGAGTGGCAGATTAAGGGGGTGGCAAAGACCAGGGGCAGCCACTACTCTCTCCAAGGCAAGGACTTGGTGATGTTTTCTGCTTCTTTGATGTTTCTGAAGGTCCCCTCTAGCCCAAAGCTCAGAGCGGTCTAGGGAAGCCCTACTTTCAGCTGAATTTGAGTGTCAGTTTTATGCCAGTTGTTTGGGCAAGCCTCACATCAGAGAGAATTGGGCGCCTCACTAGCAGATGTCCAGGGTTTAAAAATTCAGTCCTATTTCTTTTGACCCAGGGCCTGCCTTCTTTTCTTTCTTCTTCCCCTAACCACAGTGCCTTGATGGCAGATAAGGACCTGGTATTCATTCCCTACTGCTGCATAACAATTTACCACAAATTTATCAGCTTAAAACAACCGATTTATTATTTCCCGGTTCCAAATATCAGAAGACCAGGCAGGCTCAGCTGAGTTCTGTGCTTAAGGTCTTCCAAGGCCAAAGTCAAGGTGTTAGTAGGGCTGAGCTCTTATCTGGAGACTCTGGGGAGGAATCTGCTTACAAGCTCATTGAGGTTGTTGGTAGAATTCAGTTCTCCTCGCTCAGGCGGGGCGTGCTACCTCATCATATTCAAAGTCCTGGGGATTAGGGCAGCAATCTTTGGGGTCATTTTAGAATTTAGCCAGTCACAGACCTAGTTTCTCACAGGGCCAATCACTGAGAGGGACTTCATAGAGAGTCTAGGGAGTGGCCTGCGTCCGCACGAAAGTTCACACAGAAGTTCAGTGCAGTCTCAATTTCTCTCCTGATTAGCCTGGAGATCTAGGGGTGGGAGTGGGGGTGGGGGGCGGAGGTGGTGCCCAGGCCCACCCCCGGGATATCTTTGGGGAGCTTATTGTGGGATTAAGGTTTGGGGTGGTGCAAAGAAGGGAGCTGCAGACACACTTGAACGTGGGGAAGAAATCTTCACAGCAGCTCCCCAGGGATGTCCTCGGGTTTCTGGGCGTGAGAGGAGGGGCCTGCTTGGTGGTTTTTCTGGTTAATAGTGATTTCCTACTTCCAGGAATCTTCTGCAGAAATACAGCTCCCAGGAAGAGTGAGGCCTGAGTACCGCCTTGGCCCAGGATGGCCAGAGAATCGAAGGAAAGCGCAGCCCTGGACGCCCAGTCTGCAGAGGACCAGATGGGGCTTCTGGTCATAAAGGTGGAGGAGGAAGACGCCTCTGCCTTTGTGGAGGAGGCCAGCGTGAGGGGCAGCCCGGTTCGGGGTTCGGAGCACTCCCGCCAGCGCTTCCGGGGCTTCCGCTACCCCGAGGCCGAGGGGCCCCGCGAGGCGCTGAGCCGGCTCCGGGAGCTCTGCCGACTGTGGCTGCGGCCTGAGATGCACAGCAAGGAGCAGATCCTGGAGCTGCTGGTGCTGGAACAGTTCCTGACCATCCTGCCGGGGGACCTGCAGAGCTGGGTGCGGGAGCAGCATCCGGAGAGCGGGGAGGAGGTGGTGGTGCTGCTGGAGTATTTGGAGAGGCAGCTGGAAGAGCCGATGCCACAGGTAGAGAGAACACGTTTAGTATCTGAGAGCTGGGGTCTGTCTCTTCCTGAAATCTCAAGATCGGAGTGAGGGGCATTTCTTTAAGATCAGAAGTTCTCATCTGTTTTTGTACCTTGATCCTCTTTGGCAGTAAGGTGAAGTCCCTGGACCCCTTCTCCTAATAGTAGTTTTAAATACATAAAGGAAAATATAAAGGATTACAAAAGAACTCAATTATATTGAAATACAGGTAACAAAGTATTAAATTTGTGATAAAGTTATATATGTGCTTTTTTATTGATGAACTAAATAATAAGACCTAAGGACAAGCCTAGCAACTGGTAATTTCAAAGTTGTTATGAGCGTGAATGATGTCGACAATATTTGCCTGGTTATAATGTGAAGTGAAAACACCTTTGCTTTCTATTGGTGACAAAGTCCCGGATATGCTCTGCCACATTGGTTTGTTGCTTCCTTTCATAATTGAAGGGAATGCTCAGTTTCTCTTAGAGCCTAGCAAAAATAAAAGTACTTTTTTCCTCTCCGAGTCTGTGGACCATTTGGAAGGGAGTCCATGGACCACAGGTTAAAAACCTCTGGTCGAAAATGGGTTGATTTTTACCTGTATCTTCTTGCCTGTTTTATGAGATTGTTTCCTCTTTGCATTATCTAGCATCTTTGTGCACGTTCCTTCAGAGGACGTGTGGCCAGAGCCTTCTAACCAGTGACAGGAGGCCAAGATTCTTGACTTGTGTCTACCTGGTCCAAACCCTGTAACAGTGAAAAGTCATTTCAAGTCTCTTAGCTTCAGGCTCTTCATTCTTTATAGAGGAAATGAGCTGCACACGAGAAAGTAACTTGAAAACTCTAACTATAAATGTTTGGAAGGAAGCCCGTGTTTAACAGGGACATACCACGTGCAGGGTCCTGTGTTAGGTGAGATCACATACTGTGATCTTATTTACTGGTCCACCAAACACTGTAAGCTAGAAATTATTATCCTCATTTTTCAGTAAGAAAAGATATTAGTATTCTCTTAGAAGTTAGTACCAATTGCCAGAGTTTTCATAAAAGCACAAATATATTTAATGAGGGAGCACAGAGTAAAGCTTAAGAGCATGGGCTCTGGAGTCATTCTGCCTGAGCTCCCATCCTAGCATTGCCACTTATTAGCTGGGGGACCTTGGGCAAACTGTTTAAACTCTCTGTGCCTTTGTTTCCCCATCAGTGAAATGGGGATAATAATAGTACCCACCTTTAAGGTTGTTGTCTAGGTTAAATGAGTTAATATTTTTAGTGGAATTTTAGTGGAAACAGTGCCAGGCACATAGAAAGTGCTACAGAAGTGTTTGATGAATAAATAAATGAATAACTTCTAGGTCCCAGGTGGTGACCAGGGGCAAGAACTGCTCTGTTGCAAGATGGCACTGTTGGCACCATCCCAGGGGTCACAAAGTAGCCAATTCCAGCCGATGAAGGCTCTGCTCAAGCACGAATCTCTGGGATCCCAGCCCTTACCAGACAGAGGTGAGGATTGTCTTCTGGGCAGTATGAATTCTGCAGACTTCCTCCAGTTTCACTTAAAAGTCATCTAATAGATCCATTGCCAGTGATTTTATATGCCCATCACTGATTGAGTCTGCTTTGAGACTGAGACTAAAAGGGAAATTTCAAACAATGGTGGAAAGCTTTCCCAACCAAGCCTGGACAAAATAAAGAAGATAAATAAATAAAATTTGATTTGGAAAGAATTGGTTCTCCATTGATTTAACATATAATTATGGAGGCCTCTTATGTGGTAGTCAGTGTTGTTGGTGCTGGGGATAGAGCCATCAGTGAGACGGAGTCCTTGCTGCAATGGAGCTTACATTCTAGTGGGGAAGATGGCAAATACACACATTAATAATATAGTTTCAGATAGTGGTAAGTGCCAAGAAGAAAATGAACAGAATCTGTAAAGCCAGTCAGAATATCCCAGATTGTAGGACTATTGGAAATTAAAGAGTATAAATCTTCTAAACCTTAGGTCTGTTGTTAAAATGGCATGAAATTCACTCCATAGGACATGGCTATATGTTCTGAGGTGTTTTCTCAGATGTGTGCTGAACATGTGTGTAGCTCTTCAAGGCACACAGCACTGGGGCACACCAGCCAACATGCAGTCTTCATTTCTCAACAGAGGTTCTAGTCTAAACCAACTGTTTTGTGCCCCTTTTAAAGTTGGCCTCCTATAGGGGAACCTGAAGTTCTTTTTACTTTTCTCTCTTAAATCTGAGCAAGTTCTATACTCCCAGATGTCCATTTCTGCCTTTCTGGGCCCAGCTTTGTCTGACTCTTCTTAGTTTTTCAAAACCAAAGCAGAAAGCCCCCTAATAGCTACTAAAGAGATTTTAACCAAAATCTTATTTTTCTCTCCCTCCCTAGCAAAGTTCAAAGGATTTTCAGATGAAATGTTCTATGTTGCTTTCATTACACCATTTTTACCAAGGATCCTGCCTTTTTGTGTAGTTTTTGTATATCTGCAGAACACACCAGCTCTGTTTAGGCCCTAGGATTGGAGCTGGAAGGGATCAGGCATTTCTTGAAAGGAAAACACTATAAAACTTCTTGGCAGGTATATAGTAACCAAGTTTTTGAACTTGGATTCCACTGGGCAGGGAGGCTGACTGTCAAGGTAGATCTCATCCAGAGCTTCTTTCCTTCTTAGCTCTCCAGATTCCCGGGCTTGCCCGGGGAGGGTGCTGCAGAGAAGATGCAGTGGTAGCTGCCAGGCTCTCCCCAGAGTCCCAGGTGAGCTGGAGCCCCTCTCCCTCCTCCAATGCCCTTTACTACTGTCCTGCTTCCCGTGAAGGTCCCTCCCTCCCTACTACCCTTCTTTCCCCATCCTAGGTCCTCCACCCAAATCCTAGATGAATTTTGAATTTTCTCATTTATGCCAAGGTTGTTTATCATTGTCGATTTCTTTTTGGTATCCAGTTAAGAGCCTTTTTTTCCCCCCAAAAGTATGTTTAATGAAATTAAATGAAAGAGTAAAATTGACTCATACAGATGATTAATACCTTCTAAGTGCTTTATAGTCCATTATTAAGTAAATAACAGCATGATGTTCACTTTAAGTTTATAATGTGACATATAAAAGGATGACTTTTGTAACCAAGAGAAACCACTCAATGACAGATAGATACTCTGGGTTTTCTTATTTTATTACTAGCTTGGGGGGCTGTCTGTGCTTCCCAGATCTTTCCTACTCCTTCTTTTGGTCAGCCCCTTCTTCAATGGGATTTTCTTCTTCAATAAGGGCAATTCAGCAAATGCAAACTGAAGCTTTTGTTGTGATGGTGGTTTTGTTTTGTTTTTTTAAAGTTTAAAAAAATGTCCTATGGATAGGAATGTAAACACATGGCCTCTGCTCTCAGGAACTTAAACTTGAAGGGACAGATGAGGCATGTCCTTTTATCTAAACCCATGTGATTTAAACAATCTTTATTTACACTCGATTTTAATTCCTACCCAGTTCATGTCCTTGAAGATCTCAGTGTTTGAGGCTCTGTAGTATCCATTTCCTTCCCTGACTTTCCTCACCTCAGACCTAGATTTCATTGTATTTTAATAATCATTATTGTAAATGGGCCCCTATCACTACTATGCCAAAAAAGCACACCACAAATCTTTTGGAAGGTTTCGATTTGGTTCCATTTCTTTCACTATGTTGGCCTTTATTTTCCAAATTTTTTCTTTCTATTTTAGTGTCTAGATATTTATGTGAAGAGACGTCTCCTAATATGTTTAATATTTCTTTACTTCCATGGTTATTTTGTTAGTAAAGGTGATACTTAAGACTGGGTTAAGTACGAATAAGGATGCCACACGTGCTGTTTCTCACAGAGCCCCTTTAATGGGAAGTTCGTACATTGCATGTGCCCCTCACTGTAGTGCCAAGCTTTAGGAGTGATCCTGAGCAAGAGGAACTAGGTGGGATTACTTATTGTTTCAGGGGCTGCTGAAAATGGAAGATGTGGCTCTGACTCTCTCCCCTGGATGGACCCAGCTGGGTTCACCTCAGGTGAACTTCTACAGAGGTGAAAGGCAGAACTGCGGCAGCCTCATCTCCCTGGGTAAGGCTGATGGGCACTGATTTCTCATAAGGTTTCTTGGCCTCCTTTGTGTATCAGAACCTCCTGGGCTGTTAGAAGCTGTTTGAATTATGTTTGGATTCAGAACCACCATTTCTGAACCCCAGCTACTAACCAGCGGTGTGACTAGTTCATTAACCTTTCTGACCTTGCTTTCTTCTCTGCCCTGCCAGTGTTCCAGTCAGTTTAAGTGGGATCCAGTAGGTACAGGTCTGGCTCATAGTAGATGCTCAGTACATGTTGATTCCCTTCCTGTTGCTAGCCCTGACGGAGGAGGAGAGTTAGGGGTCTCTTCAGGCAATGGGCCATGGGACCATAGAAGTGACCTGGAGATTTACTGCGGAGACTGGCCTTAGAGATGAGGGTGCAGGGCCACACAGGGTGCCTGTCTTGTCTGAGTTCACATAGCTCATTGGGGCTATGTTCTCTGTTTCTTACAGAATGCTTCAGAAGTCCTTTCATTGGCCTTGTTTACTGTCACCTTCTGCTTAGCCCTTTTAGCATCTAATCCTAGGTGTGTGGCCCTGCCTTACTATCCCGAGAACTCAGAGCCTCTGCGTGTATCCCCAGCACAGTCCTCACCACCTTCCCTCCATTCCCAGTTTGTACCCTTCTTTCAATGGCCCCATTCTCATCCTCAGGTCTCCCTCCTCCCCAGCACCCCTGTTCTCCCTCTTTATTTCCATCCTTATTCTTGCACCTAAATCCTCATCCATAGCATATACAGACCTCTGTAATTCTTGCCTCCCTGGGACCTGTCACAGAGCTTTCCCCTGTGGAGGACATAATTGACAGTTGCTGCCATTTGTTATTTCAGATGGTGAAATACAGACTAAGATCAGGGACTTGCCTCCAGATGAGGAACATCCAGAACAGGAGCATGGGGAAATACCGTGCCACCCGGGTGAAGCCACTGCCCAGACTCCTACATGTGCAGAAGCTGGTGAACAGGAGGGCAGGGTACAAGGAAAGCAGAAAAATGCCACTGAGAGGAGGCGGCACATTTGCCATGAATGTGGAAAGAGTTTTGCTCAGAGTTCAGGCCTGAGTAAGCACAGGAGAATCCACACTGGGGAGAAACCCTATGAATGTGAGGAGTGCGGCAAAGCCTTCATCGGGAGCTCTGCCCTCGTCATTCACCAGCGAGTCCACACTGGTGAGAAGCCATATGAGTGTGAAGAGTGTGGCAAGGCCTTTAGTCACAGCTCAGACCTTATCAAGCACCAGAGAACTCACACTGGGGAGAGGCCCTATGAGTGTGATGAGTGTGGGAAGACCTTCAGCCAGAGCTGCAGCCTCCTCGAACATCACAGAATCCACACCGGGGAGAAGCCATACCAGTGCAGCAGGTGCGGCAAAGCCTTTAGGCGGAATTCACATCTCCTGAGACACCAGAGGATCCATGGGGATAAAAATGTTCAGGATCCCGACCGTGGAGAGACCTGGGAGAGTCAGAGTAGGATGGAAAGCCAGGAGGGACATGTTGAGGCTCCTG
This sequence comes from Diceros bicornis minor, assembly GCF_020826845.1. Classification (NCBI taxonomy): domain Eukaryota; kingdom Metazoa; phylum Chordata; class Mammalia; order Perissodactyla; family Rhinocerotidae; genus Diceros; species Diceros bicornis. The sequence continues at coordinate 38,550,518 of NC_080753.1, read as the reverse complement.
TGTCTTATAAATGTAACGAGTGTGAGAGAATGTTCACTCAGAATACAGGCCTTATTGAACATCAAAAAATCCACACTGGTGAGAAACCCTATCAGTGTGATGCATGTGGAAAAGGCTTCACTCGAACCTCATACCTTGTTCAACATCAGAGAAGCCACGGTGGGAAAAAAATTCTGTCACAGTGACCCATGTCTTATCTGCCAAAGTTGGTGCTCATTCCTGTTGAACTGAAGCCACCCTGGAGCCCTTCCTGACTACAGAAATGGTGGGCTGGGCTTAATTTATCACTACACATCATCAGGTGTTTGTTAGAAAACATAGAGTCTGGCTGAGATGAATTATGTTCTGCATGCTAGAAGGTGATTGAAAAAAACCCTATTTGATAGGAGGCTATGGGAGAGTTGTCTGGAAGACGTAGCATCTGAAATGGTTTGTTCTCACCTATTGGCCTTAAAAAGGCTTCCAGACTGGCTCCTCACCCTCAACCAGCACTTTATGACGTCTCCTGGGTGGAAGGCTGTGATTTCAGGACTGCTCCTCTATTCATTTTGCTATAATGAATCCTCCATGGTGGGTCAGATTCGTGAAGTCTTAGGCTCCCCACTGTGCCTTGTACACAGGTGCTAATAAACATTTATTAAATATACCAGTGAGATTACCTTCATAGCTCTGTAAATCTGATCTCATCTAGATTTCTGAGGAATTTCTTACCAGAACTATTTGTGCTTGTGTCTAATTCCAAGGTTCTAGACTCTCAGTTCATCTAGTGCATTTTTTGCCAAACACACAGGATTGACAGAGTGGGGGTGAGGGTGGGGTTACTGTGATGGGGAGAATATAAATTTCTTTTTTTTATTTTTATTTTTTTTGGTGAGGAAGATTAGCCCTGAGCTAACATCTGTTGCCAATCCTCTTTTTGCTGAGGAACATTGGCCCTTGGCTAACATCTGTACCCATCTTCCTCTACTTTATATGGGACGCCTGCCACAGCATGGTTTGATAAGCGGTGCGTTGGTCTACACCTGGGATCCGAACCTGCAAACCCCGGACCACCAAAGCGGAGCACACAAACTTAACCACTATGCCACCTGGCCGGACCCTAGAATCCAAATTTCTTTACCAGACTAGGAATTCTAGTGTAAATGCCTTAAACAACTTCATTATCATTAAATCATTGTGAATATGTGCCAACCATGAAATTCCATTCTTCTGTTAATGTTTTCCTGATATTAATTTTGTTACTCTTTAGGGACAAAATGTTCCTATTCAGGCAGTGTGAAAATCAGTTATCAAGTCAGAATAAAATGGTGAATTCTCTAATGCTCAGCTTCTTGGTTTTCACGTTTTGGTTCTCTTGGGCCTAATCAAATGCTCTCTAAAGCTATCTTGCCCACAGACTGCCCCCTTCCTCCAAGTGTAGAGTAGACTGGGCATCAAGACTTATACTTGCTAAGTGCAAACTGGCTCCCATCAGTGGAGTCATACCAAATATTTAAAACAAACATCACTTATTGTTTCAAAACTCCACTATTAGTGTGTGACCATCTTGGTCTTCTTATATATTGATTCCCAAACCAGCTGTGTGCTAACATCTCCTCCATTATTCATGATGAGAATTTTAACCATTAACTCCACAGGCTATCTACTTTTCCCTAAACACACTTTGTAGACCATCTTTTTTTTTTTCTTCATGGTAGTCAAAATTGCAGTCTTGTGAATTCAAGTAAGAAAACTTTTTTTTAGTTAGCATAACAAAAAGTATTTATTTTGTATATTTCTAATGGAGTTACCTCTACAAAAGTATTTCAGGATGACCATTTTCCTGCAAATTTTTTGTTGGTGTATCACTGCTCTTTATTATAGAAATATGCTTTTGTTTTGCATCTACTCACACTTCCCACATGGTTTCTGGCTCCAGCAATCTCTTCTCTATTTGCAATATCATTCTAAGACTCTGGAATTCATATATGGCAAGGTTTCCTGGTCACCTTTCACAATAAACGGTTTCTCCATTGTGATATATTCTTTCTTGCTTATCTAAAATCCATTGCAAATCTAGCCAAGTCCCTGTTTTCATGCCAGTTTCCAAGGCTTGTACTTCAAAGGTTTCAGAGATCTAGGGGACACAAATCTAACAAATCCTAATATGAATTATTTGTGTTACAGTAATAAGCCATATGGTTATTTATTTTGTTTGAATTCTTAAACCCATAAAGATGTGTGCATGCTTTCCAAACTTTCTGAACATACTTGTATTAGTCAGGTTCTCCAGGGAAAGAGCACCAATAGGGTGAACATATAGAGAGATTTATCATAAGAAATTGGCTCATATTCTCAATGAATATGGAGTCTGAGAAGTCCCAAGATCTGGGAGACCCAGGAAAGCCAATGGTGTAGTTCCAGTCCAAAAGCAAGCAGGCTTGAGAACCAAGAAGAGCCAATGTTTCAGTTTGAGTCCGAAGGTGGGAAAAGACTGATGTCCCAGTTCAGTGCAGTCAGGCAAGAGGAGTTCCCTGTTACTTGAGAGAGGGTCAGCCTTTTTGTTTTATTCAAGCCTTCAAATGATGATGAGGAGGACCATCCACATTAGGGAGGGCAATCTGCTTTATGCAGTCTACCAATTCAAATGTTAATCTCATCCCAATACACCCTTACAGACACATGCAAGATAATGTTTGACCAAATATCTGGGCACCCCGTGGCCCAGTCAGGTTGACACATAAAATTAACCATCACAATACTATAGTTTCAGGTATTAGCTAAGCCTTAAAGCTTTTAACCATGCTCTCCCATTTTGATCTCTAGTTCTTACAATTGACAGGAGGAGCCTAGGAAATATTTGTAGCCTTCCTACCCAGCTTACAGATCAGAACAGAGAAGAGCTGGTAGAGGCTGGGAGACAAGAGATAAATACTGGCTCACCATTGTATCCTCAGCACCTAGTAGAATTCTAAATGAATGAATGATTCTGAAAATTGGTTGATTCTCCTTGCTCTCTCATATTAACATAAAATCCTGTGGCACTTACTACTAGAGACCAAAGAGTTCACATTCCTATTTCCAGAAATAGCAAGTTTTCTTCCCTATTTCTAAACAAGGTATGTATTTACAACCATTCATTCAGCAAACTGCATTGTTAGGTCATGTACTAAGGAATCAAAGATGAAGAAGACATTGTCCTTGCCTTTGAAGAGCATGAGAACTGGACTCTCTTCTATCTTCTAACTTAAGATATTCTATCCATGTCTGTCCGCATTTTGTGAGGCTGCCTGGCACCTTGCATGTCTCCATATGTGCCACGTAGACCAGGACTTAACAGCAGCTGATCTAAGCCCTATAATCCACCCAGAATGTGAGAATAGAGTAGAGGACTTGTGAGAAGGTGCCACTTCCCTCCCTATCTCCCATGGCTGCTGTCATGAGATAGTTTCCTCTGATGAGGAGGAATGAGACTTTCTACCTCTCCTCATTTAGGGTATGACTTCAAGCTATAAAACTACTTAGCTGCAGCATGACACCAGCTCCTCAGTAACAGAATGTTCTACCACATGCATTGCCGTCATACGGCTTCTTTGGGTGCCATCCTGTGGGACCCAAGGAGCTGACACATATGGCTACTCTTGCCTTTGAAGTTTATATACATTTGAAAACTGCTTCAATCTAAAAAGAGCTGTTTGTTTTCTGACCAAATCTTTCAGACTTTCCTTGACAAATTTGGTGCCAAACATGGGGCTGGTAAGGACACAGTGCCCCTTTGGAAGAAAGATGTGGCCATGCAGAACAGGATAGGATATGTGATAAGAATTCCTGGGATCTGGTAGCACATGTTCTTGCCTAAGTGGTGGAGAAGAGGGGAGGAGTAAGGGTCTTCCCGCTATTGTACCTATAGAGCACTGGCTGAGATGCAGGATATAAAAAGATTCTCTGGGAGCCAATAGCATATGCTATTTGCTGATAAATATTTAGAGGTTAAGTCACTGAAGGTAGGATTAAATCCAGCTACCTGATGCCTTGGTTGTTATTAAATTTTTGTTGAGACTGAGTAGATGGCCACTTAAAAATGAAAGTCAGTGCAAATCTTTGCTTACTGGTGTGGAGCTGATCCTTCCATGTCTCCTGGTCTCTCCCTGCCCTATATCCCAACCTCAGTTACTACAAGGAAAGAAGGCTCCCAGTGCTCCAACCACCTATGCAGGATGGACTCCTCCACATCACTCCTGCCCTCCCTGAGCTCCCAGCCAAGCAGACAACGTGCTCTCCTGGCAGTTGCTGTTGTAACTCTTGAAGGGCCTGTATTAAACTTCTTTCTCTGTGTTTCTGTTGGCGAAAAAAAGAAATGTCTAAATTCAGCTGATAGAATTTAAGAAAAACTTGTAATGAAGAGAAAAAAGTTAACCTTGTGAGTAAGGGGGCCTGGGAGATGAGATGGGGCAGGGATGGCCCAGAGAATGACACAAGTGCCTGTCCATTGTTGGGTACTCTTTGGGAAAATGTTTGTTCATGACTTTTGCGCATAGCTAATTGAATTGTTTTTTGTTTAACTGTTTGGATTTGGTGAGTTCTTTTTATATTCTAGATACAAGTCCTCTCTCAGGTATATGGTTCGCAAATATTTTCCCCTGTCTGTAGCTTGTCTATTAATCGAGTCTTTCACAGAACAAAAGTTTTAAATTTTGGTGAAGACCAAATTATTAATTTTTCTTAATCAATTATGCTTTTGATGTCAATTCTAAGAATTTTTGCCTAACCCTGGGCCCTGATGATTTCCTCCTATGTTTTCTTCTAAAAGTTTTAAGTTTTAGGTCTTATGTTTTAGCCCATGATCTATTTGAGCTGATTTTTGTATAAAGTATGAGGTTTAGGCTGAGGGTTTTTTTGCTTTTTGCCTATGGATGTCCAGCTGCGCCAGCATCATTTTCTGAAAAGGCTGTCCTTCCTCCATTGAATTGCTTCTGCACCTTTGTGAAGAATCAGTTGGGCATTTTTGTGTGGATTTACTTGTGGGTTCCTCAGTCTGTTCCATTGAACTATATATGTATATAATACCACACTGTCTCGATCAAGGTAAATAGCAAACCTTAACACCAGGCATAGTGATTCTTCCCACTTTATTCTTTTTCATACTTTAGTTATTCTAGGTTCCTTGCCTTTCCATATAAATTTTAGAATAAGCTTCTCTATAGCTACAAAAAATTCTTGCTGGGATTCTGATAGGATTTATGTTAAACCTATAAATCAATGTAGAGAGAATTGATACTTTTACTATGTTGTATCTTCTAATCCATGAACACAGTATGTCTCTCCATTTATTTAGATCTTCTTTGATTTCTTTCATCAGCATTTTGTCATTTCCAGCATATAGATCCTGTACATGTTTGTTAGATTTATATCCAAGTGTTTCATTTTCCTTGGAGTGATTACAAATGGCATTGCATTGATTTCCAAATATTCATTATTAGTATATAGAAATAGGATTGACTTTTGCATGTTGATTTTGTATCTTGCAACCTTGCTGAATTCGCTTACTAGTCCTAGCGGTTTTTTGTAGATTCCTTGGGATTTTCTAGGTACACAATCATATTACCTGCAAATAGGGACAGTTTTATTTTTTTCATTTCCAATATGTATGCTTTTCTGTGTGTGTGTGAGGAAGACTAGCCCTGAGCTAACATCCCATGCCAATCCTCCTCTTTTTGCTGAGGAAGATTGGCCCTGGGCTAACATCTGTGCCCATCTTCCTCTACTTTATATGGGATGCCGCCACAGCATGGCTTGACAAGAGGCATATCGGTCCGCGCCTGGGATCCGAACCTGCAAACCCTGGGGCCACCAGAAGCGGAGCGTGCGAACTTAACCGCTACACCATGGGGCTGGCCCCCCAGTATGTATGCTTTTATATCATTTTTGGCCTTATTGCACTGGCTTGTACTTCCAGTATTATGTTGATAAGAGTTCATGGACATCCTTGTCTTGATCCCAATCTTATGGGGAAAATGTTGTATTTCACCATTAAGTATGAAGTTAGCTGTAGGTGTTTTGTAGATGTTCCTTACGAAGTTGGGGAAGTTCCCCTCTATTTCTAGTGCGCTGAAAGTTTTTATCAAGTATGGGTATTGGATTTTGTCAAATGATTTTTCCATGTCAATTGTATGATCATACAATGTTTCTTTAGTTTGTTGTTATGATGGAATACATTGATTAGTTTTTTGATATTGAAACAGCCTTACATATTATAATAAATCCCACTTAATCATGGTATACAATTCTTTTTATAAATACATAGATATGATTTGCTAATATTTTGTTGCGTCTAAGTCCATGAGGGATATTGGATTCTGATTTTCTTTTTTCATCTTGTCCTTGTCTGGTTGTGGTGTCAGAGTAATCCTTGCCTCAAAAAAAGAGTTGGAAACTATACCCTCTTCTATTTTCTGGAAGAAATTATGTAAAACTGGTGCCAATTCTTCCTCAAATGTTTGGCAGAATTCTCCAGTGAAGCCATCTAGGCCCAAAGATTTGGGAATTTTTTAATTATGAATTAAATTTCTTTAATGGCTATAGGACTATTCAGATTACCTATTTCATCTTGATTGGATTTTGGTTGCTTGTACTTTTTGAAGAATTGGTCCCTTTCTTCTAAGTTGTCAAAGTTATAATTATGAGTGTAAAGTTGTTCCTAGTGCGCCCTTATGATCTTTTTAATGGATGCAGGATCTGTAGTGATATCCCTGATTTCATTCCTGTTATTAGTGATTTATATCTTCTCTCTTTTTCTTTGTCAGTTTTGCTAAAGGTTTACCTGTTTCATTGAGTTTTTTTTTGAAGAAAAAGCTTTATGTTTCATTGATTTTTTCTATTGTTTTCCTATTCTCAATTTCTTTGATTTCTGCTATTATCTTTGTTATTTTCTTCTTTCTGCTGCCTTGGGCTTATTTTGCTCTTGATCTTTAGTTTCTTGAGGCAAGAACTTAGATTATTGATTTGAGACTATTCTTCTTTTCTGATATGAACATCTAGTGCTCTAATTTCCCCTCTCAGCTTCTTTAGCTGTGTCTCACATATTGTGATAGGTTGTATTTATTTTCATTCAATTCTATGTTTTTTAAAAAAATTTCCTTTGAGACTTCCTCCTTGACCTAGGCATTATTTAGAAATGTTTTCCTTAGTTTCCAAATGTTTGGAGATTTTTCTATTCTTTCTGCTATTGATTTTTAGTTTGGTTCCATTGTGGTCAGAGAATATACTCAGTATGATTTCAATTCAACCTAAATTTGTTTAGGTTTTTTTTTTTTTTGCAGGGGAAGATTCACCCTAAGCTAACATCTGTTGCCAATCTTCCTCCTTTTTTCTCCCCTAACCCCCCAACAAAGCCCCAGTACATGGTTGTGTATAGTTGTAAGTTCTTCTGGTTCTTCTATGTGAGCTGCTGCCATAGCATGGCTACTGACAGATGAGTGGTGTGGTTCCGTGCCTGGGAACTGAACCCAGGCCACTGAAGTGGAGGGCACCAAACTTTTAACTGCTAGGCCATCAGGGCTGGCTCTATATAGGTTTTTTAATGGTCCAGTATATAGCCTACTTTTGTGAATGCTCCATGGATACTTGAAAAAAAAAGTGTATTCTGTTGTTGTTGGGTGGAATGTTTGGTAAATGTCAATTAGATCCTCTTGGCTGATGGTGTTGCTCAGTTTTATATCTTTGTTGATTTCCTGTCTAGTAGTTCTATTGATTACTAAGAATGGTTTGTCAGAGGAAGTCTCCTTAAAATAGATTTAAATAAGATCCAAAATGTCATAATGTCCAGGATATTTTAAGAAATCCAGGAGACAACCAAAAAGTACTCATCACTCCACTAACTACGAGAATCTCAACTTGAAGGAGAAAAAAAATCAACAGCTACCAACACCAAGGTGATACAGATGCTGGAATTATTTGACAAGGATTTTAAAGCTGCCATCATAAAAATGCTTCAATGAGCATTTAGGAATATGTTTGAAACAAATTAAAAAATTTTTAAGTCTCAGCAAATAGAAAGTCTCAGAAAAAATTAGAAGATATAAAGAAGAATCAAATTAAAATTTTAGAGCTGAAAAATACCATAACTGAAATAACTCTCTGGGCAGACTCTACTGCAGTATTTTTGAGTTGCAGGCTTTTTTTTTTTTTTTTTAATTTTTTTTTTTGTGTGTGAGGAAGATCAGCCCTGAGCTAACATCTGCCAATCCTCCTCCTTTTTTTTTTTATTTTTTTGCTGAGGAAGACTGGCCCTGGACTAACATCTGTGCCCATCTTTCTCCACTTTATATGGGACTCCACCACAGCACAGCTTGACAAGCAGTGCGTCGGTGTGCGCCCAGGAACCAAACTGGCGAACCCCGAGCTGCCGCAGCAGAAAGTGCGCACTTAACCGCTTGCGCCACCGGGGCAGCCCCGAGTTGCAGGCTTTTAGCACCCAATTCCTGTGGTCTCTGCTGACACCACAGGATATGTGAGGCAAAAGAAAAAATAAAATAAAAATACCAAGGGAACTCACCTCTGTGTCTTTCTTTGGGTCCCAAGGTTCCTATCTGCCTTCTCTCCAACTTTCAGAGTCTTTTTATGTTTGTTTTGTATATAATGTCTAGGGTTTTTAGTTGTACTTAGCGGGAGAAATAGGGAGAAATGTGTCTACTCCATCTCCTCAGGAATTATAAGTCCACACATTCTTTTTCAATTGTTCATTTGTCAACTGGCTTACGTCTCTTAGAATGTAAATGCTGTGAAAGCTGGAATTTTTGTCTGTTTTGTTTACCACTCTAACAACAATATCTACAACATTTTCTGGAACATAACTATTTGTTGAATGAGTGAATCGGAAATTCAGATTGAGTGGCTGCTGAAATGAGAAGAATTCCTGTGATGTGGCTGATGGATTGTTACTGTAGCCATACGTCAGGCAATGAGAGTAAAAGTGTTCCTGGACCCAATTCCAACGTGTGTGTGTGTGTGTGTGTGTGTGTGTGTGTGTGTGTGTGTGTGTCTAGGCTTCCCCACACCAGGGTATCTGAGAATTCAACTGAATTCTGACATTATCTACCCAGAGACAGAATCCAATTCCACAGGTTAGGAGGTCAGTCCCCCAGACCACCCTCCACTTCAGATGCCAGTTGGAATTACAAAGGCTATTAAAGGATACAAAGCAACAGCCAGATGAAAAGATAGATAAGGCAAGGTCCAGAACAAAGGAGCTTCTGTCCTTGTGGAGCTTGGGGCCCAGCATGGTGGCTCACGCAAGTGTTCTGGCTCCCTAGCATGGAAGGTCTCGAAACCCCTTCCTTTTGGGTTTTTACGGAGGCTTCATTACCTAGGCATAATTGATTAACCCATTGGCCATTGGTGATTGATTCAACCTTTAGCCCCCCTCTCCTCCCTAGAAGTCAGGGGGTGGGACTGAAAGTTCCAACCCTCTATTCAAGGTTAGTTCCCCTGGCAACCAGCCCCCATCCTTAGGTGCTTTGCAAACGTCACCTTAATGCACATAAACCCAGTTGTGGTGGAAAGGGCTTGTTATGAATAACACAACACCCATTTCACCTTTATGGCTCTGAAGCATTTTCAGGAATGGAGAACTAGAAGCCAAATATTATAACAAAGATGTTCCCCTTGCTATTATTGCTCAGGAAATTCCAAGGGCTGTGGGAGCTGTAAGCAAGGAACTGTGGAAGAAGACCAAATATATCTGAGAATATACTGGGTCATCTGAATGATGAAATATATGTATTTCTTATAAACCACAATATCGTATAGTGACTGTATTTGTCTAGTCATGCTGTTCTTGAATTAATAAAAAGTAGGAAAATAAGTTAGATATATTAAATAATTATACTTGTTTATCAAGCACAATATTCCAAAAATAGGGTGTGGGGTGAGAATATCAGTTCTGTGGTGAAATGGATGGGAATTCTTCTACCATCTCTAAGGACTGTTTATGTCTAAAATGACTAACTTATACAGAATTTTTTGTGGGGGAAAAAATTAAAATCAGTATGTTCCAGGCTAGAGAGATTATGTAGATTACTCAACCAATACAATAAAATTGAACTGGAAACAAAAACAGATTAGAATATCTAAATACAATTAGGCTAATTCGCTGTTACAAATCTTTACTGTTATCTTCACTGTATGAGGAGCTCGACAAACGTTGCAACTACAAAATAAGTTGACCAAATAACTCAATGTCGTAAGATATATATGATAGGTTAAGGGTGAAAATCAAAAGCTTCTAAGAATAGATAAATTCAGAGCTCACAGTAAAAGGAAATAAAAAGACCAGTGCAGGAAAATAAGCTGGAAATATTTCACATTTCTACAGTGCAAATACTTGGCAGGGGGTCTGCTGATTGATAAAATTAATCCAAAACTTCGCATAAGATGAAAATAAATACAGCAGTTTAGCCGTACAAATCAAATCAACAGAGGTCGAGCTGCGGTCAGCACAGAACCCAGGCTTGGATGGACGACGAGAGTTAACTTAGAACGTGATCCAACTATAAACAATCACGAAGTTGAAAACGGACTCGGGGCACGGGGAGGGTAGGGTGGGAGGCTTCTCCCCTCAGGGACGTGGAAGAAGAGTCATCCAGGAGTCCCTGGACCCCCACCCCCGACCCCGAGTCCTCTGAAGCTACCAATCCTCGGAGATCCTGGAGAGTCTGACACGAAACGGGCCGAGTTGGAGGGCCCAAGGGGCAATACCACCCCGCTCCCGCAGATGCGCACCGCCAGCACGAGAGAGCTCGGTCTTGGCCAACGGCCCAGAACCTAGAGCTCCCACCTCGCCTACCCACCGGGAGCTGCAAGCAGCAGGCCCCCACTGCCGGCAGTTGCCAAGCCTGCTGGCCGCGGCGTCCCCTAGGCGCGCTCCCGCTTCCTCTCTAGGAACCAGGGGGCTGTCTGGACTCGGTGATCTCCTCTCCCACTCAGGGCACCCCGCGACCTGCGACGCTCGCTCGCGTGTGCGCCTCCAGCTTCATGCGCTTCCTTCGCTCAGCTCAGGCACTCGTCCCCCCGGCAGCAGAGGGCGGGGCGACCCCGGCCCAGGTGCCCTCTGCTCGTCCCAACAGAAACCTGCTTCGTCCACCATCCTCCCTATCTTGGGGGTTCTCATAACGCCTCAGCTAGCATCTCTTCCCCTTACCTCCCATTGGCCTAAATGTTCTTGGCCAGGATAGTATTGGGCTTGAGGAGCACAGACAAGACCCATTAAGGAAATCGAGAGGAAGAAAATCCGTGGTGGGTTATTGAACTACTAGGACCACAGAAAGGGAGGATTAGGATGCCTTCCCATAAATGATGCTTTCCAGATGGAAGGTAATTGAGAACCACTGGTCTAGATACTTCACTTGGAGGAGATCCTGGGGGACCCTCCCCCACCGGAATTTGTCATCATTGTGAAATTGAGGATGAAGGAGTTAAAAGTTTCCCGGATTAGGATGAAACTGTGCCTATACTCACAAGGTTAATGTAGGAAACAAAGTAACCAAGGTTTCTGAGCTTGCCTGGCAGAACAGCAGGAGGACCGCTGATAAAAGAGTAGCTCACTGACAGCTCTCCGCCTGACTAAGCAGCTCGCAGGAGAATTGAGAAGCTACAACGACCAATTGTAAGCTTCGCACGTCATAAGAAATATGCAAGACAGTCACCCCTGAACAGAGGACTCTTAGAACTTCAGCCCCCAAGGCCACATACTCCCTTCCTCATCATATTCTCACAATGTGCTTTGGAAAAATGCTTAGAACTGCACGAAGGCAAGCTAATCTGTAACCAGTAGAAAGAATAACTTATTAGCAGAAAATTTATTTCGTCTGCCCAAACTGTTCCCTTTGTCCCAGATAAGGAGGAAACTGAGGTTTTCTTAGATTCTTCATAAATGTTGCATTCAGCAGATCTGCTACCTACCGAAAGGCACCCAACCTTCTGCAGTCATCCATCACCCCACACTCCTGAGCCCCCTCTCCAACCCCATTTGCCTTATATGTCATTTCCAAATCAGCTCCCTTTAAGATGGGTTTTTTAGGGTGATAGTCCACCATCTTCCAATATGCTAGTTTATCACTTATTAAAGTTCTTTCTCTACTACCACATGCTTGGCCTTTTATCTTGGGTGAGCAGGTCGAGCCCTTGCTCAGTATCAATTGGATTAACTCTAAAACACCCAACGTTCAAGTATTATATTACTAGAGAGGAATAATGGCTTAGTTAGCTAACCTTTTAACTAATTCTAATTCACTCAATACTCCCTACTCTTATTAACCACGATTTCAGAGGTTACATGTTGGTGGTTTTCACAGTTTAGTCTGCACACAATTGACCTATGTAGTGTTTTAACATTTTTAAAATTTACTTTCCACTTCATGGAAAAGTTCTGATTTCCTGGTCCTCTTGAAAAATCTTAGGATCTGGCTTCTAGAGGTGGATTGCAACTTGGCGTAATTGTGTAGAACTGAGAAGAAGCAAAGCGTTTTTACCAGTCTCCACCACTCTCTATTGTTTACTTGACCTGGCCCGCTTCAGTCATTTTTGTTATCTGCCTAGATAGTACTTAGGAAAAAGTATGTGACCCTTCCTTATCTGAAGGAAGCTAGAAGCAGGGAAGGTTGAAGCCATGAAGGAAGGGACAATGAGGATCTTAGAAAGTCTAAAGACAAAAGCCATACTTTTGCCGAGAGCTGGCTATGGGGCTTCTCCCCCACCTTTATTTGGACTCCGGTATTTATTTGGACTTCCTAATACCCAGCTCAGTAATCTTCTCTCTACTCCACAAACTCATTAAGCTTCTTCTCCTTCAGAGCCTTCAGTTTTGCAGATTCCTCTGAAAAGGCTGAAAACCTGTCTCCACCCCGACTCCCACTCCAATCATTCTTTCAGGCCTCAGCTTAATGTAATTTCCTCAGAGAGGTCTGATTCTCCAGATCACGTGAGGTCCCTGTTATAAATTGCCATCACATCATCTGTACTTTTCCTTCAACTCTCTTACCACAGTTTCAATTATATGGCTATTTGTGTAATTTTTTATTTAGTTGTTTAATATTTGTCTTTCTCACTAGGCTATAACGTCCACAGGAACAAGGGGACTATGTCTGTAATGTTCAATTGCCTACAACAAATAACTTTTGAATGAATTCCTTCTTAATTTAAGATGGAAATTGGCTTTAAGATATCTTTAACCAAAAGTCCCATTTCTAACTTGCTTCTCTTGAAAACCCATAGGATCTAGCTCTCTGAGAGTGGATGACAACTTCCAGTAATTGGCTAGAACTGAGAAGAGGAGAAATGTATTAGCCACACTCCCCAGCATCCCTTATTGTTTCCCCGACCTGGCCTGTTTTAGTCATATTTGTTACCTGATTGGATAGTTGTACAGTAAAGGGTTAACTTAGCACACTCAGGTTGCTCAAACTCTGCACATTCTAAGGAAAAGTCTTTCTTTAGGAGGACTGACCCTTGACTGGCTCCTGGGACATAACCTCTGAGCCTTTGGAAGAGCCTGTCTGATAAGTGTTTTTATAAGCCTGAGGCCTTGGGTTGCACTGTATTAGTTTGACCAGATAGTTTATGCTAACAATGTGACTTATGGTGAACACTCGCTTTTGTAAGCCTGAGGCCCTGGGTCATGTTTTATCAGTTTAATCTCTGGGGGCTGGAGAATTAGTAGCTAGGGTCATTCATTCAGGCACTACATGCCTATATAACTGACCCCCAATAAAAATCCTGGACACCAAGTTGCAGATGAGCTTCCCTCATTGGCAATACTTTGCACATGTTGTCATACATCATTGCTGAGAAGTGCGTCCCCACATGATTTCACTGAGAGGGGACACCACCTGGAAGCTTGTGCTTGGTTTCTCCTGGACTCCACCCATGTGCCTTTTCCCTTTGCTGATTTTTATCTGTAGCTCTCTGCTGTAAGAAACCGTAATTGCGAGTAAAACAGTTTTTCTGAGTTCTGTGAGTCCTTCTAGAGAATCATCAAGCCTAAGAGTGGTCTTGGGGGTCCCGGACACACATGTGTCAGAAGAGGGATTTGTTAGAACAACCCCGACTCACTGAAACATGGCAAATGCATTATTTAGGAAAAGGAAAGAGGACAGGGCAGGGGTTGATGAACTTTTGATGCCTGGATGGCTACTGAGTCATGGTATGAGACAGCAGCTGCTCTGTGATCAGTTATTAGAGGTAAAAGTTACCAATGGGATTTAGAAATCATAGACCCAACTGCTCAGAAGCTGACTCACTGAATATATAAGGAAATGCAAAACAATGACAATCCCTTGAATTCTTGAGTCCTTCTAGTGAATGTTTGAGCCTGAGGGTGGTCTTGGAGACATCTCATACAATAATACTTTAGGAAAAAGCATTTCCCTCTTTACCTGAGGGAAGATAGGGGCTATGCTGGAGATAAGCCAGAGGAAACTCATGAAAATCATCTTGTGTATTCCATTCTCAACCTGCAACTAAAAAATAAATGCTTGTTTGTTTTTCCCTCCTCAAAACTATAAAAAATTTCCATGCATGAATACATATCTTGGGGGTAAAAACTTTCTTTGGAGTCTTAGAAAAGCCCAACAGTATACGTGTATGTTTTCTCTTGAAAGAAGTCTTTCAGAGTGTTCCTTTTGTTTTTGGGAATAGATATCGCTGATGAACATTGATGCAAAAATCCTCAACAAAATATTGGCAAACCGAATACAACAATATATTAAAAAGATCATACACCATGAGCAAGTGGGATTTATACCAGAGACGCAGGGATGGTTCAACATCCGCAAATCAATCAACGTGATACATCACATCAACAAAACAAAGAATAAAAACCACGTGATCGTCTCAATAGACGCAGAGAAGGCATTTGACAAGATACAACATCCATTTATGATAAAAACTCTCAATAAAATGGGAATAGAAGGAAAGTACCTCAACATAATAAAGGCCATATATGACAAACCCACAGCTAACATCATACTCAACGGGGAAAGACTGAAAGCCACTCCTCTGAGAACAGGAACGAGGCAGGGCTGCCCACTCTCACCACTCCTGTTCAACATAGTACTGGAGGTTTTGGCCAGAGCAATTAGGCAAGAAAAAGGAATAAAAGGAATCCAAATAGGTAACGAAGAAGTGAAACTCTCACTATTTGCAGAGGACATGATTGTATATATAGAAAACCCTAAAGAATCTGTTGGAAAACTGTTAGAAACAATCAACAACTACAGCAAAGTTGCAGGGTACAAAATCAATCTACAAAAATCAGTTGCATTTCTATATGCTAATAATGAACTAACAGAAAGAGAGCTCAAAAAGATAATACCATTTACAATTGCATCAAAAAGAATAAAATACCTAGGAATAAATCTTACCAAGGAGGTGAAGGACCTATACAATGAGAACTACAAGACATTATTGAGGGAAATCTACGATGACATAAAGAAATGGAAAGATATCCCATGCACGTGGATTGGAAGAATAAACATAGTTAAAATGTCTATATTACCTAAAGCAATCTACAGATTCAATGCAATCCCAATCAGAATCCCAATGACATTCTTCACAGAAATAGAAAAAAGAATACTAAAATTTATATGGGGCAACAAAAGACCCCGAATAGCTAAAGAAATCCTAAAGAAAAAGAACAAAGCAGGAGGCATCACAATTCCTGACTTCAAAACATACTACAAAGCAATAGTAATCAAAACAGCATGGTACTGGTACAAAAACAGACACACAGATCAATGGAACAGAATTGAAAGCCCAGAAATAAAACCACACATATACGGACAGCTAATTTTCGACAAAGGTGCTAAGGACATGCAATGGAGAAAGGAAAGTCTCTTCAATAAATGGTGTTGGGAAAACTGGACAGCCACATGCAAAAGAATGAAAGTGGACCATGTGCTATCGCCATTCACAAAAATTAACTCAAAATGGATCGAAGACCTGAAGGTGAGACCTGAAACTATAAAACTCATATAAGAAAATATAGGCAACACACTATTTGACATTGGGTTTAAAGGAATCTTTTCGGATGACATGCCTACCCAGACTAGGGAAACTAAAGAAAAAATAAACAAGTGGGACTTTATCAGACTAAAGAGCTTTTATAAGACAAATGAAACCAGAATCAAGATGAACAAACAACCAACCAGCTGGGAGAGAATATTTGCAAAACATACATCTGACAAGGGGTTGATCTCCATAATATATAAAGAACTCACACAATTGAACAACAAAAAAACAAACAACCCGATCAAAAAATGGGCAGAGGAAATGAACAGACACTTCTCCAAGGAAGATATACAGATGGCCAATAGGCACATGAAAAGATGCTCAACATCACTAATCATCAGGGAAATGCAAATCAAAACAACACTAAGATACCACCTCACGCCTGTTAGAATGGCTATAATCACCAAGACAAAAAACAACAAATGTTGGAGAGGATGTGGAGAAACAGGAACCCTCATGCACAGCTGGTGGGAATGCAAATTGGTGCAGCCTCTATGGAAAACGGTATGGAGATTCCTCAAAGAATTAAAAATAGAGATGCCCTATGATCCAGCCATCCCACTACTGGGAATCTATCCAACGCACCTGAAATCAACAATCCAAAGAGGCTTATGCACCCCTATGTTCATTGCAGCATTATTCACCATAGCCAAGAAGTGGAAGCAACCTAAGTGTCCCTCGACTGACGATTGGATTAAGAAAATGTGGTATATATATACAATGGAATACTACTCAGCCATAAAAAAAGACAAAATCGTCCCATTTGCAACAACATGGATGGGCCTGGAGCGTATTATGTTAAGTGAAATAAGCCAGAAAGAGAAAGACAAACACTGTATGATCTCACTCATATGTGGAATATAAACCAACACATGGACAGAGAAAAAAAAAAAAAATTTCCATGCGTGAATACATATCTTGGGGGTAAAAACTTTCTTTGGAGTCTTAGAAAAGCCCAACAGTATACGTGTATGTTTTCTCTTGAAAGAAGTCTTTCAGAGTGTTCCTTTTGTTTTTGGGAATAGAAGGTGGGTAGGACTTACTTAAACTTAAACTGCTTCTCCTTATCTCTTTCTTGTTTGGAGTGGGGATCCAGACATTACTTTTCTGCGTGTGTGTGAAGAAGATCAGCCCTGAGCTACCATCCATGCCAATCCTCCTCTTTTTCCTGAGGAAGACCGGCCCTGAGCTAACATCTATTGCCAATCCTCCTCCTTTTTTTCCCCTTTTTCTTCCCAAAGCCCCAGTAGATAGCTGTATGTCATAGCTGCACATCCTTCTAGTTGCTGTATGTGGGACACCACCTCAGCATGGCCGGACAAGTGGTGCGTCAGTGCGTGCCCGGGATCTGAACCAGGGCCGCCAGTAGCGGAGCGTGTGCACTTAACCACTAAGCCATGGGGCCGGCCCCCCAGACATTACTTTTTGAGTTGGCTTTCCATCAGCACTTCTTGTATATGGCTTGAGGGCTAGAAAAAATAGCTAAAGTTTGTCTTATGATATTATTCAAACTTCAACTCACATCCTAGAGAAAACAGGGAGTATCCCCAAATAGGAAAAGAACCTGAACAATCTTCAAGAGTAGGTTCTGATTAGAAGAAAATAAAAAGTATATTGAACTCAGAGATTAGTCAACAACTCATGCTTAATATCAGGCTCAGTACAGTCACGTATTGCTTAACAATGGGGATACGTTCTGAGAAATGTGTCATTAGGTGATTTCATTGTTGTAAAAACATCATAGTGTCCTCAAGCAAACCTAAATGGTATAGCCTACTACACACCTAGGCTATATGGTACTAATCTTATGGGACCACCATCACATATGCGGTCTGTCATTGACTGAAAAGTCATTATGCAGTGCATGATGGCACCTTCCTTTCATTACTGGACCCTTAACTCCAGCCTAGTATCTACATTCCAACTTTCTAAGAAAAAATCAGATTTCCCCTTTGCACCTGCTGTCCCCATTCATCCAGGTTTCTCTCTAAATCCTCCAACACAGTCACCACCTCTTGCCCACTGGGTGTGCTCTCACCCAGGCCTGGAGCTCCTCGGGCAGGATGGTCAGGAACTGCTCCAGCACCAGCAGCTCCAGGATCTGCTCCTTGGTGTGCATCCTAAGAACTCCCAGAGCTGGGCCAGAACCCCACAAAGCCCAGTGGTCTTCTAATAGCAGAAATGTACACAGTGTGAATGGAAGAGCTCTAGCCTCTGTTGTGAGTCCTAAACTCCTCCACCTTTGTTATGACGGACTCCTCCTGCTCCTCTGAGGTCTTAGGCAATGTGATTGCAGACATTCTGGGAAGTAGAAACACAAGAAAAGGCTCACTCCAGCTTCAGATTCACAGTCATTTTTCAGAGCCATTCTCTTTTCTATTTCCTGGGAGATAACACTTTATCAGGGAAAATTTCCAAACTCTCCTTATCAGTTCCATGCATAAGAGCAAAGGCTTTTAACTGGAGCACTATTCTGAATATGAAGACATTGTGTGTCAAGAATCAAAAACAGGAAAGAAGTCAGTGTTTCAGCAAGTCTTTTTTCTTTCTGCCAGCCCTACTGTGATAGCTCTTGTATATCTTCCCAGCTTATTACAGTTGCTCCCTTCTGTGTTAACCGTCTTTGCAGTGATCTACAAAGGATAGGCTTCTGGCAACCATACCCCAACAATCTTAATCCCTCCTCCCTGGACACAGCCAACTAGTTTGGTGTTAAGTTTTTGATCTAAATTGAGCTAAGCATAGTCCCTTTCCCAGGAGTTTAGATTTGGAATCGACTCTCTCTTTAGAAAGGTGGACACACAGCAGTGCCTTGGGAAGCACTGGAACCCTATTTTCACCATCACATAGACTGTGAAGCACAGGAAGTCAGTTGGTATCAGAAATATTGCAGTGGCCCCCCAGAGGTGGATAACAGTAAGTCTGTTCTTGAGCTTTATGAGATATTCTGGTATCCTTATACTACATTACCCTTTTTTTGCTTAGGTCAGCTCCCATGGGATTCTCTTCCTTGCTACCAAAAGAGCCCTCATAACCAAAGTGTGGTTCTGTTGTATCATAGGCAGAATAATGCTCTCCCCGCAAGTTGTCCACATCATAATCTTTAGAACTTATGATATGTGTTAACCTGGAAGAAAACACTAACAGAGCTTCAAGGACAGTTGAAGTTTATTTCGTCCAGTTACAGTCTACAGGCTAGGGAAGCACTGACCCAAGGAGGTCCTGAGTGGGTGTTCAGGAGAAGGGTAGGGAAAAGATTATGGGGGCTGAAATCACAGGATGTTGGCGTCAGGCCAAATTCCATAGTGACCATTGACATAAAACAGGATCTGCAGACATGGTCTGGTGATCCGACTACTGGTGTCAGTCTATCTTTGTCTTTATCTTAACCAGCATAACAGGACTATTGGTAAAAGGTCAGTTACGAAACAGAATGTCACAAGTTAGGGATCAGTGGCTACATATACATTGCTCAAGTTTCCATTTGCTTGAGAAACCGACCTGGGGTCAACAGAAAAGAATTTAGGCCTCATATAGCAAGAGAGAGTCCATTTTCTTTTATAATATTTAACATATGTTATGTTACATGGCAAAAGGGTCACAGATCTTAAGATAGGGATATTATCCTGCATTCTCCTGGTGGGTGTAATCTAATAACACAATCTCTTAAAAGCAGAGAACATTCTTTGGTTGTCAGCAGAAGATGTGCTTTGGATGTGGCAGAAGAGATGAAGCAGAAGGAAAGAAGTCGATTCAAAGCATAAGAAGGACTTAATGTGCTGTTGCTATCTTTGAAGACGAAGGCAGGCATGAATCAGTGAATGTGGGTGGCCTCTAAAAACTGAGAATGACCTCTAGCCAACAGCCAGCAAGGATATGGGGAACTCCGTCCTACAACCACATTGAACTGAATCCTGCCAATCACTTGAATGAGCCTGGAATTAGATTCTTTCCAAGTGCCTACCAAGAAGAGCCCAACTGGCTGACACCTTGATTTTGGCCTGTGAAACCTGGAGTAGAGAAACTAGCTGAGTTAACTGGGACTTCTGACTTAAAGAACTGTGAGATAATAAATTTGTGTTGTTTTAAACCACTAAGTTTGTGGTAATTTGCTAAGGTGGCAATAGAAAATGAATACAAGCAAAATAAGAATCACTTGGGAGCTTATTAAAAATTAAGATCCAAACCTACAGAATCTGAACCTGCATTTAACAAGATCCCCAGGTGATTTGCTTACACTCATTTTTGAGAATCATTGTTTGGTAATACTTTGCCTGCTGTGGAAGTGGAGAAAAGAGTTGAAAAAGAACTCATGATTTGCAAAGAAAAATAAAGGAAAGAAAAAGAACATCACGTAAGAGATGTGGGCCAAAGATTCCGTGTTAAAAGAGAGTCTTATTTTCTCCTGTATCAGTCAGAGTTCAACCAGAGAACAAGTCCGTTCTATCTCTGCGTATCTATTTATCTATCTATCTATGAATAGGTTTATGCACTTGGGGGGTATCTATCTATCTATGAATAGGCTTATGCAATTGGGGGGCTGGCCAAACAGTCTCCACAAGGCTCCAAAGTCCACAGGCAGGCAGTCAGGAAGGGAAGATCACAAGCCGGCTAGGACCTACATCTATTCCTGTTGTCTCCAACATTTGTGACAAAGGTATTCTGTGAAAGCTGGGGACCTTTATCACGGAGTTAAACACAAACACCTGGATCAGGAGTCAAAAAACCAGGAGTATCCAGCGGAAGGGAGAATAATTTCAAGCCCAGATGCTGCTTCACACCAACCAGGTGAGTCGGCCGATCAGCAACAACATGTGTACGCTACACAATGGCCGCTGCCTTTCTCTTGCCCTCTACTCACCAGAGAATCTTCCTGCAGCCCACCCTAACTGGAAACATACTAGAAAGAGAATTCTGGGGAATGTAGTTCAGTCCGGCCAAGTTGACACATCACAAGCCATCAAAGTCCATCCCTTATCGACTTGGTACCTATACACATTTCCTTAACCATACTTAATCTCCTCATAAAGACAGTTACAAAATTATACTTCCATCTAACAGGATACAACTATATCCCATAAAACCACAAACACACTAACCCTTTCCTCAGAAGAGGATACAAAGTCTTTTTTTTTTATCCTTGGCCAATCTTCATTCATCTCCTAGCTGATTCACACTCCTCCTTTTGAAATCCTTTAACTTAAATACTGAGATATAAAGTTAACTACCATTGATATGTCTTATGTTAGATGGTAAGAGGGAGAAAAAAAATTTGGTTAATTTATACAAATATATTCATATAAAAATAATATAGAAATAGTCATAACTATTATTGTGCTCTTTTTTTTGTAACTAGTCACATGGTCATAACTGTTATTTATAACAACTCTCTTCCACTGACCATTCTAAATTCCCTTTGCCCTCAGCAAGCACCTCAGCTGGTTGTAGTTCTTTGTCTGGTAGGGTAACCCAAGCCTTCATTCCTGAAGAGTCTGAGCTATTAGTAGTCCTGCCTGAACTGAGTTGTAGTTGTCCACTGACATTAACCACAGGTAGTGGAGTACTAAAATATCCCCTAAGGGATCTCCTGTAGTCCAGCCTCCCTACTCCTCATTGTCTAGTAGCAACTCGTTTCCTCCTTATCAATTAGGACCAATCGCACCAGACAGTTTTGTAACACCTTTCTTTGTCTATGGATCCAGAGGCATTGTGGAGTCTCAAGTGGCTAGGTCAGGGTCTCAGCTTCCAGTTCAATGGAATCCTTGTTGTGTCATCTGGTGGAAGCATTCCTCCCTAGACCAGCAGAGCCCAAGGTCAGGGATATGAAGTAAAAATTTTGCTACTGGATTTCTACGAGGGCTAAGAGTGAACAAAATAATTTCTATGTTCACCCCTGGATTCCTGGACTCATGAATCCTGGCTATGGGAGAAACAGCACCATATACTGGATGACAATTTAGAGTATAAACTGCATCCTGGAAGACAATGCCAACTCTGCACCCAGGGGAATATGGTAAGACCTATAAACTCCATGAATATGAGCCTATTATCCACTGCCCATTTCATTTGCTGTCAGATGAGTTCTCCAGTCAGAAGTGATGCTATGTGGAATACCATTGTTACTGCACAAAGGGCACGATCTGCTCGCCGCAAGACAAAAGCCAAGCCGTCAAGAGGCAAGATGGTGGTAGAGAAAGGATTTTTATTAAGTGATGAGCTAGCTAACTGGAAGATGGTGGACTAACATCCTAAAGAACAATCTTAAGGGGAATAGAGAATCTTGAAGCAGTTATATATGGCTAGTGGGCTGTAGAGGAGGGGGTCAGGAAATGTTGACCATCTGGCATTGTAGACTAGGAGTTGCCACACCAGACCTTTCAGCTGTCCTTGATAATGGATCCCAGTATAGAATTTCTGTCCAGGGTCATCATATTTATAACAAACTCAAAAGAACAAAGTTATTGACTCATTACAGCTAGGATGTATATAGCTAAGCAGGGGTCATAAACCACGATGCCATGCAGTTTTCCTTATGTTTCAGTTATTTACTATCTAGCCTACGTGCAAGCCAGAATATGTCCAGCTGGGTTAGTTACTTAGAGGTTATCCATAGTTACAACGTGGCTTCCTTTCTATGGTATGGTTTCCCCTATGCCAAACTTGTGTTGAGCTGGTATCAATTCCCCACTGTCAGCTGCCCATTCTACAGTCTTGTGGGGTCAAGGACGTCGTCTCAAATCTGGCTACTTCCTGCTGTATTGGCGCATTGTAGGGGGATTATGGAACAGAATAACTTGACTTGATTATTAAAGTAATCCTTAGTGCTTCTTCTCAGTGGAGTAACTGTACCGGTAACTGTCTCTTTGTTACCCTCTTAAATCCTGAGTACTCTTGGTTTATACAACAGAAAGTTAGTTTCACAATTATATAAATCCCTAAGATGATCATGAGTATGGTTAAACCTATATTAATTATGCCACCCAGCACAGAACAGATGCCTGAGGGTATCCAAGAAAACAGACCAGAAAACCAATCTGTGTCAAGGCTGACAGGGGACCTATTATGTTCTCTGGTTTTTTGGAGCCACGTAGCCTGTTTCCTGATTTTGTTAATACTAGTTTCTATTTGTGAAGAAGTATTAATGTAAGAATAGCAGGAGGAATTGGCCACTACACAGACTCCCCCTTGCTCTGCTAGTATATAATCTAGGGCAATTCTATTGTCTAGCACTACTTTACCTAAGGAATTGAGGGACTTCTGTAAATTTGTGAGGGATTTGGCGGTCTCATTAGCTATAATCATAAGAGTATGGGATAAATTTCGTAACACATGCTGATGGGCTGCTACTTCCCACTGTGGAAGTAGGGTATAACCAAAGAAATAGGCATCTCCAACAGATATTCCTCCTGGAAGGTCCCGGCTTACCTGGGAAAACAATTTAAGGGAACTCATCCAGTGTTTTGTTTCACTTGAGTTATGTACAGAGAAAAGACTAACTAAATATTCTAATAGGTACCTCCTATGCGCCAGCTATCAAGGAAATTATAGGCCCAAGGTTTATGATTGGCCACAGACAAAGACGTACCCTAAGGGGGCACAGAGAATACCAGTCATGTTGTTAAAATTTAAGCCTTCATTTTTGGGAATTTTATCTAGGATCCGGTCAAGCCAGGAGTCAGTGTAAGGCAGTGTCCAGGAGGAAAAATTCAGTCTGCAAATTGGCAGCGAGGTGGGCGACCTTTGAAGGTACACTTGATATTTTTCATTAAAATCTTGACTTAATTGGGTGGACCAATATTTTGAAGACATTTTCGCGCATCTTTCACTGACCAGAGGGTAAGAGACAGGAAGTGAGGGGTAAATGCCATCAAGTAAACAGGTAAGTTCAGTTTGTCCATTAGCTAATGTCAGGTTTTTATGGCTATAGGATTGTTCATTTTTACAGTTTTTCCCAGAATGCATTAGAGGTTGTCTTGTGGGGGGTGTCATAAAGAAACAGGGGACTGGAGATCCCCTGTCAATTAACCTGACCCTATAGGTTACATCTGGAGGTTTTATATCATACGTTATAGTAAAATCAGGTATATCTGAAAAACTGACTACTGGGATTACTATAGGATCACCATGATCATGTACTGCGTAGGGCTTTGGGTGACAAATCCAGCAGTCAGTTGCCTTGGTGGAAGAAGCTATAGCTTGGGAAATTCATACCAAGAAGTTATCTTCCCACCCCCTGGTGACGGGTACAAAGACCAGTATGTATAAATTAAGCAGACTTATGAAATACATATCTTAAATCCTTTATGGGCTCACACGTCCACACAGAGGTTTTTGGCGGCTCTGGCGCTTCTACTGGTGGGGCTTGCTTTATTTGGGTATGATGTATCCACACTTGACTCCAGCGAGTTTGATGGACAAGTGGGTGGTCAGCAGCACACCAAAGGGACCTGTCTACTTAGTTGTCAGTTGATTTTCAGGTCCTTGTTCTCTCCAGTTCTTTAGTAGGACTTGGTCACCAGGACAGAAAGGGTGCAAGGACACATCAGGCAGGTAGGTTGACCTGCTGGAAGCAAAATCGTGAATAGAAGTTAGTATAGAACTTAAAGATTTAACATAAGTTATAATTGTAATATCTTTTAGGGCCTCAAGAGATTTTCCTGTGAAAGACAAAGTCTGAAATGGCCTGCCATGTAGAATTTCATAGGGGCTTAACTTGAGCCTACTATAGGGAACCACCCTAATCCATAACAGGGCAAGGGGTAAAGCCTTATCCCAGGTTAATTGTGTTCCCTGACATATCTTTGTGATGCTCTTTTTTAAGGTATGGTTCATCTTCTCTGTTTTTCCAGTTGATTGGGGTCTCCATGTCAAATGTAGCTTCCATTTGATGTCCAGCATCTTAGATACCTGTCGCCTGATTTAAGAAATAAAGGCAGGTCCATTGTCGCTTTGTAGAGTGTTAGGCAGGCCAAATCTAGGAAAAATATCTTTTAATAAAATCTGGACTATCACTGATACTCTTTCAGTTCAAGTGGGAAAGGCCTCTACCCACCCAGAGAAGGTATCCACAAACACCAGCAAGTATCAAAAGTTTCCAACTATTCGCGGCATTTGTGTAAAGTCTATTTGCCAATCTTCAGTTAGGCCAGTCCCTTTTATGTTGGGTTCCCACATAGCAGGGTCCCGGAGTCGTCTTAGGGTTGTTTTTTGCATAAGTCATACAATTTTTAGTCACTTGTACAGTTTTCAGCAAATTAGGTCTCATGACGTACTCCTGGACCCACTGTTAGGTAGCATCTCTCCCATAATGACTGCTTTCATGCATGCATTTTAAAATTGGGTACAGAAGAGCCTCATGAATTAAAACTATTCCCTGGGTGTTACTTTTCCAGTCTGAAGAATACTAAGAGATGAAACCCCATTCTTTTGCCCAAATTAGGTCCTCTTCTGAGTACACTGGCTGGTACTCAGGCAAATGTACCTGGGAGAGCAAAGAGCCCATCATAGCTGGGGCTCCTCTTTTTGCTGCCCTTTTTGCTGCTTGGTCAGCCAGTTAATTTCCCTTCGCTATGGAGGTTTCACCCTTTTCGTGGCTGGGGCCATGTACTATGGCCACCTGAGAAGGTTCATAGATTGCCTCTAATAATTGTAATATCTCTGGAGCATGTTTAGTTTTCTTTTTGTCAGCGGCTAGAAGCCCCCTTTCTTTCCAGATCACTCCGTGGGCGTGGACCACCAAAAATGCATATCAGGAATCCGTATAGACATTTACCCTTCTTCCTTGTGATAAGAGTAAGGCTCTGGTGAGGGCAATGATTTCAGCCATCTGGGCTGAAGTCCCTAGGGGTAAAGCCTTGGCCTCTATGGTTTTCTGTAAAGTTACAACTGCATACCCAGTATGCCTCCTACCTTGGTCCATGAAGCTACCACAGTCTGTGAAAAGTTCCAGTTGGGGTTCTTCTTTTTGGTTTGTTTGTTTGTTTGATTTTTTTGTGAAGAAGATCAGCCCTGAGCTAATATCCATGCTAATCCTCTTTTTGCTGAGGAAGACCAGCTCTGAGCTAACATCTATTGCCAATCCTCCTCCTTTTTTTTCCCCCCACAAAGCCCCAGTAGATAGTTGCATGTCACAGTTGCACATCCTTCTAGTTGCTGTATGTGGGACGCGGCCTCAGCATGGCCGGAGAAGCGGTGCGTCGGTGCGTGCCCGGGATCCGAACCCGGGCCGCCAGTAGTGGAGCACGCGCACTTAACCGCTAAGCCACGGGGCCGGCCCCCAGTTGGGGTTCTTCTAATGGCTGGGCCTTCAGGTCTGGCTGGCTAGAATAGACTGTTTCTATAACCTGTAAGCAGTCATGCTCCAAAGCTTGTGAGGTTTCATTGGGAAGCAAAGTGGCTGGGTTTAGGGTTGAAGTGACTTGTAACCTGACATTTGGATTGTCCAGAAGGATGGCTTGGCATATGCCCGTCCTTCCTGAGGTGAGCCAGTATCCCCCTTTTTGTTCCAGTAACGTGAGGACATGGTGGGTACATATACTGCGGTGGGTTGGCCTAGGGTAAACTTCTCAGCCTCTTGAAGAATGTCACACATGGCTGCTACTGCCCGGAGGCAAAAGGGCCATCCCCTCACCATTTGATCCAATTGTTTAGAGAAATAGGCCACCAGCCTAGAGGCTGTTCCCAATTTTTGAGTTAATACTCCTAGGCTTATGCCTTGTCTCTCATGCACATAGATGCTAAAGGTCTTGTCCAGGTTTGGCAATCCTAAGGCCGGGGCTGAGATCAGCTTGGCCTTAATAGCATCAAATGCTAGCTGGCACTCTTTAGTTCAGTCCAAAAGTTCTGAATCTAAATCCTTCAGAGCCTCATACAGGTTTTACTATAAGCCCATAATTAGGAATCCAAATTTTACAGAAGCCTGCCATTCCTAAAAAACGTTGCAATTGTCGGCGAGTTTTGGGAAGACTCGAGCAGGCTATTTATTTGCCTTCTTCTGATTAGGCAACAACTCTCTTTCTCCCTTGGATATAGTAAATCCCAAGTATGTGACCTTTTGCTTACAAATCTGAGCTTTCTTCTGAGAGACCTTATATCCACATTCTGCTAAGTGATTTAAAGTCTTAATTGTGTTGGCCAGACATTGTTCACAAGTGGGGATTGCTATCAACAAGTCATCCACGTAGTGTAATAACAGTCCCCCCTGTAGTCTCAGATAACACAAATCTCTGGCCAATGTTTCCCCAAATAAAGTAGGAGAGTTCTTAAACCCCTGGGGAAGGACAGTCCAACAATAAGGTTGAGTCATCTGAGTGTGTGGATCATGCCATTCAAAGGCAAACAACTGTTGGGCCTCCTCTGCCAACAGTATGCAAAAAAATGCATCCTTCAAGTCCAACACTGAAAATCAACCATATTCTCCCGATATACTTGTTAATATGGTGTAAGGGCTGGGCACCACAGGTTGCAAATCTTGAACCACCTCAGTTATGGCATGCAGATCTTGAATGAAGCGATATTCATTAGAATTTGGCTTCTTCACTGGGAGAATAGGGGTGTTATATGGACACTGACCAGGTCTGATTAATCCTGCCTTCAAAAACCTTTTGAAAATAGGCTGTATGCCTTTTGGAGCCTCCTGTTTTAGCAGATATCGTTTCAGATTGCGCTTTATTTTCTTTTCCTTTAAGGGTATCCATACTGGCTGGGCATTCGTTGCTTTCCCCGGGGTCTCATTTGCCCATACGCCGGGCCTTGCCTTCTCATAGATTTCAGGCGGTAATAGTTCCAGTTGCAACTCCAAGATTCCCAGCAAGGCCATCTGCAAACTTAGGGACTGTTCTGAAGGAACTGGTATATCAAGTTGTCCCGGCGCAAAGGTTACTTGCGCATTCTGTTTACAAAGAAGATCTCGGTCCAGAAGCGGGATGGGGCATTCCAGCATACAGAGAAAACTGTGTTTCAGGGCCAAGTCCCGCACCAGGCATTCTAGGGGTTGTAGGAAGGAACGATCTTGGATTTCACCAGAGACTCCAATGACTGCGGTCAATCTTGATGTTTTCTTTGCTCATTTAGTGTTCAGGACTGAATAGGTGGCACCAGTGTCAACTAAGAAGTCAATCAGCTCAATCTGTCAGTTGTACCCAGAGCTCCCATGGAGAAATGTGGATGGGGTGTTTTAAGTCCAGAGGAGCCCCTGGACCTCTTCAATCATCATCAGAATAGTCTCCCCTCTCGACCATCTGGGCAGCTTCTTTTCTTGTACCATTAGCACTTTCTTTTCCTTTCTTAGGGCATTCCCTTTTCCAGTGTCCTTCCTCTTTGAAATAAGCATATTGGTTTCTCCCCAGGGGATGCTTACCTTCCTTGACTGGCCTGGTTTTCCTTTTGGATGGTTCAAATTCTGCCCACTCAAGGTGACAGCCAGGAAAGCAGCATTCCTTTTGGCATCTTCTTGCTTTGTCTGACGTTCCCTGTAGTTGTACACCTTAAAGGCAGTATCTATAAGCTGGGAGGGATTCATCCCTAATGCTCTGTCTAGTTTTTGCAACTCTTTCTTGATATCTGGAGCACTTTGTCCTATAAAAGTCATGTTAACCATTCTAAGATTTTCAGGAACCTCCGGATCTGCAACTGTATAGTGCCTCTAAGCTTGGTAAATCCACTCTAGGAACTCAGAAGGGTCTTTGTCCGGTTTCTGCTGAATTTTCTAGATTTTATGTAGGCTCCTTTGCTTAGGGACCCCGGTTCTCAGGCCTGTTGAGATACATCTCTTGTAATGTTCTAGTCTGCCTCTCCCTGAGGCATCGTTAGGGTCTCAGTCTGGTTCAGTTATTGGGACAGCTGTGTTAGCCTCAAGTGTACTGGTAGGGTTCTCTAGATGGAGCCGGTGAGCTTCTTCTGTGGCTCTGTCTATTATCAATTTTCTTTTGTCTCTTGTTAGGAGCATATTCATTAAAATATGAATATCCGCCCATGACGGGTAATAGGTGGCCAAGATGGAAGAGAACAATTTTGTCATCCACGGGGGATCCTCCCAGTAAGGTGGAGTATTATTTTTCCAATTAAATAAATCAGAGGTAGAGAAGGGGCTCTACGAATCCCACAGGTTGTCTGTGGGTATTAACCCCTACTGGATACTGTCGTAATGGAAACTGCCCTGCTTCGGCCAGGGGTCCCTGGCCAAATTGGGTTCCTTGTCTAGTGCCGAAGGGTGAAACCCAACCCAGAGCTCCTGGGCCCATTTCCATTTTCCTCTCTTAGGAGGGTGGAACGTCTGCCTCAGGTACTGAGGGTGCCTCCAGGGGTGGTGGCACCAGTGGGGGCAGCTGCAAGGGCTGGTGCCTGTGCAACAGGGGGATTAAGGGTTTGTAATGCCATTACATCATCATCATCTCCTCTAATATCCTGCATAACAGACCCCTTTTGTTCCTTCTCTGCTCTCTGTACCATGAGGAAATCCTTTCCTTTCATTTTTTCGTCTTGGTATAACAAAATAAAGGCTTGTACATAAGGAACTTCATCATCTTTTCCAGTTTTTTTACAAAACAATTCTAACTGCAAGATAGTATAATAACCTAGTGAGCTGTTAAATGGCTAGTGCTCGTTGGGTTCTAAAGAATATCGTGACCATGTAGTACTACAATAGAAAATTGTCCTTTTCTTAGACATAGGCTCATAACTATGATCAGACCATTTATTCAAAATCAGCCCCAATGGGCTCTGCTTGGGGACAGATGGTGCATTCCCCATTCCGACACACAGAGACGGACCAGACACAGACAAACTAGACACCAGTGAATCTGTTCCCAGATTCCAGGTAAAATCCTACAACTATTCCCACTCTGGCAGGGCACCCTATCAACCAGACAGTCCTTCCTCTCGAAGAGGGGAGGACCCCAGATGGAGGGGGAGGGGAGTTTTCCATTGTACACACCGGGGAGACTTATCCTACTCCAGACGTGAGTCCATTGACTCACCCGAAGCAGTCGTTTCTCTTTCCACCATGCAGTGTTGGAGGCAGCTGGCAGTGGAGGGAAGCCAACAGGGCCCGTCCCCGAGCCAAAGAGAGCCTCAGCAGCTGCTAGGGACTTTCCCAAGAATTTCTCCCGAAGTCAGCTAGCCACGGGAAGACTCACGGGCTCCTTCGTGGTTGCCAATTTCTGTTACCGCACAAAGGGCATGATGCTTGCTGCAAGACAAGGATTTTTATTAAGTGATGAGCTAGCTAATTGGAAGATGGTGGACTAAGGTCCTAAAGAACAATCTTAAGGGGAATACAGAATCTTGAAGCAGTTCTATATGGCTAGTGGGCTGTAGCAGAGGGTGTCAGGAATGTTGACTATCTGGCCCTGTAGACTAGGGGTCACCACACCAGACCTTTCGGCTGTCATTGATGATGGATGCCAGTACAGAATTTCTGTCTGGGGTCATCATGTTTCTAAGGAACTCAAAAGAACAAAGTTATTGTCTCATCGAAGCTAGGAGGTATATAGCTAAGCAGGGGTCATAAATCATGATGTATGCAGTTTTCTTTAAGTTTCAGTTATTTATTATCTAGCCTATGTGCAAACTAGAGTACGTCCAGCTGAGTTAGTTACTTAAAAGTTACCCATAGTTACAATATGTCTTCCTTTCTATAGTATGGCTTCCCTTATGCCAAACTTGCATTGAGTAGGTATCACCATGATGGTGGATAAGGCAGAAGGCAAAAACAGAAGGCAGTTTTGGCAGAAACACTATGGGCTAGGAAGGCAAATCCATATCCAGAATAAGTGTCTATTCCAGTAAGAACAAAGTGCTTCCCCTTCCATGATGAAAGTGATCCAATGTAATCAATGTAGCCAGGTAGCGGCTGAGCAACCCCAAGAAATGGTGCATATTGGGAGTTCAGTGTTGGTATCTGCTGTTGACAGATTGGGTACTCAGCAATGGCTCTAACTAGTGTTGACAAAAATAATCCATAATTAATCTATAAATCAAAATTGGGGTGAATTTATTACGAGCCAGGTTTGAAGACTATAGCCTGGAACCTTCTTTCCCCAAGGAAGGAAGGGCACCAAAGAAGTGAGGTGTACAGAGTGGTTATATACCATCTTGTAACAAAGAGCACACATCACATGTGACAGGAATATCTCTTTTACTACTGTCACAAGATGCTTAGCTGGCACAGCAAGTCAGTGTTTAGCAGGTCGGTGGTCACGAGGTGAACACAGCAGGTTGGTAATTAATCCTGAGTTTCCAGGAAGAGGTGCTTATTCTTAAAGAAATGCTGATATGAGGGGAAGTTACATCCCTATCTTTAAGGGCATCATTCTTGTCTTTGGGACATAGTAAATGTTTAAAGCAGATGTACAACGCATGCTTAATAGGCCACGTCAGGCCCTTCTGGAAAAACAAGGTCAGGCTGAATTAGCTTTACAGCAAATGGCTTCCTCATATACTCCAGTGTATCCTATTGCTTTTCATTTATTTATCACTAGGTTGGCCTTGGTGAGTGGAAGTAAGCCCTTGCATAACCTCAATCCCTGCATCCATGGCCACTTTGTTCGTGGTCTCATTAAGCAATGACAGGAGTGTCTAGGGAAAGGCTGACTGATAGCTACAGAACTGGTCATCCTAACCACCTAATTCTTAAAATCCTCCTCTGTTGAAGTCACCTTTGGTAAACATCAATGGTACACATGTATCTTCTGCTTCTGTGCTCATTACTATCCACATACTATTTCCCAGACCTCCTTGTCACCAATATTCCAATCATGTTCCATCCAAGTCCTTAATCATTCAGCCAAACCAACGGCCATAGCCCATGATGTGTTATAGACACATAATTCTGGTCATCTCTTCTTCTAAGCAAAATGAACAACTAGCTGCACTGCTCAAAGTTCTGTCTCCTGGGAGGATTTCACTTTGTCACCATCCTTCAGGGCCGTCCCAGAGTAGGGCTCAAGTGCTGCAGCTGTCCATTTTTGGATGTTGCCTGTATGTCATGCAGAATCATCTGTAAACCAGTCCCTAGTTTTTTTTCTTCCTCAGTCAACTGGTCATAGAGAATTCTCCATGAGGCCATAAGTTCAGGCAGATAGAGAGGAGGTAATGTAGCAGGGATAGAGGCCTTGGGTACTTGGGTCACTTCCTCATGCAACTTATTTGTGTTGTCAGGGCCTGCTCAAGCCTGATCTTATATATACCAAGTGTTGCTATGCATGCCCGGTTTTATGGCTTGGTATATGTGACAACATTCAGTTCATGATGGGCAGGTCATCATGGCCATTGGTAAAGGCTGGGCGTTGCTAGATGTCTAATGGGAAGGAGAGTAGATGAAGAGATAGTTGCTAAATTCATTGAATATCCTCTCTGTGCCAGGCACTGTGCTAGGTAGGTGCTTATATTTATGATTTAATTCCTATAAGTGACCAATTTTGGATTATAATCCCTGTTTACAAATGAGGAAACTGAGGTTCAAAATAGTTCAGTGACATACTCAAGAGAAAAAAGGGGGTAAACTGAAGTTTTTGATTTAAATATAGGTCTCTAAGTCCAAAATTCATATGCCTTTCACTACCTCAGGCTAATTAACTGAAAGGAAAAAAGCAGTTATGGTCGGCAGTGAGGACTATCATTTAGGAACAACTAGATGGAGGAGGGAGGAAAGATGAAAAGGAGGGTAACAAGGGCAGATGGGCACTAAATGAGCAAGGTGACTGCTCCTCAAGAAGGAAAAGCAGGGCAGAAGTTAAAAGGTGGTCATTCTGAGTGCTGGCCTCCTATACCTACATACGTATGTAATTTGAGGGAATTAAGAATTTTAAAAAAATAGTTAGGCATGCAAAGTTTTATCACCATAAAACTGAAAGGCAATGAATGAATCTAAGGGGAAAATCCATAAAGGATACTTCAAAGTATGATTTATATGTACATGCATAGTCAGACTTAAGAACGCACAGAATAAACAAGACCAAAGGGGGCACCAACAAGGATACGCCTTCCCATTTGAATGCCATCTTTTAGGAGAGGTTTCACCTATATGGAGCTATAAAGTAAAACACATTGATATCCAGACCCCCAAATAAACACATTTTTGAAGATAGTAAATTTTGGACGATATAAATAATTGACTGAATCTTGTGATAAAGTATAAATTATCCTTATTTGAATATATACAATTGGTATAATTTTTTTAAACCCTCAAGTTATTCAGTGGATGTCCCAGAGTAACTAGATTTTATTTCTGTGAAGAGAAAAGGTTATGTCCTAGCAATAATCCTGTATAATTAATGCTTTCTTCCATCTCTAAAATATGTGCTCTTCAAAAGAAAAAAGGGATTAAGGACTGTAAGTATGTAGAATTCCATCTTTGGTGAATAACACTGTAAAAATGTGAAGAGCATGAAAATCGAGTTGCTGAAATGTCAATAAATAGAAACCGTGAATCTCATCTATCTCATTCCACGTCCAAGAGCAAATATCCCATATACTATATCCAAGTAAGTCCCAAATGCCCATACAAAAACAAAACAAAACCAACCAACAAACAAAAACAACCTAGGTAAGAGTGAAGTATGTATGTTACAGCTTTCTCAATGTGATTAAAAGCACTTAATTTTCCTTTTAATTCATTTCACATTTTAATTTATACCTGTATCTTTCAAGGGAACAGAGTGCTTCTTTCTCACCCCTTGAAGGTCTGAGATGTGGTTTTTGGTTCCATATTCATTGAAAAATCCAAAGAAACCTAAACTCCTTTGGCCATTGATGTCTGTGGTGCTGAAGCTGGATACTGGATATCAATTAGAATTATAAAACAACCGAGAGTGCCTACTGGCAAGAACCAAAAGTGATTACAGAAATAGCACCTTCTGTCACTGCTAGCCATGGAGTTATTTCCTACGCATCCTATGATGCCTTTTTTTGTTTCCTTTAATCTAGCTATTCTTTCCTGTTGACTCAGAAGCCTCTCTCTGCCAGCAATCTTTGTATCTTCAGGGTTTCTCTTGCCCTGCTCAGAAGCATTTATTATACAGCTTAGCTAATCACAGAAAATCTGTTTCCTTCCTTTGTCACAAGGTTCTTGCAAGAACCTCATTCATTCGAGAAACACTGAGTTCCTGCTAAATGCCAGTCCTGTTTTAGCTCCTTAGGATGCTGCAGTGAACAAAATACTAACAGCAAACACAGTTCTTAATGCGTGCCAGGCACAATTTTGGGCACTTTACATTTCTTACCGATGAGTTAAACAAAACAGACACAAATCTCTGCCCTTGAGGATCTTATAGTAATGTTAGGGTGGGAGTGAGTTGGCAATTGAAACAATAAACCTATGTTGAGACAATAAAATTAGGCAAAGAAAATATGTAAATTATATAGTGAAGCGATAAGAGCTACAGAAGAAGCAGACGGGGAAAGATGCTGAGGGTGTACGTGGCAATTTTAAATACGGCAGTAAAGACATGCCTCACTGAGGCGACATCCGAGTCCTGTCAGAGAAGTGAGTCAAGCTGGCCACAGAATCGGACCCAGATTCTCCAGCCCAGGGTCGAATCTTTCCAAAGGTCCTCCGCCTCAGCCTCCCAACCCAGAAAGGCCCCACCCACCACGCCCAGTCGCCTATCTGGGCCGATTTTGCGGCAGAGGCAGGTGGGAAGAGACAGCAGGAGAAGGAATGTGGGGGAGGCTGCCCCGCCCAGAGAACCCGGCTCCGCAGCCCCTCCCTCCGTATCCCACCCGGTCCTAATCAGAGCCCTACCTGGGGTCTCGAGGACGACTCCGAGGGGAGGAGCGCAACAGTGGAGTCCAACCGTCCTAAACGGCCCTTCCGATTCCCTGCGCAGCAAACCACTAAAGCTTGAGATTTTCACGAAGCGCACCTCTGCGGGCACCGGCATTTCCCTCACCCCGGATGCACTTCCGGAGCCACTCTAGGATCGTAGGAAGGTCAGCAAACTCCGTGGTTGCTCTTGAGAAGACTGAAGGGCTTTGGCTAGATGGGCCTCATAGACCGAATGGACCTGGGCTTCAAGCTGGCCTTCCATTTCCTTGCTGAAGGAGGCACTTGATACGCCTTATCCGCCCTACAGGCCGATCTCCAGTATTGGTGGTGGTTATGAGCGTGGACTCAATTCTCTTTATCTGTAAAATTCAGACACTTTCCTCATAGGGTTGTTTGCCGACCTTACCGGACTTATATATATAGCATCTAGGGACAGGGCCTGGCTCAAGTAAGTACTTTGTATTTGTTAAATAAAAATAGTGCCTTGCCCCAACTGGTCTGACCCTCATCCGTCCGTCCTTTGATCACTGACCAGCCTGATGGTCTCTGGGAATGTGTCCGAGTTTCTGATCTCAGGGCTCAGGGCTCAGTTGAAAGAGGAATGCTATGTGGTAAGGGTGGGAGAGAGTGGCATCTCTTACACGTAAGTATTTCTTGCCCTTATTCTGGGCGTTTTTTCCTGTTCTGATGACATAAACAACAATTTTGCATGAAAATGAAGCTATCTGTTCCTACAAGGATATGCTTATAGATAGCTCCTAGATATAAGGAAGAAAACAAAATTGTGCAAGTGTTTCACTGCCTATGTTTTAAATTGTTTTTTCATTCTAACTGTACCCAGGGTCACTAGCAAATATTTACTCTATGTGAACTGAGGTTAATTAGAAAATATATATTAAAGGAAGAGTTCTGACATTCTTGTCCACTGCCACGTACTGAAAGAGTATTCTGAATACAGAAAGTCAGTGTCTACCTTCAGAAAGCAGCAGCAGGGCAGGAGGCATCTTGAGAAACTCACCTGTACTGTCAGTATCCAGAAGTGGATTCAGGCATTCAGGACACCTGAAATGATCAGTGCCCAGTGGTATGCTCAGAGAAACACTAAGTCCAGTCCACCAGCAATCCAAAGGCAGATTGAGGATCTAAGAAATAAAAGGTACTTCCAGATGCACCTGTTGGGGCTGGCACTAATCCACACAGGCAGCTGTTGCTATAGGAGGACAACATGGGGTTCTCTCTGCTACCAAGGCACAGCCAAGATCCAAAGGAAATGTCTGACTCTAGGAAGCATGAGTGGGCATACTGTTGATTTTTTTTTTAAGAAAACAAACTTCCCACAGGAAAACTTTGTGGTGTGCTAAATTAATAACAGGGTGGGGACTTGAATCAAAGGATGACAATCTTGGCCCTTTATTTCCTGGTCAAGAGAATGCAGCCCAAGGATCAAGTAGCACATTTGAAAAGCTAACCTAGAAATGTAATGGAATTTCAACCAAGAAAACATGTATTTCATTCCTACTCCATTCCTTGTCAGTTTCATTTTTTTGTGTGTGTGAGGAAGATTAGCCCTGAGCTAACATCAGTTGCCAATCCTCCTCTTTTAGCTGAGGAAGGTTGGCCCTGGGCTAACATCCATGCCCATCTTCCTCTACTTTATATGGGGGACGCCTGCCACAGCATGGTTTGATAAGCGGTGTGTAGGTCCACGCCCGGGATCTGAACCCAGGCCTCCGAAGTGGAGCAGGTGAACTTAACCACTACGCCACCGGGCTGGCCCCCAGATTCCTTCATTTTTAACAAGGGTCTCTCAATTTTAGCACTATTGACATTTTGGGCAGAATAATTTTGAGAGGCTATTCTGTGCATTGTAATGTGTGTAGTAGCATCCCTGGCCTCTACCCACTAGATGCCAGTAGCTCCTTCCTCTCTCTGCCCCCCTGCCCATGCTAAGTGTGAAAACCAAAAGTCTCCCGACATGGTCAAATGTCTCCTCGGGGACAAAAATCACCCCTGGTTGAGGAATACTGATTTAAACCAAGCCTACTTATTAAAATTGAAAACACTTATCAAAGACCTACTTCATATAGTCTGCTCCCATCTGCATCTCATGGCCATCCTCTACCATCCAGCCAGTCCAAGCAGCCCTTTTTTCCTGACCATTCAAAATCTAGTAGTCCATATGAAATCTAAGTTACCTCATTTTTAGCATGAAATCTAATGATGTGTTACCACTCTTTACCTCCTTTGTTATGGCTGGCAGCATTGCCCACGGATCATTGGCCTTTCCCCCAAACAAGGGAAGGCTGTTATGATGAGACATCGTTATTCTATTTTGCAGCGTAAATATAGTAGAATGAAACTATTAAATAAAGTGTCAGGGCTCCAAATCATGAGCCTACAGCACCTATAGCCCAGTGAATAAAATTATATCATGAAAGGTTGTAGGGAGTGAGGAAAAGATGGTCATTTCTACATGATGGCAGTAGCTCCATAGGTATTCTTGAGGTATAACTTATTATAAAGTTCTCTCTTCCCTATTAGTAAGTTCCCTGAAAGTTTGAAAGTAATTTTTTTTCTACTTGGTTTTTGCATTTAACAAATGCCTGATCCAGTACAATATCCCCCATCAAAGTTGACTGACAAAACAGTGCTTCTTTGGGACAAATATGATAGAGGGAAACTGAACAATAAAAAGTCTGTAAAGAGTGAGGGTTCAGAACCATTGATAGTACAAGTTGAGAGGGGCCTGGGAAATGATCTAGTGCAACATTCTTTAAACTATTTTGAATGTGACACAGTACACACCCAAAAATATAATACTGACACAAAAATATCATAAAACAATACTTATCCTCAGTATGAGTGAATTCTGATAGTCTCTGTTCTAAATGCTTCTATTTCATTTAGAAAACCTACTGATGGAGGATAATGGTAACTGCTTAAATCTGTGTCTCTAAACATATCCCCCCAAAATAATAAAAGAACAAGAAAAACAAATAAAACTATACAAAAACTATGCCCTCAAGACTACTAGAAGACAGGAAATGCCTAAAGAAATTACCTGGAAGTACAAAATGACAAAACACCAAAATCTTCCTATGGTAAGCCTTTGTGGTGAGAAAGGGCAGTCTGAGAAAAAGTTCATAGAGAGAAGAGGGGAGCTAGCAGTGAGCCTAAAAATTGCTGTAAAACCACCAACAGAAGGAGGAAGTCTACCCTAAGTGTGCAAACTGGGAAAAATATACTGGTAGATGAGAACACTGATTACAGCAAGGGCCTTAAAAGGGCATGCAATTCAAGGTGGCAGTCTTCAAAAAACACAGCTTTTCAGGGGGAGGGGGACAAAGAAGAAAAAAGCAGCACTGTTTGGGAAACGTGTACTAAAAGGCATACAGAGTGAAAAAGGAAAATTTTCAATTCCTGCACGATATACACACAGAGAAATCTCAAAACCAGTAATCACACAGTCCACACACAAAAAATCCACTAAAGAAACTGGATTTTGCTACATTGACAGAAGGGACCATTGAATAAGGAATCTTGTACATACCCTAAATTCATAAATAGGAAAAAAACTTGAATAAGTCTAGGCAAAGTTACTAATGGAAATGGAAAATCAGAACCAATACACATCAGTTAATAAATGCCACCTAACCCACTCCCCCTAAAATACTTGAAGCAAAAGGAAAATGAAATAAAATACTCCAAAGTGAACTGAATCTCTCAAGTAAGCACTGGGGATATGAAAAACACTGTAGCTCAGAAACTCAAAAATTAAAAACAAAGATGGACAAAAAAGCCAGAAAGAAATGAAGAGAGAGCTGATTGAACTCAGGAAATAAATAGAAGAAAAAATCATGTCAGAAATGAACACTATATGACAAGATGCCTAAGGAAGAGTACCCTAAATTTAAAGCTTAAAAGGAACACTGACAAAAGGCAGGACAACAAAGAGAAATAAAGAAAGAAATTTATCATGTTTATGTGTTAGAACACTCAGTATTCTTAGGATGTCAGTTCTCCCCAAATTGATCTATAGATTCAATGCAATCCAAAATAAAATCCCAGGAGATTTTTTGTAGAAATTGACAAGCTGTTTCCAAAATTCATATGGAAACGGAAATGACATACAATAGCCAAAACAACTTTGAAAAAGTTGGAGAGCTAATGCTACTTGATTTCAAGAATTTAATTATAAAGATCTGGTAATCAAAAGAGAATGGTATTAGTGTAAAGGTAGACAAATCATTTGAACAGAATGGAAAGTCCAGAAATACTCACATGAATATGAACAACTGATTTTCAACAAACATTCAAAGGCAATTCAGTAGAGAAAAAACTATAAAGCATCTAAAAGTAATCATAGAATAAAATTTTTGAGACTTTGGGTTAGGCAAACATTTCTTAGCCATATCACCAAAAATATGACCTATAAAAGGAAAAAAAGATAAATTGGACTTAACAATTAAAACTCTGCTCTTCAAAAGACACTGTTAAAAAAATGAAGACAATCCACAAACTGGAAGAAATATTCACAAATCATTGCACTGATAAAGCACTGGCATCCAGAATATGCAAATTAAGAAAACAAACAGCCCAAGGAAAAAAATGGGCAAAAATTTCAGCAGATACTTCAGCAAAGGCTGATAGGGATGGCAAATAATCCCATGAAAAGATGCTCAATATCATTAGTCATTAGGAAATGTAAATTAAAATCACAATAAGGTACCACTGCACAACCTATTATACGTCTAAAATGAAAAAGACTGACCATACCAAGCGTTAGCAAGAATGTAGAGTGATGGAACTCTCATACACTGCGGGTGAGGATGTAAAAGAGAACAAACCCTGGAAAACAATCTGACGGTTTCTTTAAAAGTTAAAAATATTCTTATCATCTATATCCAACCATCCCACTGATAGGTATTCACTGAAGAGAAATGAACGCATATGTCCATACAAAGACTTGCACACAAATGTTCATACTAACTTCATTTTTAATAGCCCCAAAGTGGAAATAATCTAAACGTCCATCAATAGGTAAATGCATAAACAGTTTGTGGTATATCCACACAATGGAATACTACTCAACAATAGGAAGAATGAATTACTGATGCATGCAATATGGATGAATCTCAAAATAATTATGCTGAATGAAAGAAGCCAGACAAAAAAAACAACATACTGTACGATTCCATTCATACACAATTCTAGAAAATGCCAACTAAATTTATAGCAACAGAAAGCAGAGGTTGGATATGGGGGCAGGATGCAGGGAAGGGTGGGAAGGAGGAATTATCAAGGGACATGGGCAAACTTTTTGGAGTGAGAGTGATGTTCACTATTTTGTGGTGATTATTTCACAGGTGTGCCCATGTTAGAATTTATGTACAACTGTACACTTAGCAGTTTACTGCATATCAATTTCCCTCAATAAAGCTGTTTAAAAAGTCATAACAGATTATATTGCAGATTGTAGGCAAATAATTTGAAAATCTAGATGCAATAATAATTTGAAAATCTAGATGATAATTTTCTAGGCAGATAGTAGATTACCAAAATTGACCCCCATGATAAACAGAAAGCCTAAATAGACCATTTCTGTAGAAGAAATAGAGAAAATTACCAAGGAATTATTCCACAAAAAAGCACTCAGCCCAGAAGGTTTTATGTCAGAAATTCAATCTTCAAAGACAGCTAATTCCAAGGCTTTATAAATTGTTCTAGAGCACTAAAAATGATCAAGAACTTAATTCTTTTTGTGATGCAAATAAAATACTGAAACATATACCTGAAAAATATAGTACAAAAAAAGGAAATTAGACCAATTTTACAGCAATATGGAAGAAAAATGTACTAAATAAAATATTAGCAATTAGAACTCATTAACAAAACATCATGACTAAGTGGGATTAATTCCAGGAATGCAAAGTTGTCCTAGTATTAAGAAACATTTTCATATAATGCAAGCCAATAATAAAGTTAAGGAAAAGAAATGGGATTTCCATAGATGCTGAAAACACCTTCTAGAAAATGCAGTCCATCTTTTAAAATAGGGACTATAATGCTTTTTCAGAAAAATCTAGGGATACATAGCAGATACAAACTCAGAATTCTGAAACAATCATTGCAAAGTTTTGAAATCTGTGGGTCCTACATTTAGTGAGCTACTATAAAATACATAAACCTTATTCTCCTAGAGATTGGGCTATATTACCAACTTGCTGAAGAAGAGCTTCTAAAAATTCTTTCCTCTTTTAGCCTGTAGGTTTTAGAACTGAAAAGGATAACAAGCAAGTCACTTAAAGTATTAGCCTTCACAATATTATACTATGTGTTATGTATAAGGGAAAATATCTCTAGCATTATCTGTCAATAGGCTATACGCGAAATATCTTTTTCTGTCTTAAAAAAATAATCAAACCAAAGCTGGAAAATATATACTCTCTGAAGGACACCTATATGGCCTTGTGTTGAACATAGAGGCAGTCCCAAATTTAGGAAAGTATCCAACAATTCAAGGATGTGGTTCCTTTCTTTACATTTACCGAACATTATAAATGTGATTTTTGTGTCCCATGGTACTCATACAAGCTTATTTAGCCCATCAATAAAATATATTTACAACACAGTAAGACAATAATACTATAGCCTACATTTGTTGAATGAATTTAAGATACGAGATTAGAGCAGGCATGGGGAAATAACACGTCCTCAACACACAGATAATCATCCAGGAGACAGTATCACAAGTCCAGGGGTGCAGATAGAGTTTATTTCAAAAGTCTTGGTTGCTTATACATAGACTCCCCTAGGAAATGAAAGAACTTCTGACATTTCCTTTTCTTGACCTGAGACATTCAGTGAATGTTGTACTGGCTAAAATGGTCAATTTAGAATACTTATTCACCATACAACTTGCCGATTTACACTAATCATGTTAATTTTCCAATATTGTGGAGAGACTGTTGTTGGGGCTTGATCTCTGTCCATATAACTTCTCACAATCCTCTCATTTATAAGAGCTCCTCTGATATGGATTTGTTGATGTCGACCAAGATCCAAACTGTTTTTTTTGTGTGTGAGGAAGATCAGCCCTGAGCTAACATCCATGCCAATCCTCCTCTTTTAGCTGAGGAAGACCGGCCCTGAGCTAACATCTATTGCCAATCCTCCTCCTTGTTTTTCCCCCTTTTTCCTCCCAAAGCCCCAGTAGATAGTTGTATGTTATAGTTGCACATCCTTCTAGTTGCTGTATGTGGGACACCGCCTCAGCATGGCTGGACAAGCAGTGCGTCGGTGTGCGTCTAGGATCCGAACCCAGGACACCAGTAGCGGAGCGCCCGCACTTAACTGCTAAGCCACGGGGCCGGCCCCAAGATCCAAACTCTTATCTGAAGACTTTTCCATACTCATCACACTGTCAGGGTTCTCTTTAGTGTAAATTCTCCAATGCTGAACAAAGCTGGTGATTCTAGGGAAAGTATTTCCACATTCATCACGTTTATAAGATCTCTGTCCTGTGTAGATTCTCTAGCGCACAGTCAGTCTTGACTTGCCTTCCTATTTCCTTCACATAATGTTCTATAAGATTTCCACGCTGAATGCAGGCTTCCTCACAGTCACCACATTTATGCAGTCTCTCACTTATATGGATTCTCTGATATCAAACGAGGCCACTATAGCTGAAAGCTTTCCCACATTTCTTATACTGATAGCATTTTTCCTTGTGGTGGATCTCCTGTTGGCAAAGGAGGGACGCATTATAAACAAAAGCCTTTCCAAACTTATTGCTCTCAAAGAGATTCTCTTCGGCGTGGACTCCCTAATGCTGGGTAATGACTCACCAGTACCTAAAGCTTTTACTACACGTATTGCATTGATAATGCAGTTCTATAGAGATTCCCCCAACATGATTTAGCATCTTGAGAATTTTTTTGTGTTGGAGACAAGTCCTTATTTTCATTCTCAGTA
The DNA here is from genome assembly GCF_020826845.1 of Diceros bicornis minor. Classification (NCBI taxonomy): domain Eukaryota; kingdom Metazoa; phylum Chordata; class Mammalia; order Perissodactyla; family Rhinocerotidae; genus Diceros; species Diceros bicornis. The sequence continues at coordinate 38,507,737 of NC_080753.1, read as the reverse complement.
ACACCATCTAAAAAAAATGCACAGACAATTCAAATGTCAGTTGTCTCTTCTGCTGAGATAATGAGACTTATGATGAGGAACACTGACAAAAATAAAACCCAGTTTTACCTAAAGTGCATGCCTTTTCTACGTCTCAAAACTGCCATCTCAATTTTATAAAGTGCCCAAGAAGGCATGTGAAGTTCCAGTTTGAGTGAGAAAAAGAGACAGCTGGGCAGAAAGAGACTGGAATAGCGTTCAGGATTTTCTCACAAAATGTGACAAAGAATCAGGAAGGTATAATAAAAAAAGTTAAGAGGAGATCAGTTTGAATCCAGAGACGAAAAACACGGAATATCATGAAACCAAGAGAAAGTTTAATTTGCAAAGGATAGTTAAAAGGACCATTTACACCAACTGTACCTAGGCCACTCTTATAGACAAACAAAATGCTCCATAAATATTTGTTGAGTGGATCAAGAAACAATAGGATATGATAAAAGTTCTCTTGAAGTGATAGCGAGACCAGTTTCAAAATACATACTATTTTGATGTGGGGAATGAAATAGTATTTGATGCTATTGTGCATGGAAAAACTGCAGTGGGGAAAATAACTTTCCCAATAATGTGCAGGACTAAAACATAAGAAAAAATCAATATTTGAAGCTAAAGGAGTTGGACAGGTCAAAACAAAATAACAACACAACAAAACACAAAACCCCCCACAAATATGGCTGAGAGTTTCTACCTAAAGAATTGGGTAGAGCCAGCCCTGACGGCCTAGTGGTTCAAGTTTGGCCCGCTTCGCTTCAGCGGCCAGAGATCGATTCCCTGGTCGTGGAACCACACCATTCGTCTGTCAGTAGCCATGCTGTGGCAGTGGATCACATAGAACTACAAGTACCTACAACTAGAACATACAACTATGTAGTGGGGCTTTGGGGAGGACAAAAGAAAAACAGTAGAAGATTGATAACAGATGTTAGCTCAGGGCAAATCTTTCCCAGCAAAATAAATAAATAATAATTGGGCAGATAATGAGAAGGACATAGGTAGGGGCAACGTTTCAAGGGAGAGAACACTACTAACAAGAGTTCTAAAAAGCTTCCTTTCCAGGATCTCTTCTTTCTCTGCAGAAATCCTTTCTCATCAGCTTTCCATTTCAAAAGGCAATAATTCTGAGAGTTAAACTAAGATATGGTCTTAACAGGCTGGACCTGAAACCTCTGATCCCAAGGTACTATTTCTGCCATAAGCATATCTTGTTCTATCCTTTAGCCTGGGCCCTAAAGGCAATAGGATGAAGCTGGTCTTGGAAAACTGATTTTGAAGCTAAACTCTCAGTAAAAACACTCAAAAAACCCAATATAGAAAGAGAAGGTTCCAGAGGTGCACATGAATACCAGGGGGAATTAAAGGCCATAGTGGAGATGCTGGGTTATGGCTCCAGAGTTATCCGGTGGATCCTAAAGTCCAGTTTTGCTGCTTTCTGTGCTATTCCAGAAGCCTTTCACTAGTCAAGCCATAAGTGATCTCCCCAACCCTTCCCACCTGACGGCTTGTTCTTCAAGCTGTCTGTTCAACTTCTCCAGCATAACCGATGCCTCTTCTCCACATTCTAGATGATGTTATCCTATGTCTGCAGCTCTCCAGGCAGGGGTCAGGATCTGCTTCAACACCTGCTCCTTGGACTGTATTTCTAGTCTCAGCAACTGTGGGCAGAGCTTCCTGAGTCTTCTGACAACCCTGTGAGGTCCAGGTTTCTATCTCCTGATAGTAACAACTTAAAGTTTGAAGAAAGTTTGAGTTCTTTGCCAGCCTGATTCTTGGTCTGGCACAGCCCTCTTCCTTTACCATTTGTCATTATTAGAGATCTTTCCTGCAAGAGGACTGCCATTCTGGAATGAGAGAGCTCAGGAGAAGATTCACGCCAGCTTGGGGTTCACAGTGATTTTTCAGAAGTATTTCCCTGTAGCTAGTCTTCTTCCTAAGGCATAAAATAACACCGTTAACAGAAACTCTAAATTTTGTTTAGCCCTTTTATCCAAGAACTCACTTACCTGGACAATGCACTGAAAGAAAAAGGATCTTTGTCAGGAGGCTAAGTAAATTAGGAGAGTGGAAGTGACTTTGCAAATTATTAGCTAGCACCATCTGCCAAAATCTCTTATTTCTTAAATGTTTATGTTAATAAAGCTTGAGAGAAAGACCATGACCCTCTTCCCTTTGGTTCTCCCCTTCAGAAAATCCCAAATAAAGGATAAAGAAAAGAACATCAGAGGGGGCCAGCCTGGTGGTGTAGTGGTTAAGTTCAGCGGGCTCCGCTTTGGAGGTCGGGTTCCCCAGCTTCCAATCCCTGGTGCAGACCTACACCACTTGTTGGCCGCCGTGCTGTGGCAGTGTCCCACATAGAAAACAGGGGAAGATGGCCACAGAGGTTAGCTCAGGGCCACTCTTCCTCAAGCAAAAAGAGGAAGATTGGCAACAGGTGTTAGCTCAGGGACATCACAGATGAGAAAATAATAACAGCTAATATTTATTTAAAATTGACTACGAATTTATTCATTTAAGTAGATACTATTACAATTCCACTGACAGATGAATGATACTGAGGCATCAAGGGATTAAGTAATTTGCTAAAAGTCGCACAATCAGTAACTGGATCTATGTCTTTCCTTGCACTCACACGTCGTCCTGTCTGCTCTAGTGAGAGTCTTGGGTCAGACCACCGCAAACGAACGCAACTTCCCTCTTACCAAACCGCGCTTCCAGACTTTCCTCTTTTTCTCAACAGCCCCAGTATCCTAATACAACTCAAAACTTGTAAGCCCTCCCTAACTTTCCCCTGTAACTCTCAATCATCAGATCCAACTTCACCAGACTCCCTGAAGAGCCAGATCAGACACTGAGCCGAACCCGGAGGCCACGAACCTGCGACATCCGCCTCCAAAGGTACATCGCAAAGGCTGTTATGAGCTCGAAGTTCTAAGCCGGCCCTGTCACCAGCAGCCTCATCATTCGGTCTTCTCTAGGAATCTGGAGGTTTTCTGCTCTCTGTGGTCGCCTGACAGTATCCCGCCCCCGCCGAGCCGCGCTGGCGCCGTCAGGCAACTTCAGGCCTACGCTCTGAGGCTGGGGCGCCGCAGGCCCGCCCCGGGTCGCCTTCCAGCTGCAGAACATCAGAAGCGCCACTCCAAAGACAAAAAGCGAAAACCTGGGCTACTAGTTATCTCTGATAACTAACAGGGGCGGATACAAAAGATGGGGAAATCTCTCCTTGCCAGTTTAGGCGATATCTGTCGCTTGCCGGCCACTGTTTATCAGTTCCCAAGGTAAGAAAGTAGTAGACCTGGGTGGGAGCTTTAATCCCAGGTCTGGGGGGACCATGCAGCAGTCCTGGGAAACCTGCAGCATGGTTACAGGTAACTTTTGGCCTGGGATGGAGCATCTAGAGCCAACACATTTGGGAGAGCCCATGGTAATAAAATAGGAAATGGCTACAAAGCACTTAACCATGTACTGAATACTGTTCTAAGCACTTTATATATAACCCATTTAATCCACATAATTGCCCAATGAGGTAGGTACTATTATTATTGCCATTTTACATTTTGAGGAAACTGAGGCACAAGGAGATTAAATTGCTTGCCCAAAGTCACACAGCTAGTGTTTGGCTACAGCAAGCTGTCCAGTTCCTTATCAGGGATGAAATGGTGAGATACTTACTCCTCAATATTTCATTGACGTAGGCAGAACTGAGACACTAGATCAAAAAGATATGCATATCAACCTTAGAGAGGAACAATGAAGATCTAACTATGAATTAGAGGTAACAAATGGCCTCCACTTAGGAGTCTTTCTGGGAACACCTAGGACCAGGCCATTTGGACTTCAGATGATTGGTAGAGCATACACATATATCCCCCAAAGACCACCATGAACTGTGATGGGTGAAAGCTCTGGGAGCCTTGAATGATGGGTTTTCAGACCTGGAAATGGTCTTTTATAATGTGTGCAAAGACAATCAACTGTTTTCATGAAATCAAGGGAAAATTGCTGGCTCTCAATGACGGTCTTACAATGTGAGCTAGGGAGTTAACTTAGAAGTTTAAAATACCTATGGTTGGCTTTGTCAAAATCAAACTATATACATAAAATTAAATGTATAAAATAAAAATTACAACATATTTTATATAAAATATATTAAAAAAATATTTTATATATAAATATATATAAAAATACTATATATGTATAAAAAATAATGTGCAAGGACTCCTTACCAATTATACCCAGAAACATTTAGAAGGAGAGAGGATCCAAAGAAATTCTAATACATTCATGAACTGCTGGAGGAGCTGTGATCTGTGAACTTTTCAGTGTGAAAAGATCCAAGTTGAGAAGATTCAATTAAAGGCTATCAAATGATTATCCCTAAGTTGAACAAGCACTTGTTGCTCAAATAAATTCTGGGCTTGTGGAGTCAGGAGGGACACCTGAAAGAACTATTTTATATAATTATCTATGATTTTCTTAATCCAAGAAGTGGTACTCGCTACAGATATACAATGACTTTTGAAAAACCTCATTAAAGATTGATCCATAATGAGTTATTGGATAGATTCATAATGGGGACATCTCTATAAATCTTCATGATCTGTATTAAAGATGGTGGCCAAATATCCCTTATTCTGTCAGAACAATGCAGAGTAAATTATGGTTCTAAGCGAGGAGGGTGATCCTTTCATATAAAGATCCCATTTTTAAACAGGAATGTCTCCAGCAGACACCCTCATTGTGCTTAGGGCTGATGTGTATGCTGACCCAACCTCATCCAAGATTTAGTAGGCAGAGAGGATGGTGATATTATTACTTTTGATGTTTGGACCCAGGACTCTGGGGTTTCTTAAGTATTTTCCAGAATAATGATAGAAGTTGAAAAGTTTCTAGAGATAAGTACTCAAAACACTGAATACCACTGCAACACAGGGTTCTTTCAAGTGAAATAAACAGAGGAAGTGCGGGCTCTGGAACTGGGCTGCTTGGGTTCAAATCCTGGCGCCTCCACATACTAACTTTGTGACCTCAAGCAGCTTAATTCATCGATTTCAGTTTCGCCAGCTCAAAGTGAAATAACGTAAGTAAAGCATTCAGTAATGTCAGGCCCTTAGTAAGCAGGTAATAAATGTTAGGTATTGTTAATAAATCCTTTTCTCAATTCCAAAAGATGACTACTACTAATAAGGGGTTTGTTTTAACGGTAACAACTTTATAATCAATAAATACTGGATATTAACGGAAGAGACTACTTCTGTTCTGAGTACAGGAGTGCAGAGCTTTTCTAAGTGCTTGTATCTTAGTGCTCTCCACATCCATCCTCACCATACAGATGGCATTTCTCACTTCAGAGCCCTGCTCAATGCCCCTCTCTTTCCTCAATAGGTGTATCTCATACCTCAAATTCCAGCAACCTCTTCATACAACTGGTTTTTTGTTTTGAGGGAGCCTATCTTTCTTCCCTTTGCAGTCCCTTTCTATTGCACTCTCTGGAACCCCTGTTTGTCAGGTTACTTTTTCACCCAAAGCCCATGTTTAAGCTCACTTCACTTTTCATTGTTTCATTGTTCATTCTCCTCCCACTCTCCAGGTGCTTTTTGCAATATCTTGTTTTAAACATGCAATATCTTGTTTACCTTGAATTAATTAGAAAAGACAAGCCAGTCAATCTTATTCTCATCCTTAATGTTATTTCTAAGCCGCTGCTTCATGATTTATTTGAGTTTTACACCACTCTTATCTGGCTGTTGTTACTACTTTTGGCTGCCATTACTTCTACCTTGGACTGACTTCACTTCATATTCTTCCTTTCCATCCTGCCTCCTGTTTTTGTTGGTGATTTCAAAATCCACGTAAATAAACTGCTTCAAAGGACTCTGATTTCCTAGATCCTGTCACTGTCATACCACATGCATCCTTTACACATGAAGATGTACTCTTGGCTTCATCACAAGGCAGTCTCTGTTCACTGCTCCCCAATTCCATATCTAACATGTCATGTCCTCCACTTGCCCCGCAGGGCCTTCAACTTCTCTGTGTTGGCAATTTAGTTCCAATTAGTAACCTTATTCCACTATATTTTCTCTTTATCCTGGATAACTAGTTTGATCCCCTTTGACGCCTACCTGGAAATTCCATGCCACCCCCCCCCCTTTTTGGTACTACAACTGTATTTAAGCACAACCACCTGAACAAAATCCCCATTTATTTTTAAACAAGTTATGAACTGTATCCTTATATGTAATAGGCATATCCGATTGTTCTGGGTCTTTGTTTATGGTTCCTTTATAATATTAGGTACTTAAGAGAGTTAGAGGCAAATGGAGGAAAAAGTGTGCGTTGAGAGAAGATGTTAAGCAGAAGATGAACTAGAGAGACTGCAAGTAATGGCACTGAGAGTAGAAACCAAGTAAAATAAGGATTGCATTCCAGACAGCAGTCAGATTAAAGAGAGAGGCTCTGAAGTTAGAGTAACTTCAGTTTGGATAACGTCTGTGAAATCAGATTAGATGCCAAGTATGGCGAGCATCAGTTTGGTAAAGAGGACATTCTCATAAAGGTTCTTGTCACTAAGTCCCCTCCAATGAGAAGAGTTTGCATGAGAGTAAGAAATTTGAGGCAGGATAAGCTTAGGTAGGGAATAGGCCTCACATACTTATAGCTCCAGAGCTCTCAGGCTCACTCTGGGATCCTTGTTTGTTTCTTAGATGTGAAAAATTAGGTTTCCAATCCCAGCTGCCTCAATGCCTTGTGTGTGCAACTTCAATTTTGGTCATGTGAAAAAGCCTAAATAAACAGTTTTCAACTTGTGAATGAGGTGTTTTTCAAATGATCACTTGCTTTCCTCTGTTGTGAACTCAGAACGTTTTCCCACACCGAGTCACGTAAATTCCAATCCCAAAAGTCAATTTGACACATAATTTGTCTAAGTTATAGTACTAAAACTATTATCATTTTTATGGGAAAATCTGTTCACACTTACAATTTAGAAAGCTAGGAACATATGTATTTCTATAGGACCAGGGACTCGTCTGGTTCAAAGCCAGTGACGATATTCTTGTGTTCTATACAGGGATTATGGATAGAGGCACGAGAGACAGGGCACTAGGGAAATGGGGATACAGTATATTACAGGGGTGGGGAGAAGATGGGATAACGACAAGGCTGGACAGAAAGGTAGTTAGTAGTAGTTAAAGAATGGTGGTTGCCCCTTTTTTCTCCCCCTTCCCTTCTGTCACTGTCTCACCACTTCAAATTTATTGACCAGCTAGAGGTGAAGGGAGAAGAGGGGACTGGAGTTGGGGGTGGGGGCGGGGGTGGGGGAATGGAAAGGTAGTCCCAGAAATTGTGGTTTGGAGTGGCAAGATAGAAAGGGAAAGAAATAAGAGGACATCTCAGTAGAGATTTAAACTGATCTCAGTAAATAAAAAGATAAACAGACCAGGAGCCATGTATATGTCTGTGTGGCTTGCCTATTTTTTGACTACAATAATCATCATAGGTTCTCATCCAAAACAGAACTGTTTACTCAGTAACGTAGGGGTTAAGTCAACCAGTTGTTGATTTGTTTTTTCAGAAGCCCCAAGGAAAAGAATCACTAATCTTTGAGTCTTTTATGTGCTCAAGAAGGTATACAAACCAAAAATTGTAAGGCAGTTCTCAAGAGCCATTTTTAGGGAATTCAGAACATAGTAACTATAGAGTTGGGAAGAAAGGGAGGTTGAGTAAAACAGAGAAGAGCACCAGCACTCCTCCCCTAACTAAACATGCACACACACACAAAGGGCTTGTACTGAGAAGACTCTGGAGCCTTGGAATGTAGGTCAGTCTCTTTTTTTGAAACACTTAAATTTGAAGCAATGGAAAGGCCATCCTGAAGCCCTAGTTTTTGGGCAGGATGGTGGTCTAATTCCCTGTTCACTCTCAAGAGCTGGTGGCACATGTCCCATGTAGGGTTTTCCTTCTGCTAAAAGTCTGCAGTGGTCCCTTGTTTACAGGACTGTGTTCATGCTTCCTCACTTCACTGGCAACCACGAAGGCAGCTGTGACTCAATGCAATGTTTCTCATATTTTAGTCTAACATCAGGTGACTGTGGAGCTATAAAAATGAAGATTCAAGCCCATCCCAGACCTAATGAAGCAGAATATCTGTGAGTGGGACTCAGGCATTTTAATCAAGCTCCACTGACGTTGAGGAATCACTATTGTAATGGAAAGGACCTGAATGAAGTTGGAGACCTGCACTTAAGTTGCTGGTCTTTTCCTTTGTGTGATATTGTAGTTATGTCACCATCTCCATAAACAAGAGTATCCTCAGTTTTAAAACGGAGAATAATTTTAATTTTACAGAGATATTTTAGGAATTAAATGAGAAGAGTGCGTTGTGTCAAAGCGTTATAAAGTATTAGGTAAAATTATTGGCATTTTAGCCCTTCCATAGTCTGTCCCCACGCTATTTCCAACTTAATGTCATCAACTGCCCAATTTGAACAAGCTCTCTACTTTAGGTTGGCCAGTCCTGTCGCTGATTATTTCCAAACCATATGATTGCCTCTGCTTCCATTTTTTTTTTGACCCTAAATGTTTTCTTTCTTTTGCCTTTCAAATCTGCCCATCAAACCCTTATCTTCAATTAAATCTTTCCTGACCACCTTAGGCAACAAGGATCTGTCCTTCAGAATTTATGGCACTTACTGTCTGCCAAGTGCCACTTTAATTCTACACTACTTTGAGCATCAATTCTACCATTCTGTAGTCTTATTTAAACATGTGGATCTTATATATTCCAACCTAGATGGTAAACTCTTTAAGAAAAAGAATTTGGTGTTATGCTTCTTGTTCTCCACAGCACCTATTAGTGGATTCTTTATAAAATATCTGAGGTTTCCTTATAGCAATAGTGACTGACATTCTGCCCTAAATCATTTCAAAGCTAGTATTTCTCTCCAGCCTGCACTCGGTGAGATAGCTTCCCTGTAGTTATCACACAGAAAAAGATTTTTCTCCTTTGTGGATAGTCTGATGTTGAATAAGAGCTGAGTTCTGCCTGAACGATTTCCCACACTCTTTACATTTACAGGGACCACCTCTATTATGGATTCTCTGGTGTTTACTAAGATCTGACCTCTGTCTGAAGCCTTTGCCACATTCATCACATTGGTAGGGTTTCTCCCCAGTGTGGATTCTCTGATGCTGAATGAGGCTGGTGATTCCTCGGAAGGCATTCCCACACTCATCGCACTTGTAGGGCCTCTCTCCAGTGTGGATTCTCTGATGTTCCGTGAGGACTGATCTTTGAGTGAAAGCCTTCCCACACTTATCACATTTATAGGGTCTCTCTCCAGTGTGAATTCGCTGATGTCCTATAAGACTTGTCCTCTGAATAAAGGCTTTTCCACAAACATCACACTTGTAAGGTTTCTCCCCAGTGTGGATTCTCTGATGTTGAATAAGGCCACTCTGACTGAAGGATTTCCCACATTCCTTACACTGATAGCATTTTTCTTTGTGGTGGATCTCCTGATGGGAAACAAGGGATGAGTTATAAACAAAGGCTCTTCCACACTCATTGCACTCATAGGGCTTTGCCCCAGTATGAACTCCTTGATGCTGAGTAAGTATTGAACGTCGACTAAAACTTTTATTACACTGAGTACAATGATACGGTTTGTCTCTTGTGTGGATTTTGAGATGGTGAAAGAGGCCTGCTTTTTGGCTAAAGGCTTTGCCACATTCATTACAGTGGTAGTGTTTCTCTCCTGTGTGAAGTCTCTGATGTTGATTAAGAGCTGACCACCGGCCAAAGGCTTTGCCACACTCATTACATTTGTATGGTTTCTCTCCAGTGTGTATTATTTTGTGACGAATAAGCACAGTTCTCCCACGGAAAGTTTTTCCACATTCTTCGCATTTGTAGGGCCTGTCTCCAGTATGGATCCTCTGATGTTCACTGAGGCGTGAGTGCTGACTAAAAGCTTTTCCACAGTCATCACATTCATAAGGTTTTTTTCCTGGACAGATTCTCTGGCGTTCAGTAAGGTCTGAGTTCTTAGTCAAACTTACTCCATTTTCATCACATATAGGTTGTTTATCTTCACTACAGTGTCCAGAAGGCTCTTCTGTTTTTTCTTCAGGTTCATAAGTTTTTCCACACCTACCAGACTGGGACATTTCATTTTCAAATCTGCTAGATATATTCCCATATGGTTCCATTTCTTCAGAAACTTCTTGCTTTAGAGTTAAATTCCTGTACTCATTTCCAGTCTCAACATCTGAAACTACAAATGGATCACAAATTTAACGAGTTTCCTATGATAGCAAAGAGCAACTTCATTAGGCAACACAACATTCTTCAAATGAAAAATACATAAGAACCTAGAGTTTCTGCATGGCTATAAAATGGCATTAGAATCTAGGACAGACCTAACATATAAAACATTCCAAAAACTGTTAAGGAAAAGACCAATAATCCAATAGGAAACCAGGCAAAGGGAAAATTCATGGTTTCCAGGAAAGGAAATACAATAGCTCTTAAACATAAGACAAGATGTTCCACCTCAAAAGAAGAGAAAAGCAAATTTAAACAATATTGAGATATAATTTTAACCCATCAGATTTGCCATCAGTTTGATATAACACTGTATGCACAAAATGGATATTACACATTGCCAGTGTAAATTGATCCAAGCATTATAGAGGGCAATTTCACAATATCTATCAAAATTACAAATATATATAATTTTTGACCTAGTAATTCCACATATAGGAATTTATGCTATGGATATACTCACACGTGGTTATTCATCAAAGCACTATTTGTTATAGTAAAACACTGGGGACAACCTAAATGTCACCAGCAGGGGAATGGATGAGTAAAATGTGTAGTATGTCCAGACATTTTAATAGTAAGCTGCTGTTAAGAAATAAAATATGCAAGATTGTACTATCTTAGTGATAAAGAGAGGAAAATACATTTGCTTGAATATGAAAAATGTATATGCATAAAAAAATCTCTAGAAGGACAAACAAGAAACTAATAACAGTAACAACCTATTTCAGAGCAGAGAGGAGGAGACAAGATGGCTGGGGGAATTGAGTGGAATGAAAACTTTTCACTGGATAACTTTAAATTTTTGTTTTTGAACCATATGAATTTTTACCAATTTAAAAAAATTAAATGAAAAAGAAAAAATATAGATAAAGTAAAGATAAGGAAGATACAGGGTCTTTCACCCATTCACCAACTTTTAACATTCTGCCACATTTGCTTTATTACTCCTTCTCTTTATAAGAGTACACACATATTTTTTTTCTCCTGAACCATCTGGGAGTTAGTTGCAGACATCATGGGGCAAACGCTTATTTACTGAAGGAGAAAGGATATAGTCAAAGTGGAAGATAGTGGTATTATCTGGTAGGATAAAGGCTAGAAATAGTAGGGAGGTCAGTATAAAGGAAAATAACTATCAGAAGGCCTGAATTAAGTGATCGCAAATAAAATACAGAATTTAGAAAAATATTAATATAAAGAGAAAAACACAATTGAAGAGTAACAAATTAGGCTGTCTGAGAGTCTATGCATGAGCCATAAGATTCCCAGAGAGACTTTCCTAACTTCAATGATGAGAAACAGTATGAAGTACAAGAGTCCCATGTCCTGTGTTAGCCCTGCCTTCTCCTTCCCCCAAGATGGGTCTTTCTTCTTTACCTTGCTTCTGTTGGGCTTCAAGTTCTGGAGATTCACACTTCAGCTGGGCTTTCACACACTGGAGGGATGTACTGGGTTCTTGTTCTCTTCCTAGAGGTGCCATCTCCTGCAAGAACATTTCCTGTTCCTCAGGATGGACTGAGACCTGAGGTAAATGAGATATATCTGACACACTTGCTCTGACAACAGAAAACAAAAAAGTATATTATTCATGGCAGTGGCACCCAGCTCTCTGAAATTTCAATGAACTTCTTTCCAGATATCAGCCGGCCATCATCCTACTTCAAGGCCAATATAAATGTCACCTCCTCTGAGAAACCTTCCCTTCCCCAGCTGGAAGTGATTTCCCCCATACTTAACAGCTAAAGTATGTTGGCTGTGCCACTTTTACTTCTTTGTCTTATGCTCAAAGAAGTGGAGAAGGAAAGACAGAAAGAAAAAAGAGAGGAGAGAAGGAAAAGAAGGCTAAAAAGAGGAAGAAAGGAGGAAAAAAGAACTTAGGGGAAAACAGAAGAGAGAAAGAAGAAAAGGAAAGGGGATAAGTAAAGGGAAATAATGGAGAGAAATGAAGGCAGAAGGGAACAAAGAAGAGGAATAAAAGAAACAGGTGGGAGGAGGAAGGAGAAAGGAAGAGAAAAGAAGGAAAAGGAGAGAAATCTCTTCCATATTCACTCCAGAATCTGTTCCCAATAGACTCTGCTCTTCCAAGGTTTCCATCCCACTTCTCTCTGGGAAGATGATCTTATTTTCTGTTTACCCAAGATCATAATCATCTCAAAAATCATCTACCCACTCATACTCTTTCCTTCCCTCCTATCTTATAGGAAGATGTCTTTTCTTTTTCAAGGCTCATATCTCCACTTTTGCCTTCAATCCTATCCCTCAATTAACTCATTTATTCAGCAATTTCAGCTACTCTAGCTTCCATTCCTCCATGGGCCCATTCCCTCTTGCATTTAAAAATAACAGGTTTCCCCAGTACGGTACTGTAAAAAGCAGAATCACTCTACTTACTCACTATGTTTCTTAGTTTAGTAGCTCTGTGAACTTGGGCTAGTTACCTGAGAACATAAGACATCATTTCTATAAAGCACCGAGCGCAGGGCCTTGGCATACAACAGGCCCTCAAATTATTCCCCTATCCCCTTCAATGGCTAAATTTTGTAAATAAAAAATCACCATACACTGCTTCTATTTCCCTAACACAGTTTCATATCGTAACCTCTGCCTCCTGAGTAAGAGCCAAAATCAACAGAATGCTGTCTCAGATGTACAGAAAAGAGGTTTTGATGCTTCAAATTTTGAAAAAAAAAGGCTAGTACAGTGAGCTGTGCCCTCTATCCCTGGATCTCTGGCTAGACCTCAGAAATCAAGCTGTAAACTCCACTAGCTGCCTCCAGCACGCTGTAAGAGAAAAGACTGGTTGGCAACACAAACTCAACATGTTTAAAACCAAATTACTTTTGCCTGCACTCGAGAATCCCATTTTTCTTTTAGTTCTCTTCCTACCTGGCTGGCCACTCCTCAGCTACCACTGCTGGTTACTCTCCTGATGATCTCCTTTTGTCTCATAGCTTTAAATATCCATATTATGATAAGTGTCAAATCTATAGTTCTAGCACAGATCCCTCCACTGAATCCCAACTTGTTATATCCAGTTGCTTGCTCAACTTTTCCAATTGGATTCTAACAGGAATCTCAAAATTAACAGATCTAAAACCTAACTCTTGATTCCTGTCCCTCCACTGCAAATCTACTTCTCACCCAGTCTTTACCAAAGGACAAATACATTCTACCTGATGTTCAGACCAAAAACCTTAGCATAATCCTTAACTCACTTTCTCTCATATCTCACATCCTATATAAAAACAAATACTGTCAAGCTTTACCTTCAAAATATACCCAGAATCCAATCACATCTCACCACTTCCACTGCTACTACTGTAGTCCAAGCCACCATATCTCTTGCCTGGATTATTGCGTATAGCTATAGCCTCCTAAACTGGTCTTAACCTCTATGCTTTCCCCACCCCAACCCCCAATGTAGAACTTTCCCAGCATAGCAGCCAGAGTGATTATTTTAAAATTTAAGTCAGATTAAATCTCTCTTCTGCTCAAAACTCTCCAATGACTCTCCATCTCAGAATAAAATCCAAAGTCTTTTTAATGGCCTACAAGTTCCTACATGGTTTGATCTCCTTATAACTATTTGATTTCATCTCCTCCTTGTCAAACACAACTCCACCATGACAAGCATATTCTCACCTTAAGACCTCTCCACTTACTGTTCCCGTTGCCTGAATGCTCTTATTCTGGATGGCTGCATGGCTTGCTCTTCTAATTCAGATCCCTGCTCTAAATGTCACCCTATCTGAGAAGACTTCCCTGACTGGTCTATTGAAATTAGCACAATCTGCATGTCATTCACTATTCCTTTTCTTTGCTTTATTGGTTTTTTTGTTTTTTTGTTTTTTTCTTGAGAAAGATTAGCCCTGAGCTAACACCTGTGCCAATCTTCCTATTTTGTATGTGGGTCGCCACCACAGCATGGCTGACGAGTGGTGTATGTCCGCACCTGTGATCCAAAGCCACGAACCTGGGCCACCAAAGTGGAGCGTGCCGAACTTAACCAATGCCATGGGGCCGGCCCCTATTGTGTTTTTTTTTTCTACATATATAATTTATCACCACCTGACATGTTTGTCCATTTTTTGTTTACTGTCTGTCTCTTCTCGGTAGACTAGAATCTATCTACACGAGAGCAGCAACCTTCTCTACTTTGTTCACTGCCGTACTCCCAGTGCCGAGAATCATGCCTGGTACAAAACAGATATTCAATAAATATCTGAACGAATGAACTCTCCCCCAATCCACTTCTTCTACAGTCTTGAACTCTGTTAGGAGTGTCTTCATTACGCTAGTCTTTCAAGCTTGAAATCCTTAGTGCACAGCCTAGAAGAGATTGCTTAGTAAAGAGTTTTCCGTTCATTCTTCCTTCTTCATACATCTAAGTTGTCATCATTTCCAGTTAATTCTTACCTAAGACATGCCTCATCTTTTGTAACCACACTTTCATAACTCTATTTCAAACTTAGATCTTTTTGCCACATACTCCTTCCCTCTCCAGTCTATTTTGTACCCCAACGTTAGATTACACTTTTTGTTTTATTATCTCACTGTTTCATACTCTTTATACCAAGGGTTCCTAGCCTTGGGTCTATTGACAAGTTGGGTCAGATAATTCTCCTTTGTATAAGGCTGTCCTGGGCCAGCCCCGTTGCTTAGCGGTTAAGTGCGCGCGCTCCGCTGCTGGCGGCCCGGGTTCGGATCCCAGGCGCACACCGACGCACTGCTTCTCCAGCCATGCTGAGGCCGCGTCCCACATACAGCAACTAGAAGGTTGTGCAACTATCTACTGGGGCTTTGGGGGAAAAATAAATAAATAATTATTTCAAAAAAAAAAAAAGGCTGTCCTATGCATTGTAAGATGTTTAGCAGCATCCCTGCCCTTTAGCAACTGTATGCCCCCATTATGACAACCAAAAATGTCCCAAGATACTGCCAAATGCCCTCTGGGGCACAAAATTGCCACTGGCTGAGAACCACTGCCTTTTATCAATGTTAAAACAAAACAAAAAGGTCCTACATAATTTGGTTCTCTTTCATATCTTGGGTTTAATAAAGCTCATTTAGACTCAAAGAGAAAAGGTTAGGAGTCTCTGTCCTACAGAATAAAATCTAAACTCCAGGGGCTGATATTCAAGGTCCTGGACTGTCTGTTTTCAACTCTTCTCACAACTCACCTTTCCAACCTAACTAGGCTTTCTACCACTCAAACAAACATGGATCCTCCAACCTGCCCCTCCCTCCTAACTTTCTACTCTGCTCCCATATCTCATTCCTCTGAGATGGTGATTAACTTCTCCACCTTTTATTCCTTTAATGGAGACAGGGCAGTGGATATATCTGCAAAACCTTATTTCTTAATTATTTGTATTGAGCAACAGAAGTGATGCCCCTTTCAAGAGGCTGCTGTCATCTCTCTAACATTTTCTCTCTGTCCTAGAAGACTTCTGTTTCTAAATCTTCTGTTTCTAATGTTTCTGAGCAGCATTTTATCAGAGAATTTTGTAGCTTAGTACAGAAATACATGATCCTTCCACAGAAAAGGTATAATTAAGTTAGGACTACATTAACCAGTTTTTCATGACACTCAGGCCCCTTTCTGATGCACCAAAGTGTCAAGACCACACTTTACTGTACTTCACTCTGGCCTAGAAATCCATAATTCATCTTTTCTCAAACAGAAACCACATCTGTTTCCTCACCTGATATCCTGGCTCATCCAACTCTCTCTCTAAATCCTCCAGCACAGTCACCACCTCTTCCCCACTCTCTGGATGCTGTTCCTGCACCCAGGCTTGGAGCTCCTCGGGCAGGATGGTCAAGAATTGTTCCAGCACCAGGAGCTCCAGGATCTGCT
Organism: Diceros bicornis minor; assembly: GCF_020826845.1. Classification (NCBI taxonomy): domain Eukaryota; kingdom Metazoa; phylum Chordata; class Mammalia; order Perissodactyla; family Rhinocerotidae; genus Diceros; species Diceros bicornis. The sequence goes on along the minus strand of NC_080753.1, from coordinate 38,491,514 downwards.
CTTTGGTGTGGGTCTCCGGCCTCAGCCACTGACGGCAAAGTTCCCGCAGTCGACTCAAAGCCTCACGGGGTCCAGATGTTTCCTGGTAGCAGAATTGCCTGAAGTACTGTCGGAAGACCTCTCTGCTATGCATGTTGTTCTTTTGCAGGTTCTGATCCTGTCTGGTGGTATCCTTATATTCCTCCTCCCTCTGCTCCTCCTCCTCTATCTTTACTTCCAAAAGTTCATCCTGGTCCTTGCCGGCCTGGAGAGCCCAAGTAGATGCCATCACAGCTTTGCAAAAGCTGTATCAGTGCTTCAAGCAAGATCTCCAGTGGTAAGTTTCTTCCTGGGTGGACTTGAGGAAGAAGCCATCATTGTTAACACAAATTACACCATAGTCAAAAATTGCCAATTCTAAGAATTTAAATACGTGCTTTGAAACCCGCCTCCAGGTTAATTTACTATACTCAGGGAAATACTTTGATAAAAAAGATTTAATAGACTAATTTAAAGAGAAAGATTAGGTAAAAGGTGTTAAGTTGTTTCAGGACTTGAAGAAGAAAGAGTAAGACTTGGTAGGAACATTTCCCTTTAGTTCTAGAAAAAGGACAATTAAATGGAATAAAACCAACATTCAGAGCAAATAAACAATGATAATAAAAAGTTGAGACATCCTTGATTAGCTGTTTTTATTTTTTAAATGCCCAGATGTCTGGTGAAAACCATGATGTCATGAAACAGCAAAGTCACATGAATTTACTCCCTCGGGAACTGAATCTCTCCGCTCCTCATTCTTCATTTATAAAGCGAAAAGGCTGGAGATGGTGATCTTTAAGGCCCTCCTCTACCCTCACATTCTATGATTCTAAATCTGAAGTAAGGCAAGCCCAGGAAAGGGGCCCTAGGCCGCCGGTCGGCGTCTGAGACCCAGGAAGGTCCAGAAATGTCGGGAGGCGCCGAACTGAGAAGGGTACACGGCCCGAGGCGCAGCCGGACTCCGCAGAGACCGAGGGCGGGCCCCTCAGCCCCGGGTTTCCGACCCACCCTCCGAGGGAGGAGGGATGGCCTCTGTGTTCGGGAGCTTGTCGCGGACCCGCCCGGGCCGGCGAGAACCGGAGGGCGCCCCGCTCCAGCCTGGGCCGGCCGGAGGGGCCCAGGCGCAAGAACGCCGTGATATCCCGCCCCCCACGCCCCGCCGCGGCCGAGCACAGGCTCGCTCACCAGCAGCCCCGGAGCCAGCAGAGGAGTCCCTCCTCCCGGGACTACGGGCCGAGGCCTCGAACCCCTTCGGAAGCCAGAACCCAAGAAGAGCGACCCACAAAGGCCGCAACGGCGCCCAAGCACGAAGGGCCGGCTAGCCGGGTCGGCGCGTAGTGCACTTCCGCCGCTGCTCTAAGAAGGAGGAGGGAGGGGCTCTCCACTCGGTCGTCGTCCCCCCACCCCCGCCCCGCCCTCGCGAGAGGACGGCTGAGGATTCTAAGGCCTGCGGTTACACGGAAGTGTCTTCTGTTTCTCCTCCTGTGTGCCTGGTTGTTATCCCCGCTTCCCCTGACCCGAAGGGTGGTCGAGACTTGCAAGTCGATCTGAAATAGGCAAATCCCATGCTGCTTCACTCTCATTTTTATTTGGGTTTCTGCACCTTTGAGGTTCAAGGTGCCTCAAAGGGATGTTCTCCCCAAGTCCTTCCCGACTCAGCAAGGCTTCACGATGATGAAGGGACCAAGATTTTCTACACACGCTAATCAAGGGGCAACCTGGTGGTTTCTGCCTGCTGTTTCACCTTCAATGATTCTCCTCATGTTCTCTTTTATGCGTTGATATGATTATATATCCGAAAACCCACGGAGTTCAATGGGAAAACTACATAAAAAAGATCATTTAGTAAAGCAGCAAGATATAAAATTAACATACTAAAATCAATTATCTTCATATATGCAAATGACCAGTGATAAACAGTTACAAGATATAATGGAAGACTGTATTTATAATAGCAACAACCAAAATTACTAGGAACAAACTTAATCAGAAATGTGCAAAACCTATATGGGGAAAACTTTTTTAAAAAACTCTGGAAGTGCCAAGTGTAAACTTAAACAAATAGAAAGCCATATGCTGTTCTTGGCTAAAAAGACTCAATAAAGAGGTCAATCTATAATAAAAGTATCAACACATTCTGTTGTAGAATTAGACAAATTAATTTATAAAGTTTGGGAAAATAAGAATAGCCGTGAAACCCCTTGAAAAAGAACAAAGGGGAGGGACAACCTTATCAGATGTTAGAACATATTATAAAGCCTCTACAGTTTAGAGCGGGATATGGTGCATGAACAGACAGAGAGAATAGACCCAAAATAAAGCCAGGTACATATGGATATTTAGTATATGGTGATGATGGGATCTCACATCAAATGGGGAAATGAAGGACATACAAATAAGTTGTATTGGGACAACTAATAGACATTTAGTCAAAGGTAAAATTAGATTAATATCTCCCACCACACATCACAACCGGGGTAGATTCCAAATGTGGAATTTATTTTACGTTTTTACACAAATGTAAAAAATATGCTCAGACATGTATTAGAAGAAACATAATAATTCTAACACCTAGAAACAGGGTAATCTTATCTAACCATGATTCAAAATTCAAAAGCAACAAAAAATATTGATAAATCTAACTAAATAAAAATAAATGTAATGCTTGTCAAAAAACATCATAAAGAAGTCAAAGACAAATGACAGGAAAAATGTTTGCAATGTATCACAAACGGCTAATATCCCTAATATATAATGAGCTACTAAAATATTTCCTAAAAAGAGAATAACCCAATGGAGAAAATGGACAAAAGAAATGAACAGTTGGCAGAATAAGAAATTGTAGCAGCCTTCAAACATCTATAAATATGCTCAAATTCACTCAAAATATAGAAATACAAATTAAAAACTACACTGAGGTGCCATTAGTCATTTTATTGTATTGGCAGAAAAATCCAGAAGTTTGACAATATACTCTATTCATGAGAAAAGATGCACTCTCATACATTCCTGATGGGAATACAAAATGGTACAACCTCTATTTGGAAAAGTAATAATATATAGCAAAATTACATATGTAAGTTCACCCTTTTTCCCTGCAATATCACTGCTAGAAATCCACCCCAAAGATATATTGACAAAAATAGGAACTGACATATATGCACAACGTTATTCATTGAGGCATTCAAGCCAAAGACCAGAAACAAACCAAATGTCCATCAATAGTAGACTGACTGAATAAACTATGACATTTCTACCTAGTAGAATACTAGGTAGCTATAAAAAGAAATGAGAAATATCTTGATGTACCGCTATGGAGTGATTGACAGGTGTTTATAGTATACTACCTGTGGTAGGCAGAACAATGATACCCCCAAAATGTATACTCCTAATCCCCAAAACCTGTGAGTATATTTTGTTACATAGCAAGGGGGAATTAAGGTTGCAGATAGAATAAATGTTGCTAATCAACTGACCTTAAGATAGGTTTTCATAATTCAGGACCAACTTTTTGTTTGTTTCAATAAAACTTGATTTATGGACATTGAAATTTGAATTCAATGTAATTTTCTCATATCACAAAATATTATGCTTCTTTTGATTTTTTAAAATTAAATTTTTATTTTAATATAATTGTAGATTCACATGCGTTGTAAGAAATAATGCAGAGAGATCCTATTTACTCCTTACCAACTTTCCACGGTTAGTAACATTTTGCAGAACTATAGTACAATGTTACAACCAGAATATTTACATGGATAGAGTCAAGATACAGAACATTTCCATCACTACCAGAATCCCTTTTATCAACACAGCCACTTCCCTCTCACCCCCATCTTCTGATTAACTCCTGGCAACCAGGACTCTGTTCTCTACTTTTATAATTTTGCCATGTCAAGAATGTTATATAAATGGAATCATACAATGTGTAACCTTTTCAGATTGACTTTTTCCATTCAGCATAATTCTCTGGAGAATCATTCCGATTGTTCCATGTATCAATGATTCATTCCTTTTCATTGCTGAATTGTGTTCTCACTGGGTTGTTTCCAGTTTTTGGCTATTACAAACAAAGCTGCTCTCAACATTCCTGTACAGGTTTTTGTGTGTCTTCATTTCTCTGGGATAAATGCCTAAAAGTGCAATTGCTGGGGTCATGTAGTAGTTGCATGCTTAGCTTTTAAATAAACTACCAACCACTTACTATATGGCTGTGTTATTTTACATTCCCATCAGCAATGTATTAGTGTCTCCTATTTCTCTACATCCTCACAGCATTTGGTGGTGTCACTCTTTCTTATTTTAGCCTTTCCAATAGTTGTGCTATTTTACTGTGGTTTTAATTTGCATTTCCCTAATGGCAAATGATTTTAAACATCATTTTATATTTTATATGTTCATTTGCCATCAATATATCTTTGGTAAATGTCTCTTCATGTCCTTTGCCCAAGTTCTAACTGGATTGTTTGCTTTTTTACTACTGAGGTTTGAAAACTCCTTATGTATTCTAGATACTAGTCCTTTGATATATGGTTTGCCAATATCTTCTCCTGTTCCGTAGCTTGTCTCTTCATCCTCTTAACAGGGTATTTCACTGAGCAAAACTTTTTAATTTTGATGAAGTCCAATTTACCAAATTTTCCCTTTATGGATTGTGCTTCTAGTGTCAAGTCTAAGAACCCCTCGTTCTTAAACCCTAATATTTAATCCTATGTTTGTTCTAAAACCTTTATAGTTTTGTTTTACATCTTAGTCTGTGATCCATTTTGAGTTAATTTTTGTATAAGATGTGGCACTTGGATCAAGGTTTTTGTTTTTGTGTTTTTTTAGTCTATGGATTTCCACTTGCTCCAGCACTATTTGTTGAAAAACATACCTATCCTCCATTGAACGCTTTTGTACCTTTGACAAAAATCAGTTGGGCATATTTGTGTGGATCTAGTTCTCAGTTCTCCAGTCTGCTCCGTTGATCTATGTGTCTATCCTCCACCAATACCACATCCCTTCATTACTATACTAGTTATATGAAGTCTTAAATCAAGTAGACTGATTCCATACACTTTATTTTTGTTTTTCAAATCATTTTAGCTATTTTGGTTGCTTTGCCTTTCTGTGTAAATTTTAGAATAATTTTGTTTGTATTTACAAAAAGTCTTGCTGAGATTTTGCTAGGAATTGCAATAAACTTGTATGTTAATTTGGGGGAAATTGTCATCTTTATTGTATTGAGTCTTCCAATCCATGAACACGGTCTCTCCACTTATTTAGACCCTCTTTGTTTTCTTTCTTCAGCATTTGGATTTACACTTAAGTATTTTCTTTTTTTTTTGAGTCACTGTAAATAGTATTGTATTACTAATTTTAGTGTCCATGTGTTCATTGCTAGTATATAGAAATACAATTGAGTTTTGTATGTTGATCTTGTATTCTGCAAACTTGCTGAACTCACTTATTGGTTTAGGAGTTTTTTATAGATTCCTTGGGATTCTCTAAGTATATAATCATGTCATCTGCAAATAGGGATTGTTTTTTTTTTTTGTTCTGTATGACTTTAATTTCCTTTTCTTGCCTTATTGCACTAAAACTTCCTGCTCTACTTTGAATGAGAGTGGTGATATTGGAAATTCTTGCAATGTTCCTTGTTTTAGGAGGAATGTATTCAATATTTCACCAGTAAGTATAATGTTTGCTGTAGGGTTTTTTTGCAGATACTCTTTAACAATTTGAGGGAAGTTCCCCTTTATTCCTAATTGCTTTTTTTAAAAATCATAAATAGGCATTGGATATTGTCAAATGCTGTTTCTGCATCAATTGATATGATTTTTTCTTCTTTAGCAATTTCACGTGGCAGATTACATTAACTGATTTTCAAATGTTGAACCGTCTTTGCATACTTGGAATAAGTCTCACTTTGTCATGATATATAAATTATTTTTATGTATTATTGGATTCAATTTGGTAATATTTTGTGGAGGATTTTTACATCTATGTTCAAGAGAAATACTGGTCTATAATTTTCCTTTATGCAATGTCTTTATCTGGTTTTGTTATTAGGGTAATTTTGGCCTCATAGAATAAGTTATCCAGTGTTTATACTACTTATATTTTCTGGAATAGATTGTGGAGTATTGGTATCATTTCTTCCTTAAATGTTTGGTAGAATTCACCAGTGAAACCATCTGCACCTGATGCAGAGGTTTTCGGAAGGTTACTAAAGATTGATTCAATTTCTTTAATATGTAGGCCTATTCAGATAATCTACTTCTCCTCGTGTGAGTTTTGGGAGTTTGTGTCTTTCAAGAAATTTTACCATTTTATCTAAGTTATCAAATTTGTGAGCATAGAGTTGTTCAAAGTATTCCTTTATTTTCCTTTACATGCCCATGAGATCAGTAGTGACAACCCCTTTTTCATATGTGATATTGGTAATTTGTGTCTTCTTCCCTTTTTTTCTGGCTAGTGCTTTGTAATTTTATCAATATTTTAAAAGAACAGCTCTTTGTTTCATTGATTTTCCTCTATTTTTTTCTGGTTTCAATTTCCTTGATATCTACCCTTTCTTCTGCTTGCTTTGGGTTTATTTTGCTCTTCTTGTTCTAGGTTTTTGAGTTGGAAGATTTGGTTATTGATTTAAGACTTTTCTTCTTTCTAATGTATACATTTAATGCTATAAATTTCTTTCACAGAACTGCTTTAGCCACGTCTCACAAATTTTGCTATGATGCATTTTCATTTTCTTTCACTTCAGTGTATTTATAAACATTTCCCTTGAGACTTCCCTTTGACTCATGGATTATTTAGAACTGACCCACCAATTATTGAGATTATTTAAAACCCATGGATTATTAGAACTGTTATCTTTCTGCAATTGATTTCAAGTTTGGTTCAATTATTTTCCAAGAAGACACTCTATATGATTTCAATCTTTTAAGTTTGTCAAGGTTTGCTGAATGTGGTCCATCTTATCAAATGTTCTACGGGCACTTGAAAAGAATTTATATTCTGCTGTTGTTGGGTGGAGTATTCTATAAGTGTCAATTGGATCCTGTTGGTTGGTGGTATTGTTGAGTTCTTCTATACCCTTGATGATTCTGTCTTGTTGTTCTAACAATTGAGAGAGGGTTGTTGAAGTCTCCAACTATAATTGGAATGGGTTTGTCTGTTTCTCCTTTCAGTTTTTGCTTCACATATTTGAAACTCTGTTGTTCAGTGCATATTTATTTATTATTTACATATCTTCCTAATAGATTGGCCCTTATTATCATTACATAATGTCCCTCTCTGTCTCTAGTAATTTTCTTCGCTCTAAAGTCTACTCTGATATTAATATAGCTACTCCTGCTTTCCTTTGACTAATATTTGCAAGACATATCTTTTACCATCCTTTTACTTTCAACCTGCCTATATCATTATATCTGAAGTGAGTTTCTTGCAGACAGCATATAGTTGAATCATGTTTTTTAATTTACTCTGTCAATCTCTTTTAATTGGCATATTTTACCATTTATGTTTAATGTATTTATTGATATGTTAGGGCTTTGATCTGCTATTTTATTTTTTGTTTTATGTTTGTTTTGTCATTTCTCTGTTTTCGTTTTCCTGCCTTCTTATAAGTTATTTGAGCATTTTTTAGAATTGCATTTTGATTTACCTATAGTATTTTTGAGTACATTTTTTTGTATAGCATTTTTAGTAGTTGCTCTAGGTATCACATAACATCACATTCTATTGGTGTCATCATTTTACTGGTTTGAGCGAAGTGCAGAAGCCTTGCTTTCCCTTACGTTCCTTACCCTCTCCATTTATAATATAATTCTCTTAAATATTTTCCCTAAATACATTTAGAACCACATCAGATAGTGTTGTAATTTTTGCTTCAACAGTTAAACATAATTTAGAAAACTCAGGAGGAGAAGGAAAGCCTTTTGTATTTACCCATATTCCTTCTTCTTTCCTGATTCTTTTCTATTTAGAGAATTTCCTTTTGCCATTTTTAAAGGTAGGTCGGCTGGTGTCAAACTCTATGTCTTATTCGTCTCAGAATATCTTGATTGTCCTTTCACTCCTGAAGGATATTTTCACTGAGTATAGGATTCTGGCTTGACAGTTCTTTAAAAATAATGTGTCAATTCCTTCTGGCTTCCCTCATTACTCATAAGAAATCCACTGTCATTTGAACTGTTTTTATCCTATAGGTAAGATGTTGTTTTTCCCTGAATGATTTCGAAATCTTTTCTTTGTATTTAGTTTTGTCATTCCTTGAGTCCTGAGGTCCAAGTGGGTCTGCCTTTTTCTTTCTACTTTTTAGAGTCTTATATTTGTTATATACAATGTCCAGGGTTTTAATTGTACTTAGCAGGAAGAAAAGAGAAAAGTAAGTGTACTCGATCTTCCTCAAAATGGAACTCCTCTTCAGGACCAATTTATATCTTGAAGTTCTAGTTTAGGGTACACTCATCTTGTCTGTAGCGTAAATTCAGACTTCACACTGAGTGCAGTCTCCAGGGTTAGCTCTCTCATGGAAGACATCCTCCTTAAGTGCACAAGCTTTGCTCTGTTCTGGCCTCATCACTTCTTTCTCACCTCACCAACCCAGCCATTTACTAAGACCAGATATCTTGCTGCTTCTCTGACCCAATAGGTGGAGTTTTCCTTTCATGGAAGGTGTTATCCTTCTAGACATTCCACACCACGTCACTATGGTTTTGTGTCTTGTAAACAGAATGTTACAACAGAGCAATGTGAGAAGCATTAAGATGGAAGAGGCACTGGTGGAGCTCTGGCCACTCAGAGAACGGGTAGACAGGAGGTGCTAGACATCCCAGAGAGTCTCTGGTAGAGCTGACACTTGGGTTGAGTTGTAAAGAAAGTATAAAAATAATCCAAGTGGAGAAGCAGGAAAAAGCCTTCTAGACAGAGAGAGAACCAAACCCTGGAAAGGGCATGTTGATATAAAGTATGTAGATATGTGTGGAATGCTGAGATATAGGGCTAAAGGGCAGGCAGCACCGGAACAGGAAGGTGCTTCAAAGCCAGGGTAAGGAGCTGAACATTAACTTGAAGGCCATGGAAGGAATTTAAGCCTGGCGGTAACTGGCTACAGGGAGACTAGTTTGTTTAGTGTTGCAACAAATGAGGGCAGGGTGGGTGCACAGGGAGAGGAAGTCTGATTAAGAAAGTGCGAAATATGAGGGGATAAAATTGAGAAATACTCAGGCGGGAAAACGGATCAGGGCATGGTAATTGATTATGCGGGAGGTAAGAGAACAAAAGATCTAGGTATAATTACAGGATGGTGGTTCCCTCACCAAGAAAGGGAACACTAAATAAGAAGTAGCATTTTGAGAACAGATTGAAGAGATCAGTTTGGTCATGTTAAGTTTGAGATCCTAGGAGGCATTAGACTGCAGATGTTGCTATCTGTTAATGGATTGGTTTAAGGATTTGTGGGTCTAGGACTCAAGGGGAGAGAGTTAGGCTCAAGATCCATATTCCGAAGCCATACACCTTTCAGAAATGGTTAAACTGATTAAGATATTTTATGAAGTGTGTAGTGCTAAAGGATAGCCCAGGAGGGCTCCGGTGGAGCACTCCTCATGCTCTTCACCCCAGCCACTGTAGACCCCTCTTCCAGGACATCTGGGGAAAAGAGGGAGAGGGATCCCTTCCCATACTTGCCAGGGCTCAAATCTCACCCCAACCATGGAACATCTCAGAAAAGAACAGACACACAGCAAGTCTTGAACAACAACTTGAATCCACGTGGAAGTGAACCTTAAGCTGACATTTGGGTCCTTTTCTAGGAACTTTGAAAGACTGTGCAATTCAGAAGTTCTTCAAGTCCCACTGAGCATGGCTTCCTTCAGGAGGCTAATATGAAAGTCTTCAATAAGGAGTCAGCCTGCACCAAAAATGACTGACTTGCCACAGGTCCCGTGGACCAAGGTGAAGCAGCTTCCTGTCACAGATGCAATGCAGCCACAAGAAATGAGCATCTAAGCACAAAGAGAGAGCTTAAGACAGACAGAAGGCTGCGTAACTGCATTCTCCATATTTTGACACTGGAGAAACACAAGGATGTAGAGACAGAGAATAGACACAAAACGTAAAAATGGATCTCTAGAAAACTTCTATTTCTCACACTTTTTGTCCAAGTTTATTACTAACACTTCTTGGCCATTTTATTAACCAAATAACTCTAACATTTAAAAAGAGATGGTTTCTTGTGATATTTGATAAGCCTTCTAATTACTTCTAACAACAAAAGAGGGGAAAAAAGCAGACTTTGAGATCTAGCACTCAAGAAATAAGAAAAAAGGAGAAACACTAACATCAGAAGGTCACTTTGTTACTTTGTGAAAATAAAAGCAGATATAAACTTGATTAGCTCTTAATCATGTTAGGTGTATTTGGGAAGTTGAAAAGGGGCCAAGAAACAATGAAGAAAAATGTTGAACAATTATTTAGGAAAAGAGAATCCAAAAAGAACTCCTTCATTTATTCATTAATTCATTTTCCAGACTTTAAAACTGGGTGGATAAGGGTGTAGTGGAAAATTAAAGATGGCTACAAATTCTTTGACACTTTTCCCATCGAGAGGTGGGGTCGTCATCATCTCCCCTTGAATCTGAGTGGGCCTTATGACTACTCTGACCAATAAATGCAGCAAAAGTTATGCTGTTTTAGTTTCCCAGCCTTTAGAGAGCAGCAGCTTTCCCTTTTTGCTTTTCGGAACAATTGCTCTTGGAGCCCTGAGCGACCATGGAAAAAGTCTGACTACCCTGCTGGACAGAGCACAGGAGGCCCTGAGACTATGTAGAGAAGAAAAGGGGCTCGGCTGAGCCCACCCTTTTAGCTGTCCCTGCCAAGGCACTAGGATTTCTTGGATTTTCCAGACGAACCAGCTGCCAGATGAATACCACCAAGTGATGCTAGTAGATGCCACATGAAGTGGAAGAATCTCCTAGCTGAGCCCTCCCCAAATTCCTGGCCCCAAACCTCATGGGGTGGTTAATTCTAAGCCACTGTTTTCGGGGTAACTTTTTTTGTGCAGCAGTGGATAACCACATCAGGTGTTTACTAGACTGTATAACAGCTTGATTAGACTACTCCCTCAAAATATTACATTTCCTTAGTTTAAATGGTACAGTCTACAAGCAATTTTTAATTTGCAAGTGATTTCTTGATTTCCAACCAGGAAAAGGCTTGTTGAGGACTTGTGCTAAATTTTAGACTAGGTATAACTCCAATTGTTAATGGGAATTTTAAGTATAGGACAATCTTTTATGGGTAATAGTTACTAACCAATTTTTTTAAAGTGATTACACTGGACACTAAAACTAATCAAACCATGGGATCCTGAGGTAACTGTACTGAAAAAGTTGTTTTCAAATTACATTTTTGTACTTCCAATAGATATTTCTCATCTTGAAAAATGTTAGTAGCTAAACTCAATATAATAACATTTAACACATGCCAACTTTTTAAATTCTTGTATTTAGAAAGAAAATACTAATTCCTTAATCTAAGTCATCATGAGTAATAATAAAGGAAGTATTTCATTTGCACATTTGAGATCAGAAGCCAAAAGCAAAGCAAGGTTTGGTGATGTGAATCTTGTGAGCTTTTAGAAACTACATGGTTGAAAACACACGTAAAATATGTCAATAAAGGAAGAACTTTCAGGGTTCACCTGGAGACAATGGAATGTTTTGCTTCCTACCCACTGTTCTAATGGGAGAATCCACAACCAGTGGTTTTTAAAAAAGTTAACTTGTATCTAATTGATGAACCATTGATATAGTTCTTTACTCAGGCCAAGAAACTCACCCTTCTTTAAAATATGTGAAACAGACTGAGAAAAAGGTTCACGAATATTTAGACACGTCTATGCTGATAAGCAAAAACTGAGCCATGCAACTAGGCACATGCTGTGAGCCAGAATACACAATGAGTAAACTCTTGCTTAAAAAATGAGTAAAAATTGAAGCTTTTTTACCCCTAAAGTGACAGTTACATTATACAGCAATATAAATATATTTGGGGGATTGTAAATGACTTAAATTCCAATCTAACATAGCAAGTATTCAATAGGCAATGTGTAGAGTAAGTAAACCAAAAAAATAATAGAAGCATATTGCTGATAAGGAAGTGACTACTAGAAAAACCAGGGATAGAAAACGTGCCCCTCAGGAGTATCAGGGAGTGTGGTAAGTGGAATAGCAAGATCTGTTGCTTTTCACCACAAAACCTGGTGTGTGCGTATGTCTTGACATAAGTACAGCCGTGTTTGACCGTTCCATTGACCTATAGCCACCAGCACACAAAGAAATATAAAGCTGCTTTCTCTGTGGCGGGAACTGGCCCTTCTCCCATGGAGAGAGTTGCAAGTTGTAACATTTCAAGGCTCTTTGGGCATCATAGCACAGGATGGACTGGCCATCTGTGCCGGGCTGGGAAGATAACCAGAGAGAACAATGCACGTGTGTACACAACTACTGCGCTGGGACGATAGCCAGGGGGCTCAGAGCACGTACGCCACTGATAACCATTTGTGCATGGAAACACCAAATGCTTGCTCTGGAAAACTCTGTAACTGCTTACTCTGGAAATTACTGATGTTATAAAAACTGCTGGAAACTGAGGCGTGGCGAGAGTTCCACCTGTGGAAGGGACACCTTGCCCAGGACGTGTGATCCCCGCCCAGCTGTGTTGATTGACAGGACCCTCCTGGCAGTGGGGTGTGGATGTTGTAATTGATTTATTGTGAGCAATTCATTTATTATGAAGTAATTGATCTGATGTGTTCTCTTTTCGGTCAACCTGCTGTTTCTCTTTCCAGTTGATTTGTGTCATTCCTCTTCAGTCGATGTGGATGTTTTCCCTTTCCAGTCGAGCTGATGTTTTTCCCTCTTAATATTTGACCTATTCAGACCTGTTTGCAGACTATCGCCTTTACTATCCTCTATATAACAAAATATACTTTCAGTCCATTTGTTTGGAGTGAAAAGTTTCTTTACGTCTCCGACCAAATCCCCCAAACCTCTCATAACAATGTAGTGGCCCTGAAGTATGGGAGCCTGATAAGTGAAGTGGTTGGAGTAGGGGCTTAGCAACCTGCCTGCGAAGGGGAATTGAGACTTTTTGGCAATGACTTCAAAACTGGGTCAAGACTGCACTTGTGAAATATTTTATTACAGTGACCTTGAGCAAATGACAACTCCATTGAGCCTTAGTTGCCTCACTAACAAAACATTTCATGTGCATATACTATATAGTATCTAATAGTACCCAGTCATGATGGATTCCCAATAAATGGCATTAGTTACAATAACACATTATAATAGAAAATTTTCTCTGATACCTGAAATTAGTTTACTCAACTCCTTTATTACTATCTGGGTGCTAGTTAAGGTATTAACAGTGAAAGCTGATCTTCCTACTCTCACAGCAATCATAAGGTCTTTCATAAGTGGACCTTCTGATGTTTAGTACTGAGTGTCCACTAAACCTCTTACTACACAGATTACACTGAAAAAGTTTTTTCTTCAGTGCGTACTCAGAGACAGCAAAACAGACTCTAAATGAGAGGAGTCACTAATCATGAGTCAGTGTACACCTAATGGAAGAATAACAGTCTGGGATACAGAGTCCCAAAATTTATTATCTTGCTGTCTAGCACTGAGTATGTTTAACTCTCAATTTCCTATTAGCAAAATGGGAATACTTGTCCTACTTCATAAGGCAACTGTGAGAATCAAAGGTATCAAATGAAAGCACTTTTTCAAGGCTGTTAGAAGTGTGAGGTGGTATAATGATGAAGAGCACATAACCTGGAGTCAGATCAGCTTCACCTCTTTACAGCTGTGTGTTACTTACCTTCTCCTGGCTTCAGTTTCAAAACCAGACTAAGGAATAAACAGACTGAAATGCCCCTGGAAGAATTTATGCTGATGACCATTTAGAGAGATGTCTGACTAGATGATTTTGGTATCAAAGACAGATTATTTCTCCAGAGCTTCTCATTTATTATTTTCCATTTACAAAGGAATACAAATTCTGTTTATGATAACAAACGTTAATGATGAGTGTATTAGTTTTATATTGCTGAAATAAATTACTACAAACACAGTAGCTTAAAGCAACACAAATTTATTACCTTACAGTTCTGGAGTCAGAAGTCCAAAAATAGGTCTTACAGGGCTAAAATCAAGATGTCCTCAGGGCATCAGGGCTGTTGTCCTTTTTTTTTTTTTTTTGGTAGGGCAGGATTTGCCCTGAGCTACCATCTGTTGCCAATCTTCTTTTTTTCCCTCCCCAAGGCCCCAGTGCATGGTTGTACATCCAAGTTGTAAGTCCTTCTGGTTCTTCTATGTGAGCCGCCACCACAGCATGGCAACTGACAGGCTGGTGGTATGGTTCCATGTCTGGGAAATGAACCTGGGCCACCGAAGTGGTGAGAATGCCAAACTTGAACCACTAGGCCATCAGAGCTGGCTCAGGGCTGTGGTCCTTTCTGGAGGCTATAAGAGAGAATGCTTTCTTGCCTTTCCCAGCTTCTAGAGGCTTCCTGCATTCCTTGGCTCATGACCCCCTTCCAGGAATGACATCTCTCTGACCTCTTCTTCCGTTGTCACATCTTCAGACTGGCCCTCCTGCCTGCCTCCTATAGGGACCTTGTGATTACAGTGAACCCACCTGGATAATCCAGAATAATCTTCCCACCTCAAGATCCTTAATTTAATCACTTCCGCCAAGTCCGTTTTACCATAGAAGGTAACATATTCACAGGTTCTGGGGATTAAGATGAGGATATCTTTGGGGACCATTATTCTGCCTACCAAAATGAATTATTCAGATTTCCAAGTTTAGGATAGAAACTGAAAATAGTGCTTTCAATCAGGCTTTTATGCTCTCAAAAATCCAAGAAATTGGCAATTGTCATCATTAAAAGTTGCTCTTTAGAGCTTTATGTGGCTAGCAGCAAGGAAAACAGAAAAAAATCACTCCAAAATTGACTTTTCACATACATATGTATGCATGGATAAATAATTATTGGATTATGAACTCCTTATAGGAAGTACCATTTTAAAAGTACCTAGCATAAAATAGGTGCTGAACAAATGCTTTTCCTGACAAAATTAAATATAACTTTGTTAACCATAACATTGTTTAGTTAAAAAATAAATTTAAAAAAATTGGCCACACAATGAATTCTCGCAGTTATCATTAAACAACTTACTTGCCTCCTCCTGAACCTAGGCTACAGAACTAGAAACAAGAGTGCAGGCTTCAGAGTCACACTGTTTTGGTTTGAATTGCAATTCATCACTTGCTATGCAGGTCATTTAACCTCTCGTTTTCTCATCTATAAAATGGGAATGACTGGATCTACCTCATAGATTCACTGTAAAGATTAAGTGAAATACATATAAAGCACTCAGTAGTGCAGATCAATGATAAGTCTTGTTACCCTTTATCATGTCCTGGCTGGTATTTCAAATACCTCACTGGCCTGAGTTGAACTTAGCGAAAAGGAAAATATTTTTTTCCCATTATAGCCCCAGGCTTATATGCTTATGGGACATAAAAGACAGAGCATGAGAAGCTTAGTGCTTCCTTCAAGTGGTCCTTACACCAGGGAAGCTAACTCCTTCATTCTTGCAGTGAGGGAAAGTGGCTACCTAAAAGCAGGCAGATCTCTGCTGGGAGGAGGCACTGAGGCAGAGATAAGCTGGTAAGCAAGTCATTTTAACAACTCTGTTGAGCAGTCTGTATCAGCAGTTGGTAATCTCTAGGCCCAAAGGCACTAAGAGCCCATGAGCATACAAAAGTATCATGGCACTCATCTTTATACTCCCAAAATCATTGTTAATAATTACAACAGTCTTTTGGATAAAATATGCATTTTTAAAAGTAGAGTTGATAAACTGATAGCCCATGGGCAAGTCAAGTTGTCCTAAAGTTTTTTAAAAAAAAAAGGGGGGGGGCAAAAGACTAAAAGTAGGGAGAGTTCATATAAGAATAAGGTTTGGAAGACGTGGCAACACTGGGCATGTGTTCCACATATAATAATCATGTAAAAGCTTTTCCACAGTTATCATATTCATAGGGTTTCTCACCAGTGTGGATATCTGATGATGAATAAGGACAGAGTTCTGAATGAAATTCATTCCACATTCATCACACTTATACTATCTCTCCTTTTGGTAATTTCTGGATAGCTTTCTAGTCTTCTCTGGTATTTCTGGACTTCTCCATAATCAAAGTTCTAAGAAATACTGCCATCAAATCTGACAGTGTTTCCCTGCTATTTCTTCAGCTTTCTTCTACTTTGGAAGCACCTTCTCGTTCCCATTTTGATCAAATCTTCTGAAAGAAGAGATTAAAAATTTCAGCATAATTAATTCACTCCTTCACACATACCTTACTTGATTACATTCTCATTAAATAAGCACTTATTGGAACTACACGCTGGAAGAAAGATAACAGAACAAAATGTTTCACATAAGATAGATGTGCATTAAATTTATGACTTTTTATAGAGTGCTATCATTTTAAAAACAGAGTCATGTGTGTATGTACACATCTGCTTATATTAAAAGAATAAATAATAAAAGGATAAACCATAAAAGTAGAGAGCAAGAAAAGGTTACCTATGGGGAAGAGAGGGAATAGAAGGAGGGAACAGGTATATAACTGAAAATATCTTACTTTTTAGATTTCACATTTAAAATTTTACATAATTAAAAAAATGAAACATTTTAAATAAAATAAAATAAAAAAGTAATCTCTAAATATTGAAGAAGAAGAAATGAAAAAAACTGAACTTAAATGTGTCCCTGTTGGTGGCATAACCAACAATGGCATAACCACAAAAAAGAGGAATTATTTCAAATGTCCTTAATATAGTAATTTTTTTGTACATCCCCAAGGAGATATACCTTAAGGAAAAAAATGAACGGGAAAACACACACATGCTACTGTTATGCTGTTTATAGTAATCATATTTGTTGATGGTAATGCTAATATTTTTATTCTAAGGCTATTGTGTATATATTGTGGGATAAAGCAGATGAGTATCTGATATTCTATCATTCCTGGTGTCTTTGAGAATTCTCCTAAAGGAGATACAGATGAAAGATAGATTAAGACCCTGAGCTACTGAATTTAAATTGGAACTATCGGTGTGAACCCATAATACATATTTTATCTTAAATATTTTCCTAGCTCTGAGCACTGAAAAGGAACAATGTCCAACTAAGCAATGAGCACTCATAGTACCCTATTTTGGGGTTTGAAATACTATTTCCCATTAAACAGAAGCAAGGGTCCTTGGAAAAATGACTAATTCTAGGAGCAGGGAAGTAAAATTATAAGATGGGCCTCATACATCTTGTCATACCAGAGAGCAAGAAAGCTATTAAAGCTGACTAGGTTCATGTCATAAATTCAGGAGTCAAACGGAAGAGGCTCCTACTGCCCAAAGATGAGACAAAGGAGCTTCAAAAGGACAGTCAATACAATGGATTGAAAAATATCAAATATGTTTAAATCCGTGAATTCTTAATGATATTATTACTAATAATAACACTAGCCACTGTTGTAGAGGATGACAGCAAACTAATTCATTGTTCTGAAACTGATTTAAAAAAAAAAAACATGGTAAGGAGGGAGTTAAGCGATTATCTCGTCTTTCCTATACAAACCATTGGGTAACCAAATAAGAAATCAGAGGAAATATCTCTTTATATAAACATTCCAGCTTTAATTAAGTGAAGAAAGAATGACATAATATCATCATTTTGGGATCCTCTAATGGATTACTAGATGTAGGTATTGAGGATCAAAAGCTAGTAACATCACAGAAAAAGAGACAACCAGACATTATAGGCTCCTAACAGAACACCACCTTGCCAAATTAAACTTGTCTTGCCCAAAAACCTTAAATTTGATTTTGGTCAAGCCTCTAGATTTACTACAATTTATAGAAAACAGAGAGGACAACAGAAGATGTTAACTACAGCACAAGATGCAAGCAGCAAAACCCAGATGGTGAGAAACTCCATAAGACAAACAACCTGATTTCTTTAATAAGTGAGTTGCAAGGAGGGAGAAAAGAAGGAATGGGGACCTACATATTTAAAGAAACTTAAGAGACATATCAACCAATTGCAGTGTGTTTTCTTCTTGGGGTTTCAACTCAAATAAGCTAAAAACCAAAACAAAAAAAAAGTTTATAACATCTTTAAGACAATTGGAAATTTGATATTAAGAAATTATTGTTAATTTTTTAGGTGTGATAACAGCATTATGGTTATGTTAAAAAAATTCATGTCTTTTAGTTATGCCTCTAAGAAGTCATCTTTTAGAGCTATATAATGAAATATTTATATCTGAAAGAATATGATACCTGAGATGTAGTTGAAAATTATATGGAGGGGCCAGCCCGGTGGCGCAGCCATTAAGTGCGCGCGCTCCGCTTTGGCGGCCCAGGGTTCGCAGGTTCAGACCCCAGGTGCATACTGACGCACCACTCGTCAAGCCATGCTGTGGCGGCGTCCAATATAAAGTAGAGGAAGATGGGCACGGATGTTAGCCCACGATCAATCTTCCTCAGCAACAAGAGGAGGATTGGCAATGGATGTTAGCTCAGAGCCAGTCTTCCTCAAACACATACACAAAAATTACATGGAAAAAATAATATGGGAAATGAGTAGGATTATGAATAAGACTGGCCATGATTTGACAATGTTGAAGCTAGGTGACAGGTTCATTGAGATTCACTATACAATTCTATTTTTATACGGGATTATATTTTTTCATGATAAAAAGTAAAGAAAAAAGATAAAAGAGTTTATGTATTTTAGTTGGTAGTATTTAAAAAAAAAAAAAGAATCAATTTAAAAGCCCTCTAGGGCTAGTTAAAAAATAATTTGATACTCATACAGTGAAATGTATGTCAGCGATATGTATGTATTACACGTAATTCTCTTGGAAAGATGTCCATAATGTAATATTAAATATAAAAATAGTGGCATTTGATATGTATAGTATAATTACATTTGGGTATGAATGTGTGCTTTTCCAATAACCACACAATTACTAAATAAAGTTTTGTTTCCCACACTCATTTTTTAAAAATGTACATTTTAAAATTTCTCTATTGTATGTAGCCTTGAGTAGTTTTCTATTGGCTTCAATGTAGAAAAATGTTCTCCTGCCTTTGGGATAAGAGGTCTGGGTCAGGGAAGTTGGCAGTATTAAGTTAGAATGGAGAAACCATGTGATATGAAATAGCAGAATTTTTCAACAATTTTAATGCAAAGAAGTAAAGGAAGAAAAGAATCATAATTGAGGTTAAAACAATATGCTTAAAGGAATAGATTAAAAGTGGAACAGGTATCAGAGATCAAGTAAAAGGTAAGCAAAGATTTTAGTGATGAGGTTCACTTGGAAAACGCAAAAAAAACACCCGCATTTCCTATCTTTTCGACAACCTAGTGGAATTTCCTCCTCACCTTCTCGAGAGAAAGCTTTCAAGATTCAGAGTTGAGCTGACCCTTTACTGGCTGGAGCTGGACCCCAGGTGAGTCCTCTGCTGCTGCCAGATAAACTATTTGCCCTTGGGGCACTTCCTGTCCCTGTAGGAGGGCTAGGACTTGGGGACAATTAGATACAGTTTAACCAGGGTAATATTTGCTGAGGGTTCTAGAGCTTAAGATCCCAATATTAATGTGGAACACAGGATAGAAGGGCAGAAAGCAGTTTCCCTTAATCTGCAAGGACAGGGGATAAAAGGACAGAGAGGAAAATACACAGGGGAACATAACTCTCCAATACACACTAGCCATTTTCCTTTCATTGCACTTGAGAGAAGATCTCAACTCTCTTCTCTCTCTCTGAAGATAATACCTGTTTTATGATAATAGATCATTTCTTCCTTATCTCACCTTTCCTCTTGGATTCTCCAGCTTCCTCTCCAAGGGCCTCCAGTACAGTAACAGCTTCCCTCCTATACTCTGGGCTGCTCCTGCACTCAAGCCTGGAGCTCTGGGCAGGATGGTCAGGAACTGCTCCAATACCAGCAGATCCAAGACGTGTTCCTTGCTGTCTATCTCTGATCTCAGCCACTGATGGCAAAGAGACTGGAGCTGGACTCTTGAGGCCCAAAAGAATCCTCCTAGCTTTGTCTGAAGAACTCCTGGCCAGAAGACCCAGTTCTATGCAGGCTAAATTCTTTAACTATTTGACATTCCTTCTGTTCTTCTGCAGCGCAAAAGCACTGGGGTGAATCCATTCCTGTGTGAAACAGCTCAGAAAATTGGCTCACCGCAGCAGTAGGAACGCTTCATGCTGGTGCTGAGGCATAACCCATTGTTGTTCACAGAGATCAACTCCAAACTAAGAACACATTTACTCAGAGCGAATGGCTGTGATCAAGGCAATGATCTGAAAGTAAAGAAACTCTGTAAAAGATAAAACAAGCAAAAAATGGCATAAGAATAATGGCATAAAATTAACTAAATGACAATTCAGTTGCTTTGGGATTAAAGCTTTAGAAGACTATTAGCTTTTAGATCTACAAACTTCAGCGAAATACTCAGATAACGTGAAATATTCAGATAATGAAGAAAAACAATGCAAACAGCTTTGCCTGCTTATATTGCATGTCACAGATTTAGTCAATTAACATTTATAAATCAACCTCTCTGTGCCAAGATTTGCACTAGATGCTTTCAAAGGCGTTTTTGGTGTTAGAAAAGAATAGTGTGCATGGTAGTCGAGGAGCCCCACATTTGAGTCATGGGTCCCAAGTCAACTAACCCAAGCCCCCTTGGTGCACAAACCCAGTGCATATTATTCAGTCCTTTTCTTACCAGATGCCCCTACAGCACCTAACACTGCTAAGCACTCCCCGTCTTCTAACGAACACTACACGCCTCTGGCTGTTTTTCCAGGAGTCAGTTTTTGAAAAGTGCTTAGACCAAATAAATATATGTCTCGGGGCTGGCCTGGTGGCCTAGCGGGTTAAGTGTGCGCACTCCGCTGCTGCCGCGCGAGGGTTCGCAAGTTCGGATCCCCAGTGAGCATCGATGCACCACTTGTCAAGCCATGCTGTGGTGGCGTCCCATATAAAGTAGAGGAAGATGGGCACGGATGTTAGCCCAGGGCCAATCTTCCTCAGCAAAAAGAGGAGG
This sequence comes from Diceros bicornis minor, assembly GCF_020826845.1. Lineage (NCBI taxonomy): Eukaryota > Metazoa > Chordata > Mammalia > Perissodactyla > Rhinocerotidae > Diceros > Diceros bicornis. Next base: position 38,470,296 of record NC_080753.1, on the reverse strand, counting down.
ATCGGCATTGGATGTTAGCTTGGGGCTGATCTTCCTCACACACACATACTAACTAACTAACTAAAAAATAAATAAATGTCTCTAATGGCTCCTTCTTACATCTACTTGATGGTTCTTCTTCTGCCTGCCAAGAAATGGTCTGGTTACCCTAACTTGAGATTCAGCCTTCTCATTCCACATTGATTCTGGGCAATCTCATCCATTCTATAGCATCAGTTGTCACCTGAGAACTCCTAAATCTGATCCCCATCTTCCTTATCTCTTATCTCAATCTTGCTTTGGAGCTCCAGACCATTATAATCCAATGGTATATTAGACCCTTCCACTTATATGTCTTACGATCATCTTCCACTCAACACCACCAAAAATTAACTCATCATTTCCCCCCATAACCAATGCCTCTTCCAACCAATATTACCCATTGCTTTTAAAATGGTACCACATTCACCTAATCACCCAATCCAAAGCTTGCCTAATTATCCCTGACTACATTTATTAAACAACAACAAAAAACACTTATGTAGTACTTAGTATGTGCCAGGCATTGCACTCAGCACTTTTTTTTTTTATATCTTTCTTCCTTTCATCCATCTAATTAGTCATCAAGTCTAGTTAAATCTACCCTTTTAACATAGTTCCATTCCATCCCCTCTTCATTTCCACAGCCACAGCCTTACTTTCACCAGCTTACAGTATTGGTTCTTTCTTTGACAACTACAAGTCTCTTGTCTCTCTTGCTTCCAGTCTTGCCCCCTTCCAATTCATTCACCACAGTGCTTTTTGAATACTTCTAGAAGGCTAGTAAGATTATGTTACTCCTCTGCTTAAATCCAGACAGAGACTCTCTGCTCTGTAGAGTATACCTTCCTGTCTTCTGTGCAATGCCACAGTTCACTAGGTGCCTCAAATGACTTACAGCAGTCCCAGAATATTGATCTCCTCAGCTCCTGAAGTGGCTAGGCAGATCTGGGATAGCCAAAGCCCTTGGCCTGGTCTCTTCTGCAAAGCAGCATACACACATTTTGTCTTTGAGCCATTACATTAAAAAGATGAGGAAGCACACTTGCCCTATAAAGTCTAAATTCCTTGCCATATCCCAATTACTAACTACTTTTCCTCTTTGCCCCAGCTCCACTACACCTACCTTCATCTACTTGTAGTTTTCCAAAATGTCACATACTGTACCTATCCCCCAAGGTCCATTTCCTCTTTGCTAACCAATTTCTGTTAGTTGACAAACGCAGCTCTGCTATTGCCTACTCAGGGAGGTTATCTTTAACTCTCCACTCCCCACCTCAAAGGCCCTCCTATGTATGACGTTATTTTCCTCAAGGCACTTATCACACTATATGGTAATTGTTTATCGATCTTTCTCATGACACTCTAAGGTAGAGAATGCCTCTTTTATCTGGTTTATTCACATTTTTATGAGAGAGCCTGGCACATATTTGGCACTCAACAAATGTTTGCTTGATGAATGTGCTAACTTCTGAATCAGTTTTCCTAGCCATAGAAATTCACGTAGCACTTCCCTTTGTTTTGCAAAAACGTGAGGATCACTTGATGGTAAAGTACTTTTTAAAAGTACTAAGCCTTTATAGAACAAGTATGCAATATCATGACCATTATTATAGGGGATTTTAACCAAAAACTGAAAAACTGCTCAGGTAAAACGGCCGTAGAACTCAGGAAAGGTGTAAAAAAATCACCTTTTAGCCTTAAGGATCCGTCCGCCGACGGACCCCGGTAAATCTGTGTCCCCATCTGAGAAGCGAATGGTCCGCACAGACCCAGCTCTGTATAACACTTGTGTCCAGTTCCCTGCATCTCCAAAACGTCCGGAAGCGCCGACACGGAAAAGGGAATCGGATCCTGAGGGATCTATGTAAGAGAAAGAAATCCGAGGCAGGCCTGCGAAAAGGGGGAGACACCTCCAAGTCCCGAAATTTCTGCGGAGATATAGAGCATACTGCCTGCGGCGAGACAGCCAGCCAGCCAGCCAGCCAGCCAGCCAGCCAGCCAGCCAGCCAGCCAGCTTCCCACCCACACCCACTCAGTATGTATATAAAGGGTACTGAGGGTAAGCGAAGACTTGCGCCACAGCTCGCACCAGAGACCGGAAATACGTCACAAGCTCGACCGCGTCTCGGCCGGCTCCTCAGCCGCGTCTCTAGGACACTTGGCGGACCCGTCATCTCAGTGGTTGGTCTGCGCCCACCACCTGACCGGCCTTCGAGTGGTGAGAGGCTTCCATCGAACAGCTTAGGCAGGCAGGTCCACCAGAGCTCGTAATCTCTGGTGTCCAGCAGCCCCTCAGTCTGAGCTAATCTCTCTCTACCCCGCTGAGGACACCTGGCCGCTCTTACTGGATCCTGCGGAGCCCTACGTTCCCTCCCCCTGGTCCTGCGAGGCCCCAGCCCTCAGGGCCCCTCTCCCGTAGCGTCCCTTAAGATACCGACTGTCCAGTTACCTTCACTCTGGCCCCAGGGTAAGCAGCAGTGATCTACACCCACCTGAGGAGAGCAGCAACAAGAGGGGCAGGTGTTGGCTTGCTCTCCCCTGTTTTAAATCTTTGTTTAAACAACTCAGGTCCCTCTGAGTAACCTAACTACTAGCAAGTTTGGGGTTTATAGATCCCTAACTGTGCTGAATTAGCAGAAAGCTGAGAGACAGCAGTGGTAGTGATGGGAGGTCACCCCAACACACACACCACCCGACTCTGAACGATCTTGAGGCAACAGTGGAATACGGAGGCAGGGTCAGTTGTAGCAATCTTTGGTACCTTGTGGTGGTAAGAGGGCTCTGGCTCCACAGCCAATGAATTGTGTGCATTAAATGTAATAATTAATGAAACTATTTGGCACAATGTCTGGCCCCCATGCATCCTAGGTACTTGCTTAAAATGGCTCACCCTCTGCCTTATCCCTACAAACTTCTGACCCAGTGCCCTATCTTTCCACTTTTCCTCTACAAGTTAAGGCCGAACACCCTATACAACTCCATCGGTCCTTATACCACTGAAATGCTCCTGAGCTTCCATGACGTCCTCCATCTTGTCTGGTAAACCATTCTTGCAATAGGTTCATCTTAGGTAACTAGATATTTTAACATTGGGGTTTTTTTTTTGGGGGGGGGTGTCTCTTTGTTGGTTTTGTTTTTTGTAGATGTCCCACCCTTTCTTACTTGATAGATCTGTTAATGGGGATTATTATAAACCAGGCAGGTGGTGGCTACCTTGGTCTAGGTGCCTACACCTAAATCTCCAACAGCCTCCTTCATATATGTTCTGCCTAGCTTTCATGAGAGAACACTGTATTCTTTCTGATTCTCTGTCTCATCTTCTATCCCCTCAGCTGGAAGAGTCATGAGTAGGGAGACCATACATCCTGATTTATCCCTGTTGTCTGGGTGTAATTACTAACAGCACTCCGTTTCAGTCTCAAAAGTGTCCCAGATTGGGGAATAAATTATATAGTTACCTATAGTCTGAGAACCACTAATATGTTAGCTGAAATGCAGATTCCCAGGCCCTGCCCTCAGAAACTGATTCAGTCAGTCTGGGGCCCAGGAAACTGTGCTTCAGACAAACAGCCCAGGTGATTCTGACAGAGGTATACATTGTGAAACAGTGGTGTCATCATAAGCTGAGGCAGTTGGCATGGAAAACTAGGTGTGGGTCCCAAGAGACCTAAAAAAAAAGTCACACAGTGATTTATAGACAGTGATTTTCTCCCTATTCTCCTTTTTATGGAAAGTACTAAAACAAGTTAGGACTAAAGAGTAGTGAGATTATTTTCACTGCTTAAGACATCTGTACCTAAGACAGTCGGACCAACTGAGAGACAGATTTCTAATAAGTATTAGAAGATGAAGCACATTTCTTGGTAACACTATTTCTGCACCTATCTTTTTATTTTTCCCTCTCTTTGGTCACCATTTGTTGGACTAATCCAGAGCTCTAGCATCTAATTTTACCTTCTGTCTGATTCTTTTTTATGTTCTCACATTTTGTTCTTCCTTTTTCTCTTTCCATCCCATTTTGTTGTCATTGTATGTAGATGCCTGGTACGTGTCTCAGGGCTCCAAGTCTAAGTGTCTATGAAACTACATATAATTCACAATGATTTTTGCTCATACTTTTGGTTTTAAAATTTTTAATGTGATTAAACAATAGAAAGATCACTACAAATGCTTAACCATTTGGGCTTCACTTTTCTCGTGAAGGTATAAAATGGGCTAAACTCCAAAATCTCTTTTTAAAGCTAATACTGTCTGATTCTATGTTAAAAAGCTCCTATAGCATAACAAAATACTTTCAGTGATTTCACACTGATTACCAAACAAAGACTAAACTCATTAAGAGAGTGTTCACGGCCCTCTCAATCCGACGCCCACCTACCATCTTCCACTCCTAGGAACTCCATGATCCAGCCAAACTGGAAAACTCCTGGCTCTTGAGTATATTTTAGATGGGCCTTGCCTCACTCTGTCCTCTCTGCCTAGAACACTTTCCTCTATCCTCCATCTCCCTCTGCAGAAAATCTACTTTTCTCTCAATTACTAACTCAACATTTAACCAATGACACATGTATACTGGTATATATTTTATATTTCAAAATTCCTCCACAGAAAATATTTCATATTTTATAATAATTTTGACTTTACATATACTTTTATATTAAAATCACCTCAGAGATAATTTTTGTCTTATTGGAAAAATATAAAACAATCTTCCACTATAAATTATAATTACTTTTTAAAGGACAAGTATTGTCAGATATAGAAAATACGAGTCATTTCCAAATACAAAATATGGACAGAGACTTGGTTCTCCTGGAGTCCTGACCTTCAAATCAAATTATAGTGAAAGAGTGTCTTCAAGGCTCTATCTACAGCTCTAGGCAGGTTTTGGTTGCAAGATGCTGAGCCATTTCTTGATGTACAGTGTCCACTCTCCTAACGGTGCTAAAAGGGGTGCTGGACTATCCTCAACAACCAATAAGGTTATTTAATTGGATTTGAATCAATATTTCTTACACCTTGCTCAACCATAAAACACTGACTATTCTGCTCTTTCAGATTGGACTCTTCAAGGGGATAAGGACTTGTCTAGGAACACCTGAAAGGAGATCAAGGCCAGAGACTTCATGGGTTGAATAAAGGAGCCAAGGTGGAAAAAGAGAAGAGAGAAGTGAGAGAAAGTTAGAAATGTGAAAGAGAGACAGCTAAGGATTTCTGGCTGGGAAGACTAGAATAATCACAGAAGAAGCAAAGGTCTACATGCCATTGTCTATAACAAGTCAACTATTATTTTTCAACTAATGAGCAATGTGCATCCTAGATAAAAGAATTAGCACAATTAGTATCAGAAAACAAGAAAAGTTAGTTTGGTAAACTGTCAGTCATTTTAATCATGTTAACCATCATTGCATTCTAATGGTACATCTGTCTCTACAATACATATAATGCCTTTTATATCTTTATGTTTTATCAGTTGTTGAGAAAAATGAGAATTTTTGAGAAGCTGTAAAAAAAAAATAAGCACAAAACAAACATCCAACCTTCAATTGCAGGTATAAAAACTCAGTCCGTTAGAAATACATCCTTTAAAATCCTGATGTGTTCATATTTTAAATCTTTTAAGAGCTGATATAATGGAATTATCCAAACATGCTGCTTAAGCATATGGAGAGGCATGTAAGATACTTATGAACTCAGATTATGACAGTATATATATTATATAACTATATGGAATATATATTTACTTGAGAGTTGATTTTATTTCAAATTTGTCTACTACATTTTCTTTAACATCACTCTAAAATCCATATGTATTTCTCTCGGAAATAACCTCAAGACACAATAAAATATACTCTTGAGGAAATTTAAGATTGTTGATAATACCTACAATTAGCCACAGTAGTGACACAAATAGTTTGAAACATTAGGTCTAAGAATATATAATAGAACCAAATACATGAAACTGAAAAACAACACCCTTCACTTCTCCATTTCTCTATAGAAGAATTATGTGCAATTCTAGTTGCCTAAACCCTGTTTCCTAGCTCATGTGGGAGTTGTTAGCTTTTAAATAGAAAGAGCTTGACTTGGACTACATTGGGGAGAAGAATGAAACACAATATATAACATATTAAAATAGTGATTTTTCATCTGTAGGAGTATGTTAAACTATGGAGCACCAAGAAATGAAATATTATCCACTTGTAAACAGAATGAGGAAACTCTGTTATGATATAGAAATCTCTAAAGATTATACTGTTTCATGAAAACAGCAAGGTGTAGAAGAGTGTAAATAGTATGCCATCTTTCTGTGTAATGGAGGAATTAAGATTATATAGTCATATTTTCTTTTATTTACATAAAGAAACACTGAAAGATACATAAGAAACTAGTAAAATGGCTATCTGTAAGAGGAAAGATAGGAATCTTTCTTTACGTTGTTTTGAATTATCTTCTTTAAAAAGTTCCTCTAAGTAAATTAAATTTTAAAAGTTAAAAATAAATGAGCACTACAAAAATAAATAAAATGCCTCAAATGAAGGAGAAGTGGGAGGAGTCTTTCCTGGAACTCCACTGTAAATTAAATGGAGGAGTTTTGCATTTACTGAAACATATAGATGGGAGGGTTTGTTGATCTAAAAAGTCAAACCTCAATGACTTATAAATCCTGTAAGTTGCATATACTTGTAATTTCTATTTAGTGATATAATGTGTCCAGTGGCTTAGTAGAAAGCCCATTGCACTAGGAATGAGACAGGATTCTAGTTCCAGCTCTATTAACTAGCTGTATGATCTTAGACGGTTACTCCCCAGAGCTCTGTTGCCCTCTGTGTCAAATAAGAATGTGCAGGGTGATCTCTGAGGTCTCTTACACTGTTTCTGTCATTCTTAAGTTACTTGCTGTATATTTGGTATTCCAGTCCAGATTATCATCACCATATATTTTCCATTTCTTTGTCTCCTGGGCTTAGAATAAAGCTTGGTAAACATTCACTCAATCAATGTCAAGGGAAAGAAATTTTTGTATTTATGACCTTGGTGGTAATCACTAGGTAATGCTGAGAAGTCTGGAGGTTATAAAAGCAATCAACATGGAAGATTGATCAGACTTTTCTCTCTACTTTTGTGTATGTTTGAAATTTTCCTTAACAAAAGGTTAAATAAGAAAAAAAGCAAAAACCGAAATGTCACAGGAAAAATGCAAAGAGGCCTACATTTTTATAACAAAGATCTGAAGGGAGATATCAGATTTTTAGCTAAGTTTCTTGGTCTTTGCACAAAATTCATGAGCAATATCTGTTACGACTAGCCTCTGAGCTACTAGTAACATTTGGTTGCTTCCATTCCTTGGTTCCTAACTGAAGGCTGAGTTACTAAAACTCTATAAGGAGAAGCCTTTTGTACATTTATGGGAGGATTCATCTGCCCCCTTTTGTAGGTTAAAAAGCAAATTATCGTATCTTATGAGAATGGAAAATAGTCAAGTAGTTTACATTACAGATTTTACTGCAATTATTTTTAAATCAATTTTTAAATACTCAGTGAACTACCTTTGACATTATTTTGTATTCAGGCTGCATACAATTTTCTAAAACTTTTTAAAAAAGTTTTTAAAAACTAGAATGAAGTTTTCCTGAAGTATACCTAGAAAACTTTTGCACAGGTGTCTGTGAGACTATGTCGATGAAATCAACACAACAATATTCAGTATTGCAAAGTCGTGGATGTCACTGACCACAAAGAACTCAACAGATGTATTTAAGATATTATTATGTTTCTCTCAGCATAAAAATAAGGACATTTTCACTGGCTTTCCTTGGAGCTTCCTATACTAGAGGATTAAAACTATTTTTCTTCTTCCAGGGACAAAGTAAGAACCAGGACCATTGCTATTTTGCCTAGTGGTTGATGGCAGGAAATTTTGCCCTACCTGTTCCAAGGAGCTAGCTGGATTCAGCCACAGCGTGGACTTTCCGATGCTGGATGAGGTTGCAATGGTAAATGAAGTTCTTGCCACATTCTTCACATTCATAAGGTCTTTCTCCAGTGTGAATTCTCTGATGCTTAATGAGGACAGAACGTCGACTAAAGCTCTTACTGCACTGATTGCACTGGTAAGGTTTTTCCCCAGTGTGGATCCTGAGGTGATGGAACAGCCCGGCATTCTGGCTGAAGGCTTTACCACAAACGCCGCACTGGTAGCGCTTCTCCCCAGTGTGGAGTCTCTGGTGCTGGAACAGGCCTGACCGCTGGCTGAAGGCCCGCCCACACTCCTCACACTCATAGGGCTTCTCGCCTGTGTGCGTTCTCTGGTGCTCGATAAGGATGGAATTCTGGGTGAAGCTTTTTCCACATTCACCACAGATATAGGGTCTCTCCACCGAAGAGCTTACCCGTTGCCTTTCCAATCTGCCCTCATGGTCACATTCAGGCATCTGAATAATGTCACCATTCAGTTTTCCAGGTACTTCCACAAGAGATTTAATTTTTTCAGAAAGCTCCCTCTTTGAGGCTAACTCCACATTCCAAGTCCCAGCCTTATTATCTGAAATAATAAAAGGATCACATGAATATATATTTCCAAAGATAAAAGACAAAAAGTGGCCAAGAGAGTGGGTGGAAGGGGATAAGTAACCACATTTTCTGTGTACTTTCCCACTATAAACAAGAATGCCTGGACCTCAGGGAGAAGATGCACTGTATTGTAACTGCTTGTTTACTGTCTGCCTCTCCTCTCCCACCAGACTGTAAACTTCCTGAGGGAAGGGACCATGTCTACCTTGCTCATCACTGTATCCCTAGTACCAAGCACAGTGCCTGGCACACAGCAGACACTAAATAAATTATTGAATTGATGAACATTCAGGGAATGACATAGGCTTCCTGAGGAAATCCTAATCCTCACCAATCTCCTGAACCGGGCACACGTCTTGGAAGGTACACTGATGCTGTTCTTCTGAGGTTTGGAGCTGGCCACTTGATGACTCCTGGGCTGCTCCTGGAGTTGCTTTCTCCTTCACAAGCTCTTCCTGTTCATAATCATGGGCTGGGACCTGGTGGAAATTAAGAACAGTTGGGAACCAAATATCAGAGAAGACATTACAAGGGCTTTCTCAGGGCCACTGGATAGGAAAAGAAGGACCAAGAAGCTGGCAAAGAAAAAGAAAAGGCAGAGAGATTAAGAGCCTCCTACAGATCAAGTCAGGCATAAAGAAATCCTCCTTCTCCTCCTCTTCCTCTTGTGGCACTCAAACCCCATACTTGATCATACAGGTACAAATCCCTGTTCTCCCATCTTCCCACCTGCTCTCCTGGTTCATCCAGCTCTCTCTCCAAATTCTCCAGCACAGTTACCACCTCCTCTCCACTCACTGGGCGGTGCTCTCTCACCCAGGCCTGGAGCTCCTCGGGCAGGATGGTCAGGAACTGCTCCAGCACCAGCAGCTCCAGGATCTGCTCTTTGGTGTGCACCTCTGGTCTCAGCCACTGATGGCAGAGCTCCTGGAGTCTTCGAAGAGCCTCTCGGGGCCCAGGTGTCTCCTGATAGCAGAACTGCCTGAAGCGTCTACGAAAGATCTCTCTGGTATGAGGGTTGTTATCTCTTGATAGGCCAGACTCTTGCCCACAAGCATAGTCCCTCTCTTCGTTTTTTACTTTTACTGCCATAAGTACCTCTTGCATCTCTGGAGTTTGAAGGGTCAAGGCTGTGGCCATTTAAGGCTTAACTATTCAGAAAAAGAATCTATTCTTGATAATTCCCCCTTGATCTGTTCTTCTGGAAATCCCAAAACCTAAAAAATAATTTGCAGAGAAAAAAATATTAAAATGAGAAAATATTTTCTGTTGGCAGGCACTGGGAGTATTTATATCAAAATCAATCACTTTGTCTAATGAGAAACATGAATGCATGATTAATGATAAGGACCACGCAAATACTTATGCAGATAATATAGGAATGAAAACAAAAACAAAACAAACCCACCCACCCCCTGAAAGTTTTATTGAAGGAAGGGACCATTTGATCATCCCGAATGAATCCACTCAAATAAATCAGCTTGAATATACTGGGTTTCCAACTGAATGGCAAGATACTGGACTCAGAGTAAGTTTTTAGTTGAATGGAGGTAAACAAGCACTTTGGGCCCAAGTGGTCACAGATGACACTAAGAGTCAAGGAGAAAAGGGAAAGAAAATAGAGGAGGGAGGGAAAGTAAAGAAGATAAAAAGACAGAATGAGGAGCAAAAGAAATGTACTTGGAGGAGAGGCAGAGTCCCTCCAGTCAGGTGAAGTGTGGAGGAAAGAGATCCATGTTTGGAGTGGAGAAGATCTGGTCTTACGACTGATCCTCCAGGTACTCCCTGCGTAGTCTTGGGCTTCACATTTTGAGCCTTAGTTTACTCAATCTGTAAAATAGGAATCCTAAAACCAACCTTGCCTATCTTTCTAGGTTGATATAGAGATAAAATAAGACCATGGATAAAGAGCACAAAGAAGGTGGCAGCTTGGTAAACTCTAAAGTATTATAAATTACCACCATTGTTATTTTTCTTATAAATTTTATTGAAAGATTAAATGAATATCCTAGTGATCTAAACACTGCGGCAAACAAAACCAGAAAGTAGTCACCTGGAGTGGTCTTGGCTCAGAGATATTAAAATGAAGGAAATATTAGTTCTAATATTTTAAAACAGGGGTACAGTTTGAGCTCTTTTTTGCCCTTTAATTTCTTGGAAAGTGTTTCTCTTTGAAGCTCCTTGAGGATAAAGAGTGGGCAACTGTATGTAAAATGAGTGCTAATAAAGAGACAAATGTTTATGACCACTTAAAGCTTATGAACAATCTTAACCAGGATAGTAATTAATGAGGGCAATTTTCTGAAAGAAAAATAATTATGTGACCTAGTGATTTCCAAACACCATTTCTGGGCAGAGGCTTTCAAACTTTTTTGACCAGGACTCTCAGTAAGAAATTTTTTATATTGTGACCCAGAACACACATACATGTGCATATGAATGTTTGTGCATGTGTGAGATACACACCCACTCACACACAAATAACTGAATAATTTTACAAAATACTATGTATCCTTACCTTATGAGATATACATATATTTTCTTTTGAGGAAGATTGGCCCTGGGCTAACATCTGTGCCCATCTTTCTCTACTTTATATGGGATGCTGCCACAGCGTGGCTTGATAAGCGGTGCATAGGTCTGTGCCCAGGATCCGGGCCTGTGAACCCCAGGCCACTGAAGCCGAGTGTGCGAACTTAACCACTATGCCACCGGGCCGGCCCGTATGTTATTATTTTTATTTTTTATTTTTTTGTGAGGAAGATCAGCCCTGAGCTAACATCCATGCCAATCCTCCTCTTTTTTTGCTGAGGAAGACTGGCCCTGGGCTAACATCCATGCCCATTTTCCTCCACTTTATATGGGACACCGCCACAGCATGGCCTGACAAGCGGTGCATCAGTGCACACTTGGGATCCAAACCGGGGCCGCTAGCAGTGGAGCGCGAGCACTTAACGGCTATGCCACGGGGCCGGCCCCTATGTTATTATTTTTTAAATCCTATTTCATAAAAAAACAAACAAACCCTGGTCACTGCCCATTACATAGATTTCATGACCCATATATGGGTCATGACCTATAGTTTAAAAATGTTTTTGTTTTGATTTTAAGTAAAATTATTGTTAATTCACTGTAAAAATAACTCTACACTGTTTTTAGGTATTGGCATGCATTGCAAAATTTAAAAAACTAAGGATAAGGTATTTACATTACAAGTGGACACTGATCACACTACAACTAAAAGAAAAGTTATTAAACTCATATTGCCATTATTGGTTATAGTTATCAAAGAGAAAAAAACCACTGGTGTGGGATAGCATCCTTCTGGATAACCTGCAAACATAATCCTCTTAACAAATTTCTAACGTCTTGGGCTTAGTTGACTTCTATAGACCACCCCAGCAAGAGTGGAGAGAGTTTTTACTCAAAAGACAGGATCCCTGAGTTCGTGTTTTTCCCCCAAGTTTTCTTGGTGCTGACTCACCACCACTGTGACCACCACATTATCTTTTTCTGTCAAAACTTTTCATACACCACTCACTCATTCAGCAAATATTTATTCAGAGCCTACTATATTCCGGGTACTGTTCTAGGCACTGAGGACAAGCTACAAACGAAAGAAAGTCCCTAGTCTGATGGAATTTACATTCTAATAACAATATTAATAATAACTGACATTTAAAGTGCTTTTAATATACCAGACACTGTTCTAGATGCTTTACATACATTAATTCATTTAATCTTCAAAACAACTATGAGTAAGGTACTATTATTACCCCCATATTACAGATGAGAAAACTGAGATACAAAGAGTTTAAGTCATTTGCCCAGGGTTTCATAGGTAGCAAGTGGTGAAGCTGCAATTCAAACCCAGGAAATCTAACTTCAGAATTTATAGTCTCGGGCTGGCCCTGTGGCGTAGCGGTTAAGTGCTCGCGCTCCGCTGCTGGCGGCCTGGGTTCAGATCCCGGGCGTGCACCGAGGCACTGCCTGTCAGGCCATGCTGTGGCGGCGTCCCGTATAAAGCAGAGGAAGATGGACACAGATGTTAGCTCAGGGCTAGTCTTCCTCAGGAAAAAGAGGAGGATTGGCATAGATGTTAGCTCAAAGCTGATCTTCCTCACCAAAAAAAAAAAAAAAAAAGAATTCATAGTCTCAACCACTATACCACTATCTCTCCTCTATGTGGGGGGAAGAAGGGGACAAGATAAAGAAAGGGGGCCATAAGGGACAGACAGTAAATATATGTCAAATGGTGATAAGTGCTATAGAGAAAAATAAAGGTACAGGAGATAGGGAGTAAGGGGGAAGAGAGGTTTCTATTTTATGTGGGGTAGTCAGGGAAGGCCTTGTTGATAAGGTGATATTTGAGCAGAGACATGAAGGAATTGAGGAGCAAGTCACATGACTATCTGGAGAAAGACTATTCCATGCAAAGGGAACATTGAGTGCCTGGAGGCAGGAGCATGCCTGGATCCTTCAAGAACAGCTAGTTGAACAACATGGCTGGAACAGAGAAAGCAAAAGGGACGGTAACAGGAGATGAAGTCAGGGTGGGAAGAGATTATGAAAAGCCATCGTAAGGGCTCTGCCTTGTACTCAAGAGATGTGGGAAGCCATCAGAGGTTTTTAGCAGGGGGTAACAAAATTTTACTCACATTTAATATAAAATCATAACTGGCTGCTGTGACAATAGATCATGGGGAAAAGTAGAAGCAGGCAGGGAAGCTGTGGCAATCTAGGGGAGAAATGATGGTGGCTTGAACTACGGTCTGCTGAGTTCATTCTACCGTGAGAAAGTTTTGGGGTACAGATATCAAAAAGGTAAATTAAGAATATGTGCTCTCACGTTACTCAGTTAACCTAGCATGGGTTCAAAGGATTAAACAACCACTCACGCCCTCTTGTTTTCTTAACCTTCTAGGCCCCTGAAAAATGTCTTTTTCCTATTTGATGCCCTCCCACCTTGGTTTCAAGTCAAAGTTTTTCTATTCACAGACACAGCAGCTGAAGCTTTGAGTTCTGCCCACAGAAAATCATTTCTGGTATGTGGTATTTCAGATCTTTACCCAGTTTCACTGACATCAATTCCCCTCTATTCTCCATATATCCTAGGTTCCCTTTTGCTTTCCCTCTCTTGATTTTGCTTTTATCTGGTGGCCTGAATACCCAGGTCTTCACACCAGCACAACTTAGTTCTTCTTTGAACCCAGTGTCTCTAAAAGGGCTCCCAAGTTTTTTATAATCCTGCTCTCCTGGTCACAAGCATAGTTATTAATCTCCCCCATTGTATATGCCAGGTATATAATTAGCATAATAATCTCTCTCACCTTAAAGAAATACATCTGCATTTTAAAGCTGGTTTCTCCTAGAGCATTGGCATGCTCAACACCCCTAAATCTACCATCATTCTCTTGGAAGGATGCTCTTTACCAAGGATATGCATGTAGGTGAAGACTAAGCAGCACACCATGCAAATGTGCCTTTATCATAATACATCCCCCGACTCTCACCCCTGCTGTTACCATCTATGGCTCCCCACTACTTACTGGATGAATTCCCAAACTCTCAAGCCAATCAGACCTCTAGCTTCCATTGTCTGATCCCACTCTTGCTTTCTTCTATTTCACATGCAAAAACTGCCAGATCCACTTAGGCTTTTCTTCTCACTACTTTTTAATCAGGCTTTTCTCATTCCTGTTCCATGTCCTTGGTTGCCTTCTGCACTTATTCAAACCCTACCCAATCTCTGTAGCTTGATTCTCATCTCACCTCCCCTGTGAAGTCTTCCTCATCCACTCCAGTCCACCCTCTTCCTCCTTCCAGCTCTTATATCATGAGCCCCAACTTTTACTCTCAGCCACACTCTATCTTGCAGTTACTTCTCTCCTTTTAAAAAAAATCCAAAAAGTACAGAAGAATATAGAATTCCCTCACCAAGTTCCACTCCTCAGAAACAGACACTGTCAAAGATTGGAATGTATCCTTTCAGACATTGTCTATGCATCTGCAATCTCACACACACATACATACACACACACACACACACACACACACAGACATGACAGAGCCAATATTTTTGCCATTTATCTGAGACAAGTAGAAAGTAGCACAAGGTAGCAGAGAACATAAGCAGATCTGGGTGGGAAATGTGATCTTGGGCAAGTTACCTAATTGATTTTTCTGAGCCTCAGTCTCCTCATGTATGAAATGAGAACAATTACCTTGCAAAGTTTTTGAGAGTATTAAATGAGATAATGCATAGAAAGTGGTTTTGCACAAAGCTTGGCACATAATAAACATGCAAATTAACCACATTTTAATGAGATAATGTACAATTTTTGGTACAAAGCTGGCTTAATCAATAGCTGCTACTTAGCCTTGCGGCCAGGACTGTAATGTTTTCTATTGCCCAAAGCACTACCACTGCGTGAGTGGGTGGGGAAAAACATGGGCACACACCAATAAACTGGCTGTTTCATCAGCTTTGCAGACACACTCAGCCACACATGCCTTCAGGTGTATACTTCTCTCTAATCTTAAATCCTAACTAGAAGCCCAGGACTACTGAGGTCCAAAAGGGGAAGGACCAGATTCAAATGAGAGAAGTAACTTCCTGGGTTGTGGCTGTGCAGCTAATACAGAAAAAGAACAGAGTCAGCATAGAAAAGGGTTTAAGAAAATGGACTCTGGGGCCAGACTGCCTAGATTTGAGCCCTGACTACATCCCTTATCAGCTCTATGATCCTGGGCAAGTTACTTAACCTCATTTTCTTCCTGGATGTTAAAAAAAGGGGCGAGAGGGCAGAGGTTACATAATAACAATGCTTACCTCATAGAGTTAATGAGAAGTAAATATCTGGAATTGAACAGTGCCTGGCTGGCACATAAGTGCTATTTAAATACTCAAAAAAAACCAACCCCAACAGATGACAAGAGCCTTTACACTATGTGAATCAGACTGAGGCTCTGGCATATTATAAAACTATCCTTGCTCATCGTTTACAATGTCTCCAGTAGAGAATAACACATGTCGGAAAATACACACATTCCTTGATATCCGACTCTATTCTTATCCTAAAATGCGGAGAGGAAGAGTTCAGCGGGGCACCGGTAGTAGGGCAGAGTGGCTGAGGAGCTCAGGTACAGACGAAGGGGTTGGGGGTGGGGCAAGGAGGCTGACTTGTACTTAAAAGGCCCTTCTAGATTCCGGGGCAGCCTCCTCTGCCCCTCACCTGTCCGGCCAAGCTCTGGCCAAGAAGCCCCCGCTGCCTCCTCCCCACACCCAGTCCGGGGTCGCAGCACACAGACCGGCCCTTTCGGAGGCCCTCGACGGCAGCCCGACTCCGACGCTCACCGGGCATCCACGGCAGGAGAGGCCACCCAGGCCAGAACGCACCAACTCTGAGTCCTTGACAATCTCAGCCCAGACAAAGACAAACTACAAAGGCCGGAAGTGCGTCACACCCGCTGATCTCCAGGATAACAGCTGTTCCCCGCGTTCCTTCTAGGAAGCCCGGGGGTTTCCACACCTCTGTGGTCTCCTCGCTGAATCCCCCTCTAGGCGTTAGTGAGGCGCTAGGTGGCATATTCTCTTCCAGGGGGCCAATATAATAACAACTAACACTGTTTTACACAGCACTGTGAGTTAGGTACAGTTATCCCATTTAACACATGAGGAAATTGAGGCACTTTCCTTCAGCCACATTTATTAGTTGATATTTCCTGCAAAGAAACAGTTTTTGTGCACTTTACTTTCTCGAACAAGGTATTCCAGGCTCATTTTACACTTTCCCTGCCCTAGACCTGGAATCCACCATTGTTCCCTGAAGCTATAGTTGCTTTTAGTGGAGAATGATATATAGAAGCCAAGATCTGGGTTTGGGGCAATAGATAGGCTCAGGGCTACTGGGATGTAACATTGCTTCTAGGCCCTATCAGTGGACCTAAGAGCTGGAATATATGTATGATCAGGATTTTATAGGATATCTCCAACTCAAATACAACTCCACAGAATTTTTTTCATTTTCACTATTGTACATGTGTTTTTCCTTTCTCCCGCAGTGAAAACTCTGGTTCCCAACAGCATCAATATGTTTACTCAATATTTTCTATCTTACAATAATAACAAAATACTTTCAGAATTATAATAACTATCACCAGCAACACACCTATTATATAGAGTTCAAAAGTTCTTTGCTTTATTTTTTCTTGAATTGTATCCCTTAAAGGAGTCTGGTCAGAGTACTGTATACATACCTTATTTGAATTCTTTCTCTGTATAGTTATGTTACAAACTTGATATACAGTTAAGATCATTTGTTTCTGATTGTATTCAATTTCAAGGTTTGCTTTCCTTTCATCCCTTTTCATTTCCTTTCTGAACATGCAAAACACTTACTTCAAAATCAAAATTATATAAAAAAGGTATATTCAGAGTTTCGCTTCCGTCTCTAGTCCCTTTACCTCATATATACTCATGCCCCATTTTCATTAGTTTTCAATTTATCCTGTCCTTCCTCCCTCTCTCCTTCCCTCCTCTCTTCCCTTCCCTACTTTCTTTCTTTTGCAAAAATAAGCATTTACCCCCCCTTACCTCTATAAATTTTCATATTATATATACTCTTTTTCACCTTGCTGTATCATTTAACAGAATAACCTGGAAATTATTCTAAATCTGTCCAGAGAAATATCGCTTTTTTTTTTCTTTTTACAGAGGCATAGTACTTCATTGTGTGGATGAACCATAATTTTTTTTCAACCTGTATCTTCCGAATGGGTATTTGGATTGTTTCCAATATTTTGCTTTAACAAATACTGCTGCAATGAACAGTGAAGAGAGAGAAGAGAGGAGGGAGAAAGAGAGGTGTCTTTGTAAGGGTTGCATCATTTTGCACTTTCAACAGCAGTATGTGCAAGTGCCTGTTTTCACATAGCCTCCCCAGCTGTATGTTTTCAGGCTTTTGAATTTTGCCAATATAATAGGCCATTAGGTATTTCTTAAGGAATCACAAACTCGATGCCGAAATCTCTGGTAAAAATGGATTCGCAGTGCCAAATATTGGCCAGTATTATGGAGCAATGGGAATTTTCATACACTGTTGATGAGAGTGTAAATTGGTAACACTGTTTTTGGGAAACTCTGGTCCATCTACCAAAGTTGAACATATGCATATTGTGTGACCTAGGAGTTTCACTTCTAGTTATATAGCCATCAGAAATATATATATGTTTGCATCTAAAGACATGTCGTAGCAGCATTTTTTGGTGATAGCTTTAAACTGGAAAAAACCCACATATCCATTAACAGTAGGATGGATACAAAAATTGAAGTTTATTCATACAACGGAAAACTAGGCAACAATGAAAATGAAAGAACTACGGCTACAAACCACAGTGATAAATTTCACAAACATAATAGTGAATGAAAGAAGCTAGACACCAAAAGATACACACTGCATGATTCCATTTATGTAAAGTTCAAACAGGTAAAACTAATACCTGTTGTTAGAAGTCAAAACAGGAAGAAAGGAATAGTTTGGGAGGAGCACAAGTGGGGTCTTCTGGGGACCTGGTAATGTTATACTTCCTGACTTTGGTGGTGGTGATGTAGGTAGTTTCACTTTGTGAATTTCATTTAGCTGTACACCTATGATTTGTGTACTCATTTATATATGTATATTATATTTCAATAAAAATATTTTTTTAAATTCAGGCCATTTTACAGTTGAAGAAACCAAGGTTCAGAGCATTGAAGTGTGTTGCGTAGGTCAGCAGAACCAGGACTCAAACCCAGGTTTCCTGATCAGCCAGCTCCCTTGGCTCTGAGTGATCAGTTCACTAGGGATCCTCACATATGGGTCTTAAAGGGGCCATTTCTTTGGTTGTAAGTTTAACACAGTGTCCATTAGACAAAAATGCAGTTGTTAGTGATGCTTAAATATATATGTATGATAATCCTCTTACTCAGCTATTATACCTTATGTGACATGTATCTCAAATAGAGATAGAGGTGGCTCTCTCTCTATATATTTTAAAGGCTAAAGTGACCTAAAATTATTATACAAACCATACAGTGATAACTATGATATATAGAAATATGGAGTGTATTTTTTTTAAATAAGGGTGTTTGATAAAAGTAGAACAGAGCAGAAAAATTCTAAATACACTTAATAAAAATTATGTAAAATTAGCTATCTCTTTATGTCTATCAATCTCTCTAAATAGACAACGTAAAGAAATGAAAATAATTCTTAAATTAGGAAAGTAGGATTCTAGAAGAATTTTTTTTAATCCTTCGATAACCATTTAAAAATGGATTTAAACTATTTTTTTCACAAGGCTTTTTAATATTCTTATTACTGAAGGAAGGTTGGTGAGTTTAAGGATCCTCCAACTCACGAGTCTCATCGATTCTCATTCCCCACTTTCCTCTTTTCCTTCTCTTGCTCTATTCCTCCCCTCTTAACATCCACTAGAACACCACTGTATCTCCTGGTTCTAATTTTGTTCCTTGCACCCTTTTATCATTCATTCATTCATTCATTCATCTGTTTATTGATCTTTCAGCATACATTTATTAAGAGTTGGTACCTGCACTTTAGAACTCAAAATGCCATGCCTTTATTTGGGGCTATTGTTTGGTTACTAAATAAGTATTCTCTCCTTTTTATTAGACAACAGAACTCCAATTTTTATCTATGTGCACTGGCACCTGGTATAAAGATTACATTTCTCAGCTACTCTCGCAGATGAGTGTGGTCATTATGTGACTGAATTTTTGCTAATTAGGTATTAGAAGAAATGTGTGTATTCTGAGATGGCTCCATGAAAGATGCTGACTTATCTGGAAGTCCCTTTTTTGCCCTTCCTGCTGACTGGAATGCAGAATTGATGGCTTGTGCTTCAGCAGCCATGGGAAAAAAAGTGGCATGTGGAGGATGGTGACAAGGTGAAAGGGACCCAGATCCCTGATGATTCCATGAAGTAAAAGCAACAACCCTAAACTATCTACCTTTAGACTTCTTTTACATGAGAGGAATACATCTTGTGTATTTTTCAGATCTTTGTCACCAGCACCTGATCATAAATTCTGATATAGGGTGTTTGTACCTTGACTCCCTATATTGGGTTTTCTTCTCCTTTTTTTTCTTAAATGTGATCTCATCATCTCTGATTGAACCCACTATCTCTGCTCCTCCCCCCAAATACTGATATTTAAGAAACACAAGTTTGGAGGGAGAGCAGATAATTAGAAGGAAATGATGTCTATGTTGATAGAAGTAATGTAAATAGAAAAAAAAGGGAAGTGAGATTCCCAAGAGATAAAAGAAGAAAGAGAATAGAAGGGAGAAAAAGTGCATAAAAAAGGTAAGAAAGAACAGGCAAGAATGGCATTGCATTAGGTGATTCACCAAACATTCAGTAAATTATAATGTCCAAAATACCACAATGTCGTCCCAGAGTCTTAAGTGTCCATAGCTTGAGTACCCTTCAGGATTGTCATGTTTGGAGGTTTAAGCTCTCCCTTAGAAACCTGGGGGGAATTCGAGGTCTGTCCACTTATAAGTACACTGGCTCACATATCAAAATGATATCTCTATTATTAACAGATAGTAATATATCAGACTCCACAGAAATGACATCCAATACCTTCATTGTCATTCTGAATGAAAAAAATCAACTTTTATGTAGGAGGCATGCCAAGGGAGAGTATTTCTCTGGTTTACCTAGTCTACCCATCCTAAGATATACTCTTGTCCACTAATGGCTTTCCCTGCTTTGAGCCCTGCTACCTGTCTTCTAATCCAGTGACATTTCTAGGATATCTTTTGATTTGAATCACTCTCCACCCTCTTCAGGTCCAAACCATTTTATTTTTACCCTCCAGATCCAACCCATTTTATTTTTCTCTGCACTAACATAAAATAAAGGTACCTAAACAAGGAGCACTTCCTCCTAGGACCATCCTGCCTGGATATGTAGTGCACAGTTGCATCAGGAATTTATAGAGTACCATTGGAAAGGAGTTTCCTCTGACTCCCATTGCAGTCTGGTGTCTGCTGGATCAGCATCACAGCCTTTTTCTTAGGTAAGGTGACCAATGCCTCTTTGAGCACCAGTTTTTTCCCAGTATTCCAGAAAGAGATTGTCCTTCTCTTCCCCAAGGAGCAATATTTTAGAAGGTAAACCCAATTGTTACAAAGTTAACTGAAAGCACACAGGAAAACCTTCCAGAGCTTTTAAGGGTAGGTACCCAACAGGGTCAGTGGTATTTTTTTTTTTTTTTTTTTTTGGTGAGGAAGATTAGCCCTGTGCTAACATCCATTGCCAATCCTCCTCTTTTTGCTGAGGAAGATTGGCCCTGGGCTAACACCCGTGCCCATCTTCCTCTACTTTATATGTGGGACACCTGCCATAGCATGGCTTGATTAGTGGTGTGTAGGTCCGTGCCCAGGATCCGAACCTGCAAACCCTTGGCTGCCGAAGTGGAGTACGTGAACTTAACCACTACACCACAGGGCTGGCCCCCCCAAGCCTATTTTTAAGTGACACATTAGGAATACTGGTACACAACCTCTAGGAGGTTCAGCACTCAGAAAGCTTGTTTATTTTAAATGGGGTTACAGTAAAACATATATAAAATTTAGTTGGGGAAACAACAAAGATAAAGTGGGCACTCAGGGTGTGAAGGGGGAAGAATGAAAGACAAAGACATGGAAGCTTGAGTGTACCTGGGGTGCCTGGGGAAAGTAAGACCTGTATAATAGGAGCATGGAGCTCCTGTAGGACAGTAAAGGAAAACAACACTGGAAATATTGGACACATTTGTGGAGCAGGCTCTTGAATGTCAGGCTAAGGAATTAAATATAGAGGCTTGATGTCATTCACAAAAATCATTTAACTGTGGAGCTGGAAAGGACCTTCGAGAGATTACATATTCTAATCCCATAGTTCACAGATGGAGAATCTAAGGCCTAGAATGTGTGGGCAACTTGACTAAGGTCACTTGCCACGCAGTGGTGTAGTGAATACTAGAACTTAGTTCTCTTTACTCATCTCATGTCAACTCCCTTTTAAAGCAACATAATAATAAGTTACTAAGGTGTTGATCACCACACATATATAAAGCAAAGGAAGAAAAAGTGAGGAAGAAAAGCAATGCCTAAACCTTTAACTCTTCACTTAAGATATGTTATGGTACTTTCAACTCTGGGTTGTGGGTATGCACTTTTTTCTAAATTTGATTTAATTGTGAATAGGATGAGACCAGCCATTCTGAAGCTTTACATTTTTAATTAGCCAGGCCTGAAGCCTAGAAATAGAAAATCTGACTTAGCTTACTCTGAAAAAGGAAGAATCTAGTCTGTGGGTACTTTGATGTCAGAGGAAATTGAGATGTTGACAGATATTGAGAGTGCTCACGTGGCTTCTCTGAATTCTGCAAGGAATAAATGCTGCTTAACATTTTTACTATAATACTTAAAGCAATGTGATTTTGATTAGTTGTGTTTTTTTTTATGTTGAAAGAGACCTGACCTCTGTTTGAAAGATCTTCCGCACTTACTACACATATAGAGTTTTTCTTTGCTGTGGATTCTCTGGTGTTCAGTGAGATGTGAGCTCAGACGGAAGGCCTTCCCACACTCGTCACATTCATAGGGCTTCTCCCCAGTGTGAATTCTGTGATGTCTAGTAAGGTCAGAACTTCCACTGAAGGCTTTTCCGCATTCATCACATTCGTAGGGTTTTTCTCCTGTGTGAATTCGCTGATGTTTAGTGAGGTTGGAATTGTCCCTGAAAGCCTTCCCACAATCACTGCACTGGTAACATTTTATTAAAGTGTGATATCTCTGATGCTGAGCAAATCCTGTGCTGTTACTGAAGGTTTTACCACATTCACAGCACTCAAAAGGTTCCTCCCCAGTGTGATTTCTCTGATGTTTAATAAGGACTGAGCCTCGACTAAAACTTTTACCACACTGATTACACTGATACGGTTTCTCACCAGTGTGAATTATGAGGTGTTTAAACAGGGTTGTGTTTTGACTGAAGGCTCTCCCACACTCTTTACACTGAAAGGGTTTTTCTCCCGTGTGGATTCTCTGATGTCCAATAAGACTGAGGCTGTGCATGAAGCTCTTCCCACACTGATCACATCTGTGTTCTTTTCCTTCCTCTGAATTTCCTTGATGCCTTCCCAACCTGTCCTTGCATTCACGAAGGTCTCCAAAATGAGTACCCCGGAAAATGGTGCTGCCTCTGCAGATTCTGTTGAGTATCATCTTCTGTGATGCCATTCCTTTGGATACTTTCTGGTTTGGACCCAACTTCCCAGTCTCAGGCTTGGTCTCACTTTCTAAAATAAGAAATGGATCATTCAAATGTCACTTTCTTTTTAAACTTTTTATTATGGAAAATTTTAAACATATGTAAAAGTAAACAGAATAGAAATGTCACCTTTTTGAACTGATGAAATACTAAACTTCTAAGGGATCATTTACCTCTTTTTCAGTCATGCTCTCCCAATGATCAATAAATATCTTTTCAGCTCAAGTAAGGAAGGAAAATGCTAGAAAGGAAAGGTAAAATAGACATATACCAGGAATAAATAACCTATGTAATACCTACTGAGATTGGGACAATCTTTACCACCAAAAAGGGCACAAATCGTTAAAGCCTTAGAAAAAGTCTAAGTGTATAAAAAGTACTTTAAATTGCATTCAAATTCAATTGTAGCAGAAAGGCAAAAGTGTATTTAATGTATTGCTCGGAAAGAAAACTCTTTGTCTTAATCTTCCCCCAAACAGCACATTGCTTGCAGATTTGGTCTAAACCAAGAATTCCTTTACATAAACTACGGTCAATAATCCTTTACAAACACAATAAAAAATACATTTTTAGTGAAATCTAACCTGAAGGAGATAAGTTAAATGTCCCATCAAGATAATTAAAATGAAGATTCCAGTGGTTGCCAGAGGCGGGGAGTAGGGGGTGGGTGAAATGGGTGAAGGGGGTCAAAAGCTACAAACTTCCAGTTATAAAATAAGTCGTCACAGGGATGTAATGTACAGCATGGTGACTATAGTTAACAACACTGTATTGTACATTTGAAAGTTGATAAAAGAATAGATCTTAAAAGTTCTCATTACAAGAAAAAAAATTGTAACTATATGTGGTAATGGATGTTAACTAGATTTATTGTGGTGATTTCTCAACATATACAAATATCAAATCATTATGTCGTACACCTGAAACTAATATAATGTTACGTCAATTATATCTCAATGAAAAAAATGGAGATTCCACCTGAACTCACAGGAAATACTGGAAAAGGACTGATTTCTTCGCTTTCCTAGTCACTTTATTGCTATTTTCTGGAGACAGATTCTGAAGGGGATCAGGATGTAAAAAGGGGGATGCTTTGTAAATCGAAAGCACATTTGACACGCAGAGAATGTGGAAAGGAAAAGGTGTACCCATCCTAGCCTGGAGTGACAAATAGGGGAAGGTAGTGACATGAAAAGAGAAAATAATTCAATGTGGAAGAACATAGGAGCAATGTAGTCAAAGTGAAAGGTTTAAACAGTGACTTTATCATTGATGGCTAGAGAAAACTTAAAGGTAGGACAAAGAAGACATTTAAGAGGTCATTGTAAAAGAGAGGTGATATAAAAAGCAACAGAATGATGTGATAATTTAATAATTTAATGAAAAGCAAAGATGTGTATAGGAAAACAAATAGAATAGAAATCTTTAGCTTAAAAGCCCACGAATAAAGGTTGTACTTTGTAAAGAGAGAGTAGATAAGCCAGGGAGGATTTTAGGGGCAAGTCTGAGTTAGAAACACTAATGATTATGCTGTAAAGGATGGCTCTGATTGGCCAAGCAGGAGCCCCCTACCCTAACCCACCTTTCCAGAGATGACTCCTCTTCCTTCTCACCTCTCTCTTGTAGGGAATGGGGTTCCAGACAGTCATGCTTGAGCAGGGTCTCCCTGTGCTGGAGCTGATACCTTGATGACTGTTGTGCAGCTCCGAGAGAGATCACTTCCTTCCAGAGTACTTCCTGTCCACCTGCGTGGGATGTGCCCTGGAGACAATTAGGGACCATTGGGCTTGAGAGGAAACTGCTGTGAGAACTACAGCTAAAACCTCAGGAAACATCTCCCATGGAGATAGGACAGGCAAAAAGGACTCAATGGGATTAAGAGAGATAAGACACAAAAAGGAACTGACAGAAGCAATGAAGCCTGATAGCGATAAAAGCTCAGTAATGTTGCTCTCACTGCTTTCCTACTGACCTAACCATTAAATGCTGTACTATGCCATCACAGAACATGCCTCCTCTTCCCACCTGAAATCCTGGATCATCAAGTTCTCTCTCCAAATCCTCCAGCAAAGACACAGCCTCATCTCCATTCAATGGATGATGCTCCTGCACCCAAGACTGGAGCTCCTCGGGCAGGATGGACAGGAACTGCTCCAACACCAGCAGCTCCAGGATCTGCTCCTTGGTATGATTCTCTGGTCTCAACCACTTATGGCAAAGTTCCCAGAGTTGGCTTAAAGCTTCCCTGGGTCCAGGTGTCTCCTGGTAGCAGAACCATCTAAAGCGTTGGCGAAAGACCTCCTGGCTGGACTGGCTGTTCTGCTGCAAGTCAATTTCTTGTACAAAAAAGTTATCTTCCTCCACCTTTACTCTCAACGGTCCCTCCTGTTCTTCTCCATTCTGGATGATAAGACCTGTAGCCATTTTCTCTCAGGAGAGGGGTCTCTGCAGATGGGTCGATACTCCAGGGAGACTCCCTTTGACAAAATATAGAAAGTATTAAGATGAAAAATTACCATCAGTTAATAAAAAATCTACATGTACTATTAAAGGCTGCCTATACCACTTTAAGCACAACAGAAAAGGTTTTTGAAATTTTGCTAACAGTGATGTAGATGATTTGAGGATCTGACATTCTTGGTAATGGAAATTTATATGACTATTTTAGAAATGAAAAGAGTAATTTTTTTCCTACCAATCTTTCCTGTGCTCACTCTACTCCAATTAAACCCTTTTCTATTTTAGACATGTCAAATGCATTCTATCTGAGGGCCTTCACACCTTCTTAGAATGCTCTTACCCAGATATTAGCATGGGATGTTCCCTCATTTTATTAAAGTAAGCTCAAACATCATTTCCTCAAAGAGACATTTCTAGCCCATGCTATATAAAATAGTTCTTCTATTGCTATCCGCCCTCTTACCCTACTATATTTTTCTTTGTAACACTCATCACCGCCTGACAATATGTTTACTTGCTTTTTGTTTCTTACTCTCACAATACTATAAATGCCATAGGAGAAGGGGCTTTATCTATTCTGTACACCGCACTATTCCCAGTACCAAGAGAGTGCCTGGTACATAGTAAGTCAAGAACTACCTGTTGAGAAAATGAATGACTAACAAAAGGCATTAACTGTAAGACCTTCTCAAAACTTGTTCAGGAACTGTTTGCTTTATACTGTGTGATAAATAAACAAACATGATTTGAGAAATAAGGCAGCAAAAACATTAAATAGAACAGGTCCACAACCCCTTTTCCACAATTTTGAAATCTTCCAAAGCTCTGAAAACCAAGGGTATTTTCATAAGTCATCTGATGGCAATATTCAAAGTGACATAAATTCATTTTGTAACAAAGCTTGGCTTGAAATGACATGAAGCTATTTATGGTTTTAGAGTGATTATTCATATTTTGTTAAAGAAATATTAATGTTTGAGTATGAGGCTGCCCCAGACTCCTGGGATGTTATTCATTCAATATACCATATACGTACCATAAAGTTTTTAAAAAATCCTTCAAAATCTGATTTTGAAAACACTTCTGACCCCAAGGATTGGAGTAAAGTTCCGTTTTCTGTGTCAAGGACCCACCAGATTCCAAAAAAGCCACCCCTCTTACACTCAGGAGTCCTCTGCTTCTATGAAATTTCTGGAGAAGAGGAGCCTGATTCAGTCGCCGAGGCGGACCCAGTGGGGGTCACAACCCGGGGTCGGATCCAGGCACAAAGCCCAGTCTCCCTCGTCAGGGGTCACTCCAGACCACCTCATGGCACCCAAGATTGGAAAGGGGGTGGGGTGGTTTCTCACACTCGGTCCAGAGTCGGCCTGGTGCGACCCCAGGCCGCGGCTGGACGACTCCCGCCGCCACCGGGCCCCGGATGCGATCCCAGGCCCCACTCACCCGGAAGCCCAGAAAACCCCATCTCCTGGGACCAGCCGACATCTCGGAAGTGTCGCCACGCCCCTCTAGGAATATTCATCTCTATGGTTTGTGCTGCCTAGCCGGCGTCCTACTTGCTACACGTTTCCAAGGTTGATGCATATTTCCCGAGAATTCCGCAGCCGAACAACTCCCTCCCGAGTCATCACCTGGTTAGTCCAGGAATGACCGCTCGGTCTGGAGATACTGATTTTGTTTTCTCCTCCCCTCACCGCGGTTTTATCTCCCTCTCTTCACCTCCGCCATCCAAAAATCAGCACCTTCCCATTCCCCCAACGTATGTCATTCTCCCAGTATGCATTCTTCCATATTTTTCTCTCTGCTCGTATAATCATATACAGACACACACATGTATATGTAAATATAGAAAGACAATGTGGTGCTTAACAGCTTGGTTTCTGAGCCTGACTTTGGAAATCTTGTAAGCTTTGTGCTATGGATCAAGTTATTTAATCTCTCTCTGCCTCATTTTCCTTAGCTGTAAGATGAGAATAGTAACATAGACATCAGAAAGTTATTGTGAGTATTGAATGATTAACATGTAAAGAGCCTCTGGAGCACAGTAAGTACCAGACAAATGTTTGCTAATTATATACATACATAGGCTTTTTTGTAGTGCTTAATTAAGGTTCGGTGGGCCGGGGTTTGTTTCCCGGTCAGGGAACCACACCACCCCCCTGCCGGTTGTCATACTGTGGTGGCTGCATGTTGCTGTGATGCTGAATGCTATGCCACAGGTATTTCAAATACCAGCAGAGACACCCATGGTGGACAGGTTTCAGTGGAGCTTCCATACTAAGACTAGGAAGAAGGGCCACCCACTTCTGAAGAAAAATCGGCCGTGAAGACCCTATGGATAGCAGCCGAGCCATCGCGTGATATAGCGCTGGAGGGTGAGAGGATGGCTCCAAGAGGAGGCAGTGTTCAGCTCTGCTGTACACAGAGTTGCTAGGAGTTGGAATCCACTCCATGCTACTAACAACAACAAAATAAGTTCTTTGGTGGGAAGGGGGAATAATTTTATGTTTTATAAAAATAAGACTATATACATTACCTTATAATATATATATAACATATATTCTTGCATATTTTATTTATACCATTAGGATCCTACTAGAAATCCTTACAAGTCATCTGGAATAATTGTTAAGTATTATTTTTAATGGTCCCATGGTGTTTATTTTAATAGCTAATTTACAGGCATACCACAATGTGTTTCTAGTTTTTTGTTAATATGAACAAGTCTGCAATATATATTCTTATACATGATCTCTTCTGCACAGATGATTTTGTTTCTAGGGGATAGGTTCTCACAGGTAGGATTGCTGGGAGGAAGAATATTTGTATTTTTGATTTAAAAAAATGCTGTTAGATTGCTTTCCAAAAGGCTGTAACCACCTCACATTTCAAAGAGCAGCAGGTGTTACAGCTTTTCAAAATTTTTGGCTGAAATTTAGTGGTTTCTCATTTTAATTTTATTCTCTGATGTGTTGCAAATTCATATGTCCAGATTTTTTTTCTGAAAGCCATGATTGTTTATCCTTCTATACTTAGATATCTCAAAGGCACTTCAAACAAAACATGTCTAAAGACAGACTCATGGTCTCGTCCCCCAAACCTTATCCTCTTCCAATGTACCTTTTGTCCACTTGTCCAAATCAGAAACCTAGGCATCTTTCATCTTTGCCCTCATATAAAACCCACCAAAGTCCTATCAAATTTATCTTCAAAATATTTCTTGGATGCATCCATTTCTCTTTTATTCTCTGCCTCCATCTCATAAGCTGCCATCATATCTCTCCTAGACTATTTCAACAATCTCCTAACTGTCCCCCCACAACCACTCTTGTCTTCCTCCAATTAATTCTCCACAACACAGTCAGTCATCTTTCAAAAACATTATTTAAGTTTCTTTTGGACTTTCCTACATCCTTAAATCCTTGAGTGTCATAGTCCTTACTAATCCAAATCAAAATCTCAACAAATTTTCTTGAGAAAATTGACAAGCATGACATTTCACACCTAAATGCTCAGCATGCCTCTAATAATAGTAATAATATCCCAGATAACTGTAATATCATTGTCATGACTTTAAAAAAATCCAGTAATTCCCTAACATCTAATAATTAGTTAATATTGAAATTTCCCCAAATATTTTTATAGCTAAATGAGTATTGGCTATAAACTAATGTCTTTGGTTTGAATCTATCTATCTATCTATCTATCTATCTATCTATCTATCTATCTATCATCTATCTATCTATCTATCTATCATCTATTTCAAACTAGGATTTAATCAAGTTTTATGCTTTGTATTTGGTTATGTCTCCTTAGTCTCTTCTCATATAGAACAGTTCTCTACTGTTTTTTTCATGATATTGAGCTTTTGAAGAAGCCAGACCAGTTTCATCATGGAATATCTCATATTCTGGTTTTGAAGATCCTTTTCTCATGTGCATTTAACTTGTTCCTCTAGTCCATGTAATTCTTATATGCTGGAAATGTGGTCTAGAAAAGTAATTGGATTTAGTTGTCTTTGCCATTCTTTTAGTGGTTACCTTGGAGATTACAACATGGATTTTTGACTTATTGAAGTTCAATGTGACTTGGTACTTACACTGCCTTCCTGGACAATGCAAGACTTTACCTCCTGGTTTACATGTTATTGTTTTCCTGTATTTTATATTTTATACTCCTCAAGACATTATTTTAAACTTTCTATATTTTAAACTCCTCAAGACATTATTATTCAATATTCATTTAGTTTTACACCAATATTTATCATTTTAATTCCTTTCTGCATCTCCCAACTTCGATCTTGAATCATTTTCCTTCTTCCTGAAAATCACCCTTTAGTATTCCTCTAATCTGTTAGTGATAAATTATCTCAGTTTTTGTTTATCTGAAAAAGTTGTTATTTCACTTTAATTCTTGAAGAATATTTTCACCTTCATTTTTGAAAGGTGTTTTCTAGGTTGGAAGTTAGTCGTTTTCTTCTTTTAGAATTTTTAAAATATTTCATTTCCTGATGCTGCCACCAATTCTATTGAAAAGTCAGTATAATCATTGTTCATTGGACAGTAAACTATCTTCTGTATCTGGCTGATTTTATTATTTTCTTTTTATCTTTGGAATTCAGCAGTTTTCCTATGGTTGGTGTACCTAGTTGTGGTTTTCCTTATATTTGTCCTTCATGGAATTCATAGAGCTTGAATCTGTGACAACGTTTTTTTGTTAGTTTTACAAAATTCTTAGCAACTATCTTTTCAAAATTTTCTTCTGTACCATTTTTTTCTCTTCTTCTTCTTGGATTCTGATTATACATGTGTTATGCCTTCTCACTTTATCTCTTTTTTCCTTACCCTTTATTCAATATTTTTTCTTCTTTATTTCTCTCACAATATGTTATTCTGGCTATTTTCTTCTGTCCTATTTTCAATTTCATTCAGTTTCCCAAATTCTCTTGTTATGACAAATTTGAGGCATGCAAAAGTATAGTAAGAGTCTATATCTTTTAGAGATGAATCTTGAATTATTAATACATAAACTTATATGATATCTGGGATTTACTCTGAAATAATCCAGAGGGTGGGAAGTTGGGGATGGTGGTAAAAGATTAGCCTCAAGTTGGTAATTATGGAACCTGGGTAATGAGTACATGGTTGTTCATTAAACTAACCTTTCTACTTTTATATTTGTTTGGAAATATATATATGGTGGTTTTTTTTTTTTTTTTTTTGACGAGGAAGATTGTCCCTGAGCTAACATCTGTGCCAGTCTTCCTCTATTTTGTATATGGGACTACACCACAGCATGGCTTGATGAGCAGTGTGTAGGTCCACGCCCAGGATCCCAACCCACGAACCCCAGGTGGCTGAAGCAGAGCACATGAACCTAACCACTACACCACCAGGCTGGCCCCTAGAAATATTAATGAGTTCTAAAAGCATGGATTTAACAAGTACCTGCATATCCACCACTAAGTTTACAAAATAAAATACAGCAGATAAAATTGTATTCATAGGTCTTTTCTTGATCCCATTGCTCTCCAGCCACAAATATTAACAACTATCCAGAATTTGGTGGTTTTCATCCCC
Organism: Diceros bicornis minor; assembly: GCF_020826845.1. Taxonomy (NCBI): domain Eukaryota; kingdom Metazoa; phylum Chordata; class Mammalia; order Perissodactyla; family Rhinocerotidae; genus Diceros; species Diceros bicornis. The sequence goes on along the minus strand of NC_080753.1, from coordinate 38,439,331 downwards.
ATGAACATTTTAAATTATATATCTGTAATTTAAAAAAGAATGTCTATAAGTAATACATATATGTATATATAATTTCTTACATATCCTTTTACAATTTTTTTGCTTAACATTTTACATATGAGATTTGTCTGTCTATCTCTAGGTCATTTATTTTCACTGCTGTACAGTATTCTAGATGGTGAATATACTCCAATTTATTCACCATTCTCCTTTTGATGAGAATTAAATTGTTTCCTATTTTTAACTGTTACAAACAATGCTGCAGTATAATTCTACATACTGTACAAGAATGTACATCTCACATGTGAACATGTGTGAGAGCTTCTCTTTTGCATTTAGCTTTTCCTTATATCATGTACCCAGGAGTGGAATTGCTATGTAATGGGATATGTTCATCTTTCAATTGTATTGGATGTTGTGTTTGACATATTTGTGGCTATCCAAAATACTTTGAATACCCTTCCTATAGCTGTTACTTTTCTGCATCATAACTCCTACCTCTTCTGGGTAGGTGCTAGAAAAACTCATTTTCCAACTTCCCCTGTGGTTTATGTGCAGGCATATGACATAGATTTTGCCAATAAGATGCATCCATGAAAGACTTTAATTTAGAAGAGAGCGTTGTGAGGAAAGGGATACTGTGCAGAATTGTGTAAATGAGGGTGACAGTGTTTGGCCAAATTAAGAACTTTTAGAGGTAAAAGTAACCAAGATCCCAGCTCTAGTATACTTTGTTCAGTGTCCATATTGAAAATGGTAGTGGTCATCTAATGTGGGATTGCTTATATGAACAGTCTGGGACTGTAATTTGGGCATTTTTCCTGAATGCATGGCCCTAGGTTCTGTTTCTCTGGTGTTTTAGGATACTCTGTATGTCATCTGATATTCTTTAATAAATTCCTCTTCTATTTTATCTGTAGAGTGGATTCTAATGTTTGCAGCTAAGAGTTCTAACTGATACACTTAGTTATTCTGAATCCTTCTAATGTAATGGTGTATAAGAAAATGATGATAATTATATAACAAACTGGGATAAACATGAGGCTGCTTATGGCTGGAGGCAACCAGCTCTATAGTTATTAATTTCCCTTTGTCTTGCCTGGCCACTCTGAGGAGATCAATATCTTAAGAGCATACCTGTCACACAATCATGGCACAACCATGTGCAACAATGCACTAGTTAGTAATCTGTGCACTAGATGTTGCCAAATTACTTTCAATTTATACCCCTCCAGTAGTGCATGCGAGTTCTTGCTGATCCACATCCTCTCCAACATTTGATATCACTGGACTTTAAAAAAAATTGTTCCAGTATTATTAGTATAAATTTATGTCCTATTGATCTTAAATTTGCATTTTTATATTACTAGTGACAGTTTTCTAATTTGGATTTCCTCATTTCTGAATTACTGGCTTCATATCATTGAGAGCTTTCTTCTTAGGCTGTTTATTTTTGTATTATGATTTATAAAAATCTCTTTATATACCCTGGATATTTAAGGCTCCTCACTTGCCTGGGTTGCTTTAAGTAATTATATATTCATAACTTTGTATTCTAATGAGGTGACTCTGGGTGGCTTCTGGAGACCTTCAGGATGGGGAATGGTCCTTTTCTCCACCATCTGCCATGGCAACTTGGGCATTTCAACTTTGCTCACTGTTTCCTTCCTCCCTTCCTTCCTTCTTTCCTTCCTTCCTCCTTTCCTTCCTTCCTCCCTCCCTCCCGCCCTCCCTTCTTTCCTTCCTTCCTTTCTTGCTTCTTTTCTTCCTTCCTCTTTCCTCTCTATCTCTTTCTTTCATATTTTAGTGTAAATCCCTGGAATTATGTCATTTCACTCCTGAAAACTGCTCTTTGTGTCTTTTTAAAAAATACATTCTTACAGAAGCACAATACCATTAACATAATTACCAAAATTAACAACTCCTTAATGGCATATAATACCAAGCCCGTATGCAACTCTGTCAAAAAAGTCTTTTTAAAGCTGGTTTGTTCAAACAGGATCCAAATAAGATCCACACCTCATTGCATACGAATAGGTTTTTTAAAATTTATTTTTACCTCTAAAGATTTGATTAGGTTCAGATTTAAACTTTTTTTCTAAAATCAATAATACTTCTAGATATTCCCTCAATCAAGAGAAATGTAATGTCTGGTTGCCCCATTTTTTTGTAGTGCTAAGTTTGATCAGCGGGTTCAGGTGTTGACAGCTTGATCCCTCCATTGTTAAGTTTTTTATCAACCTCTTTCTTAGTGGTTTATGTATACATTCATACTCATTGCCTAAAGCAAGTATTTCTTTAGGGTATGCAAAATAATGATTTTTTAATTCTTTCATTCTTTCTATATTTATTAGCTATAATTTATATAAAGTAGGCCTTTCCCTCATCAACTAGGCTATTTTAGATCATGTTTGCTATGTGAATACAATTCATACCAGATAGGCAGTAAAATGCTTACTCCTTTTCCTTTAATTATCAGTTTCAGGGTATAATGTGAATACATTATCTACCTCTAGCGGTGACCAATGAGTCCTTTTATTTATTGGTTTATTTTTTAGCTTTTTCTCTCTTTTTTAGTCCCATTATGAACTCATGAGTTTTTATACTCAATGTCTTTTGATATCATATATTCTATATTATGCTAGAATTATCCCGTCTTTGGCTGGTAGAAGCTCCTACAGATTGGTCCCTGTGTCCTTTTTACATAACTCCATTAGTGTGTGATAGCTTCTTTCCTCTCTGATACAGACCTTATACCCTTTTTTTGGGATTACCATTTGCAAACCACTGTGCTAGGGGAGTTCATAGCTACTATGTTGTCAGTGTTTCTAGGCTGGTCACCAGAAAGACCAAGCCATGATTAGAAGCTTGGACATTTCAGCTCCACTCTCCCATCCTTTGGGATGGGAAGAGGGGCTGGAGATTGACTTAATGATCGATCATGCCTAGTGATGAAATCTCCATAAAAATCTCAAAAATATGGAGTTCAGAGAGCTTCTGGGTTGGTGAACACATTCATGTGCTGGGAGGGTGATGTGCTCCAACTCCATGAAGACAGAAGCTCCTGAGCTTGGGACCCTTCCAGACCTTGCCCTATGCATCTCTTCATCTGGCTAGTCCTAAATTATTTCCTTTAAAATAAACTGGTAATCTAGTAAGTAAACTATTTTCCTGAGTGCTGTGAGCCACTCTAGCAAATTAATCAAACCTGAGGAGCAGGTAATGGAAACCCCAATTTACAGCTGGTCAGTCAAAGCACCAGGGACAACCTGGAACTTATGTCCCCATCGAGAGTGGGGACAGTCTTGTGGGACTGAGTCTTTCACTTGTGGGATCTAATGCTAACTCCAGGTAGATAATGTCAGAACTGAATTGAATTGTAGAACACCCAACTGGTGTTGGAGAATTGGTAGGTGTGGGAATAAACCCACACATCTGGTGTGAGAAGTGTTGTGAGTGTAGTAGTAGTGTGAGAGTAAAGAAATAACAGAAAAATAGTGTATTTTTCCTAGACATAATGAAAATGGATACCTATGGGCATAAGAAGAGAATATGGGAGAGGGATAGAGATGCAAGTGAGACATCTCTAAATATATCTTACTATATAGTTTGCACTTTAGTATTTACATAGGTGTTTCAAATATTTGAAAACCAACATTTAGATAAAAAATTTAAGAAGTCCCTGAAAAATGAAAACAAATTGAAACAAAAAGCCTCACTATAGCATCGATAACATAATATATAACGGAACATCACTATAACATATGGTTAGTGACATAACCATAAAGAAAAATAAAACTATTTCAAGTGACTCTAGAACACAATACGGTATACATTCTTTTTTTAAATTTTTTTAATTTTAATTTTTATTTTTTTTTGTGAGGAAGATCAGCCCTGAGCTAACATCCATGCCAATCCTCCTATTTTTCTAAGGAAGACTGGCCCCTGGGCTAACATCCGTGCCCATCTTCCTCCACTTTATGTGGGACGCCGCCACAGCATGGCCTGACAAGCCGTGTGTCGATGCGCGCCCGGGATCCGAACCCAGGCCACGAGCAGTGGAGCACACGTGCTTAACTGCTACGCCACAGGGCCAGCCCTATACATTCTTATAGTGATATATTCCTAGGACAAAAAGTATGGCAAAGTAATTGTCTACTTCAATCATTATTTTACTATTAGTAGTAATATTTGTATTATTATTTTGGAATCATTATATATTTACTTATAGGATAAAGCAAACAAGCAATTATGTCAATATTCTTAGGAACCAATATAAAATAGATACAATTTAAAAATAAAAAAAAGTACATTAACCACTACATTGCTAAATTTGAAGAGGAAGTATCAGTATGAACTCAGAATTTTTTTTCGTTTCTAAGAATACTTGCTAACTCTGTTCATTGAAAAGGCCTAGGAACTCTGTATTCTATTTTTAAAGAGCCCCCCCCAACACCCCGTCAAATTATACAAGATTCAGGTTCTACAAAACCTAGATCCATCCCTGCTGTCCTAATCTGAGGCCCATTTCTCCACGCTGCTTATGGTGTCATCAGATGCACAAAAGATTTTATGGTTGATTTAGTTAAATTTATCTCTTTTCCTATATGGATTATGCTATTTGGATGTTGTTTAAGAAATAGTTTCCTAACCCTAGAAGATAAATATATTCTGTATTTTCTTTCAAATTATTTAAAATTTCAATTTTTTACATTAGAAGTTTTACATTTAGGACTGAATTTTCTGGGGGGAGTATGACATGAAGCAGTCATAGCAATAGCTCTTTCTGCCTTGTAAATGAGAGTCCATTCTGTTGCACTCCTGTGTAGTCTTCATCTCTGCCACCTTGGCTACTCCACTGATGTGCCCATCTTGCCAGTTCAATTTGTTGTCTTCCTCTTAAAGTGCAAGTGTTCTTCAAATGTTTCATGCTTTTGTTCTGTAGCTCATATTCTAGGACGTCAGCAATCCCTGTTGCTAATGTCCACCTGGGGGGAGGGGTAAAATTTCAGGCTCTAATGTGTACCCCTCCTGGTGAATTCAAGGAATGGATGGTGAGTGGTGGGGGATGTGCCTGGGCAGAGGAGCATCTAATGTCAACATTTTGGTTTAATCACATCTTGTTTTCTCTCCTAGCCACCATGGGGTCTTGCTTATCAGGGAATGCCCATATCTGTGCTTCAAGAAATGATCTTTTACAACTGTTGCCTCTGTGTTGTTATAAACTAGCCCATGGAGTGGAGTGAAGAAGGGAATGTGTACAGACTGGCCTTTCTTACTTTATCTGTTGTAATTTGTTTCCATACTTAGCCAGAATCTGACATCACCCTGAAGGGCCCAATTTTAGACTCGTCCAGTTGAGTAGAAGCCTGATTTGCTCTTGGTGGTGATGGGGGCAAGGATCCTCTCATGTCGTATGGGAGCGAGAAAGGTTTCCCTAGCTTATCCTCTAGCTTTGGCCCTCAAACCTCTTTCTTTAGGGTGCTGTTTTCCTCTAGATAACAGGACTCAGCTAATTTCCATATTCCAAAAGATTTCTCACATTTTTAAAATGCTAGTTTCTGAGATCCATTAACTTCTTTCATATGTCTATCACATTTCCCAGCTTGGATTAGCAGAAACGGCCAGGAACCAATGTCAGTATAGAATCTTGCCTACATTTTTTAAAGACTTGTTTGTAAGACTGAGTTTTGTCACATAATGATATACTGTCCATGCTTCCTCAAATATAAAGTATTTGTATATTTATTTATTAGCTGTTGCTTAGTTAGTGATTTCAGGGTATTATACATATATATCTCTTAAGTCTTTCTATATTTCAGATAGAAAAAAACAATATTGGCTATATTTTAAAAACAACAACTTTACTTTTGATGTTTATTTTGTTGTACACATATTTATACTTTCTATTCATCTTGTTTTAGCCTATTTTCCATTTATTCAGTTGTCAGAAATGTATTACTCTTCCACAACTGTGACAGCAAAATATTTCAACTTTTAATAAAAAGCTTTTTAAATTTTTAACTTTTCTGTTTAAAGGGGAACATCGTTTAATATTATTAATTTTTTTTGCTGGGAAAGATTCTCCCTGAGCTAACATCTGTTGCCAATCTTCCTCTCTCTCTCTCTCCTTTTTTTTTTTCCTCCCCAAAGCCCCAGTACATAGTTGTATATTCTATTTGTAAGGCCTTCTAGTTCTTCTTTGTGAGCCACCACCACAGCATGGCTACTGACAGACAAGTGGTGTGGTCCTGTGCCCAGGAACCAAACCCAAGCTGCTGAAGTGAAGTGTACTGAACTTTAGCCACTAGGCCATTAGAGCTGGCTCATAAATTTTTCACTTTTTTATTTAAATTTAATTTGTTGTAATTTTGTTACCACACAAAGGGCTCAATCTGCTTGCTGCAAGACAAAGCCAATTAGTCAAGAGGCAAAACAGTGGTAGAGAAAGGACTTTATTAAATGATGAGCTAGCTGATTGGAAGATGGCAGACTAGCATCCTAAAGAACCATCTGAAAAGGGAATAGAATCTTGAAGCAGTTATATAGGGGCAGTGGGCTATAGAGCAGGGAGTCAAGAATGTCGACCATCTGGCATTGCAGACTGGGAATCGCCACACCAGGCCTTTTAGCTGTCATCAATGATGGATACCAGTATAGAGTTTTCATCCATAGGTGGTCACATTCCTAAGGAACTCAAAAGAACAAAGTTTTCTCCTAATCACAGTTGGGAGGTATATATGTAAGCGTGGGTCATAAAACCTATAGAGCATGTATATTTCTTGAAGAGTAGTTATTAATCATCTAAACTACGTGCAGCCTCAAGCATCCCCTATGAGGTAAGAGAAACAAAAGTTATAGAGAGTTATAAGATGGGTTCTCTTAGGCCAAATCTGGTTTAGCCTATAACAATTTGTTGTATGAAGTATAGACTGAAATTAATTATTCACCATACCAACATCCTACAGCATCCACATTGTTTAATAGTAGTGCTTCTTTTTCCTATTGTTGAAATACCTCTGATTTGATAAATTCTTAAAATAATTAATTGTAAGAGCTTCTAAAAATAATTTTATATTTTAAAGAACATTTCATACAGTTTTGATAGCTGTATTTTAAGGTTTTTAAAATTCTAACATAATGAGACACTTTTGAAGGTAATTCCTTTCAGATATGTTTGTTTCAGAAATTTACTTGTGCTTAGCATTTTTCACTGATAGTATACTAAAAGTTTCAAAGCATTTTCAAACTAACTTTTAGGTGTAACAGTAAGAAATATGTATGTATTTGGTCTTTGCCCTCCATTCCTGACACAGAGTTTCTAAAATCCTTGGAATTTCCTGAGTGATAGGGGTGTTAGGAGCATCTTTTGTTATTCATAACAAGCCCATTTCAACCATACCTGAATTTATCCTAATAAGGTGACTCTTGGTGGGCCCTTAGATAGCTTCAGGATGGGGGCTGGCTGCCAGAGGAACCAAGCCTGTGATTAGACAGTTGGAACTTTCAGCCCCATCCTCTGACTCTGGGGAGGGGAGGAGGCTGGAGATTGAGTTAATGGCCAATGACTTAATCAATCTTGCTTTTATAATGGAACCTCCATAAAAACCCCTCAACAGTGGGGTGTGGAGAGCTTCCAGGTTGGTGAGGTGCTGAGAGGGTGGCACATCCTCAGAGCGAATGGAAGCTCTGTCCACTGAGTCTCTCTGCCGTACCTTGCCCTGTGCATCTCTTGCATTTCACTGTTCCTGGGTTGTAATTTTTTATAGTAAACCGGTGAAAGCAAGTAGAGTGTTTCTTTGGGTTTTGTGAGCTGTTCTAGAAAATTATCAAACCTGAGGAGGGAGTTGTAGGAACTCTCGACTTTATAGGTGGTTGGTCAGAAGTACAAGTGGCCTGGACTTGTGATTGGCATCTGAAGTAGAGGCAGTTTTGTGGGATTGAACCCTTAACCTGTGAGGTCTATGCTAACTCTGGGTAGTTAGTATCAGAACTGAATTGAATTGTAAGAAACCCAGTTGGTGTCAGAGAATTGGTTGATGTAGAGAAAGAAGACCCAACACATTTGATATCAGAAGTCGTGTTGATAAACACAGCACGTAAAGCTTTTCTTGACTTTTGAGCATGATTTTGGGGGAACGTATATTTAAAGGAGGATATGTTTCAGGTTATTGTTGGGCTTTCCCATTCAGAATAAAGCATCATTTTCTCATATTTTCTTGGACGAAATAGCCCTCCTCAGAAGTCTCCTCAAAGCTCCTTTAACATCTTTGTTCCTCAGAGTGTAGATGAATGGGTTGGCCATAGGAGTAATAACACAGTAAAACAGTGTCAGAACTTTGATAAGGTCTTGAGGGCTATCCCCTGAGGGCTGCATATAGATGTAGATGCCAGGGCCGTAAAATAAAGATACCACCATTAAGTGTGATGAACAAGTGTTGAAGGCCTTAAGTCTCCCATCAGCAGAAGGAATTCGAAATACAGCTTGGGCAATATAGCTGTAAGAGACAAGAATCATGGAGAGGGGACCCATTATCAGGAAGGTGGCCACCACTGCTAAAGTAAGCTCATTGACTGTGGTTTCCACACAAGCCATCTTAATAAGACCAGGCAGCTCACAAAAGAAGTGGTCCAGTACCTGGTTCCCACACAGGGGCAGCTGGACTGTGAGTGTGGACTGCAACAGTGAATTGGCTAGACCGATGAGCCAAGCTGTGTTGGAGAGCTGCAGGCAGAGTTTGTGGTCCATGATTACTGAGTACCTCAGAGGCTTACACACAGCCACATAGCGGTCTAATGCCATGACACCAAGCAGAACACATTCAGTACAGCCTAGCCAGTGAAATACATAGGCCTGGGCCACACAACCTATATAAGTGATGTTCTTGTTGGGCCCCCCTAAGTTGAACAGCATTTGGGGTACAGTCGTAGTGGTGAAACAGAGGTCCAAAAAGGAGAGGCTGGTGAGGAAGAAATACATGGGACTTTGGAGTTGAGAATCTAGTTGAGAGACCAGAACAATAGCAATGTTTCCCAATAGTGTGAACAGGTAGGACATCAGGAGGGCAAAGAAGAGGGGAAGATCCAGCCATGGATATTTGGTAAAGCCCATGAGAATGAAATGCTCTGGAAAACTTTCATTCATGTGCTTCATGGAATTTTGATGGGTGATACCTGCTAAAATCAAGGACGATAAGGGTGTTTAAAAAAACCCTGAGTTGGCAGAAGTTTTGAAGATATTAGGAAAAAACACACTTTTATGGGAGAGAGCAGGGGCAATCCTCAATAGAAATCATAACAACATTAATTAATATTTTAAAGTAAAATTTGAAAAGTCCTTTCAGTAGCGAAAGTGGTTTCAAATATATTTTTTTAAAAATCAAAGCCCTTTGTGATAGGTTAGTAGACATGAGTTGTTATGGCTCTTCTGTATGAGTAAAGAAACCAGTGGGAGGTGGGCACTGTATTCTCACAGCTACCTTGCAGCTAAGGCAGTGTGTGACCTAGGTTTGGTCAGTCAGATGCTTCTACCCAGGATTTGTCTTGGTAAAATGATGCGAAAGAATGAGGAGAGGGAAAGAGACTGACAGAAATTCAGAGCAGCTACCTTCCTGATTAGTATCCCATGTGACAGCACCAGAGAATGTGTCCTACCTAGTCTCTTTTTGGAGTGAGATCTTGGCTATGTCCTTCTTCTCTTCATTTCTGTTTGTTTGCCAAGTTGGTTCTTCATCATTCCCATTGATTCTGTGAACTACCACTCTTTCAGTATTTTCTTTCTGCTTAAGTTATCGGAATTGTTTTCTTTGTTTACAACCAAGGACTCTGACTAATACAGAACATGATACCAGAAAGTGGGTTGAAATTTTCTGCACATCTCTTGTAAGTTGGGTCACTAATGAAGAAAGAGTGGGACTCCAAGAATTGAAATGAGGATATATGGGACATCCAGAGTGTTCATGGTACTCCACCACCCACACTCCCATTCTGGCCAAGGAAGACTTCCTCTTTTGTCTAATAAAGCCACCTTGCTTGAAAATGCTACCTATCAAGAGAATGAAAAGATAAGCCACAGGCTGGGAGAAAATATTTGCAAAAGATGTATCTGAAAAGGACTGTTATTCAAAATATACGAAGAACTCTTAAAATTCATCAATAAGAAAACAAGTAATCAGATTTAAAAACAGTCCAAAGACCTTAACAGACACTTCAACAAAGAAGATATACAGATGGCAAATAAGCATATGAAAATAAGCTTTACATCATATGTTGCTATAGACTAAATATTTGTGTCCCCTTAAATTCATATGTTGAAACCTAATTTCCAATGCAATGGTATTTGGAGGTGGGGCCTTTGGGAGTTGCTTAGGTCATGAAGGTGGAGCCTTCATGTATGGGATTAGTGATCTTGTAAAAGAGACTCCACAGAGATTCCTTGTCCTTTCCACCAGGTGAGGTTACAACTAGGAGGTGCTATCTATTAACCAAAAAGTGGGACCTTACCAGACACTGAATCTGTCGGTGCCATGATCTTGGACTTCCCAGCCTCCAGAACTGTGAGATAAATGTTATTATAAGCCACCCAGTCTCTGGCATTTTGTCATAGCAGCCCAAATGAACTAAGACATATGTCATCAGGGAAATGCAAATTAGAACAACGAGATACCACTACACACCTATTAGAGTGACCAAAATCCAGAACAATGACACCAAATGCTGGCAAGGATGTGGAGCACCAGAAACTTTCATTCATTGCTGGTGGAATGCAAAATGGCACAGCCACTCTGGAAGTCAGTTTGGCAGTTTCTTACAAAACTAAGCATACTCTTACCGTACCATCCAGCAATCACACTTCTTGTCGTTTACCCAGATGAGCTGAAAACTTACATTCACACAAAAACCTGCACACAGATGCTTATAGCTGCTCTATTCATAACTGCCCACACTTGGAAGCAACCAAGATGTCCTTCAGTAGGTGAATGGATAAATCAACTGTGATACATCCACACCGTGGAGTATTATTTAGTGCTAAAAAGAAATGAGCTATAAAGCCATGAAAAGACAAGGAAGAACCTTAAATGCATGTTACTAACTGAAAGAAGGCAATCTGAAAAGGCTACATACTGTATGATTCCAACTATATGACATTCTGAAAAATGTAAAACTATGAAGACAGTAAAAAGATCAGTGCTTGCCAGGGGTTAAGGGGGAAGGAGGGATGAATATGTGGAGCACAGAGAATTTTTAAGGCAGTGAAACTACTCTGTATGATATTATAATGGGGTATACATATCATTACACATTTTTTCAAACCTGTAGAATGTACAACACCAAGAGTGAAGCATAATGTAAACCACGGACTTTGGGTGATTATGATGTGTCGACATGGGTTCATCGATTGTAACAAATGTACCACTCTGTTGAGGGATGTTGATAATGAGGGAGGCTATGCATGTGTGGGGGCAAGGGGTATGTGAGAAATCTCTGTTCTTTTGCTGAATTTCGCTGTGATGTAAAACTTTTAAAAATAACGTCATTAAAAAAGTTACAAAAGCTCCTTAATGAGAGGAATGCAGGGTAAAAGGAAGCCAGTTCTCACAGCTCTCTCTTCCCATCCGGTAAACAGGGTTAGACTGCAGCAGGCTCTGTCAGGGCCAGTTAAAAAATAAACACGAGGAAATTGGTCATACATAAGAAACATTACAGGTCTTTGCTAATTTGGTGCAGAAATTTGGAGACTGTATGTGGTAATGAATTCTGAGTGTTCAACCTAAGAAATTAGATATGAATTTGTCATAATGGTTACCTTTACCAGAGAGACTTGTTTCAATTTACTGGCTGGTTTTAATTGTTTTCTCTGTTGGTTGACTAAAACCTGGTTTTAAAATAACCCACCTAAATGATGTTGATTAGTCAGAATTCCCTTAGCATATGGTAAAGGGACCTTGAAGACATATGTGGGTTATGTAATATTTGAGCTAAATCAATTGATGAGAACAGGCTGGTCATAAGGACAAGATCATCATTGCATGTGGCTCAGCTGGTTTCAAAGGGAAAGGATCATATCCACAATCACAGACTACACTCCTATTATAAGACAACTGTTTTAAATGGGTGACATCACATGATGATGATCAGTATCCTTGTTCCTTAAAAAGCAACTCAAAGTACGAGAAACCTTGACTTTGTTACCAATTCTACCTTTATAGTATATGAAGGAGAATATTTTATATGAAACATAGGTAATAGTGACACACACTTATGTCATGTAAAACAAGAGACAGACCTAATTCATAATTAAATGAATGAACTTGACCTACAAATACAATTAGAATGAGGAATTCTCAAAATGAGTACACTGAGAGAGGTTTCTACTTGTTCTAGATCTAGGCCTCTTACCTTGTACTTGGAGCTGGAGGAGGCTTTTCTGTAGAAATTCTATACCACTTAACCAGCTGGTCGGTTCTCTATCTAGCTCTGAGCCAATATTTATGTCTTATTTTATTAATGCCACTTTGGACAACTATGTCAAACCTAAGAAACTCTCCAGAGTAATTCTACTCAAATCTGCTCATTCTTTTCTTTTCTTTTTCTTGGTCACCTATGAACCCATGCATCTAGCCTTCATTATGTTACTTTGCTCTTACTGGGTTTTGGCTTTATGCACTTATTTAAGCCATTTCATCTTTGTGATGTAACTGTTCAGTTAAAAAGTGCAAAATACATATTCATGTTTCTCATTTTCATAGATTTTGATTCTGTAAGCCTTTGGTGCGACCCAGGAATTGGCATTTTCAACTAGTACTTCAAATGATGCAAGTGGCCCTTGGATAATACATTAAGAAATATTCATACTTTAGAAAATTTAATAAGTATTTGAGCACCTACTGTGTATTAGTCACCATTCTAGATGCTGGAGATACACCTGAATAAAATAGATAGTGTCCTCATAGATCTCACATTGTAGTTAAAGGAGACAGAAACTAGACTCATAAGTAAATAATTATATAATAGATCATGTGGTGATAAGTACTAGAGAAAAATAATGCAGCATAAGGCGAGATAAGGCATGCTGAAGGGATTTGTTATTTTATGTAGGGAGATTAAAGAAGCCCTTACTGATATAGTGACATTTTGAGTAGAGACCTGAATAGAGGGAAGGAAAGTGTCATGGGGAATTTGGGGAAACAGCATTTCAGTCAGAGGGTACAGCATAAATCCTGAAGTAGAGGAGTTCTGGATGTGATTGAGTAGAAGCAAAAATATATTGCAATAAGAGCTCAATAATTGTGGACGGCCTAAACAAACAAGCAAAACTTTCAGTGGTCTGTTTAGAGAAGAAAATGCAAATGAGAAGAATGGATAGAAGTTCATAGGTCATTTCATTTTCTTTCTAAACCATAAGGCTTCATCTACTCACCAAGAGTAGCCTAATGTCTCCAAATCCAATTTCCAGGTGGCATGGGTGTCCCTCAAGATCACCCTGTAAATGGGAGACCCAAATTTGCCTTACGTCTCCTCTACCTCCACCTGGAAAAAATTAATGACTGAGTACTTTGTATCTGAAGAACAAGGTAATAACTGCAAGAAATGATATAAAAGAAATAAAATACATGGCTCCTTCCTTTAAAGACCCAACAAATTAATTATGGAGACAAATATTTCATAAGATGAAATGTGTACTGAAGAAAATTAACATACCTACAATTCCCAAAGATAGAATATAGTCTTAATATTTAAATTCAGAGAATATATTGGTCGATTCATTTACTGAGTCATTTATCTATTCACTCATTAAATTAACATTACTTTGATGCCTCCCAAGCAGAGGGCACTGTATTAGGCACTGAGAGCAGGAAAACCAACAGACCTATCCTCTGTTCCAAGAAGACTATACCCCAATACCTCTCTACATGTGCATAAATAACTAAGAATGACTAGAAATGTGCTAAGTGCCATCCTAGATGTATGAGTAAAGGACAAAGAGAATTTGGAGGTGGAAGAAATTATTTGTAGATGGGAATCAAGGAGATAGTGGTGTCATAAAGGTGAGTGCTGTTGAACTAGACCTTGAATATTAGATATGGATTTCAGGTTAAACACAGCATATACAACACATGCATTTGTCTCTACCTACCAACATGGCAGTAAAAGAATTAAAAAGGGTATAAACTCACAAAGGAAATTAGGACGAGAAGGGGGATGGTGGCAGAAAAACAATGTCAACAATATTTTGGAAGCAAGAAAGCATATAGTTGGGTGGTAATTGTCTTAAAAGACCTGTCGAACTTACCAATCTGATAAATTCTTTTTTCTTTCTTAAAACTATGAATGGGAGAGTTGAGATAAACTGAAAACATGCTTCCCATACATTTCCTGCCTGACAAATATAATAGAAATTCTTTCATTCCATAAAAATGGGGATTAGAAAGTAAGTGTTCCTCCTCCCTCATCAAAGTTCAGATCTGATTAGATCTGATGGCAAGAAAGAATAAAGAAAATATAGGGGAGGAAGTTATCAAAGGAATTTATATATATAAAGGACATGAGTAGCCAGATATCCAGACATTGAAAGGAGAAAGATCCACATCTGGTTGCATTATTCATTAATTTCAGTTAATCAGGATGAGAAGATCTCAAAGACTTCCAGAAGGAGAAAAAAAATATGCGTATAAAGTAAAATAAATCGAAATGGTACTGGACTTCCTAACAGCAATGGTGGAAGTGAGAAGGTAACGAGTAATGATTTAAAATTCTGAAGGAAATGATTTCTATCCTAGAATTCTATCCACAACCAATCAAGTGTGAAGTTAGAATATGATATTTTAAGGCATGTACAATCCCCCAAATTTTATTTCTTAGGAAATTACTGGAGGTATGTGCCACCAAAAGAAGGGAGTAAAAGACTAAAAACAAAACAAAACAAAAAAAGTAAACAAACAAACAAAAAAGTAAGGAAAAAAAAAAAAAGAGAGACATCCAGGAAACAGGGAACCCACACAAGAGGATGAAGGGAACTCCCATAACAATGGTGAAGGGAGGTCTCAGGAGCCTGCTAGAGAACAACAAGGATTGAACAGACACTAGGAGTCATCTCAAAAAAAAAAAAAAAAGAAAAGAAAGAAAGAAATTGGTACCATTTGTCACACCTAGAGCGACAGAACTGAGAGGAGATTTTTAGGTAGCCATATTTCATTACATGGTTCCACTGTGAATAATGTTTACACAATCATGAAAGTGTAAACCCTCAATGCTGATCTAACCAGAAGTGTGAAATAAGAGTATTTGGAGGATGAGGCATAGATCTCTCTCTTTTTCACTTGCTCTTGCTTTCACTCTCTCTTTGTTATATGAGTTAAAAGTTTTCATTTTTTATAGTAAATAATAAATAAATAATATTTAAAACTAAAAAACCCAAATAGAATAAAAGTTTGTTACTAAGAAATATGAGTAAATAGAAGAAAACACTGAAATTATTAAAAATTTGTTACCTCAGGAGAACAGGGATTGAGAGAGAGGAATGATGAGGAAGGGAACTGCTGTTTTTCATTGCAAGCTCATAGTATTTTTTTTTTAACTTTGAACATATATGTCTTTAATATAAATGAAAATTAAATAAGAAGGAATGGAAGGGATCTTAATATTTATAAATGATGGTGAAGGGCATTAGAGGGATATGCATTGTTTGAAAAGATGAAAAGCACACATTATCAATTATCACAGTATAGGGTGCGTAAAGTGGTACAGCGCAAAACCAGGTTGTAAAAATAACTTGGATCCAGGATACAGAAAATCTTTAATACTAGGTTAAGGGGACTGATCCAATGAAGATTTTTTTCAGAAGGGGTGTGAAAGCTGCACTTCAGAACATTTATTATGGCCACATAATGAGGGCTTAAGGAAGAGACTGGAAGTTAGGAGGTCAGCTGGAAGGCTACTGCAAGAGTCTAAGGGAGAGGCTGAGAACATTAGCTAGGATAGTGGCAGTGGAAATGAAGAGCAAGGTATGGGTGTAAGAAAAAGGAAGGAGTTGAAAAAAACGTTCAAGTTTTCATCCGAGGTGCAAAGAGAATAGAAATTCAATTAACAGAAAGGGGCATACATGTGAGGATTGACAGGAACATATGATTTAATCAAAAAAGAACTCCTTTCAAAAAAGATAAATGTAAAGCTTGGCCTATAACACATGGCCTGGAGGGTCCATTCACCAAAGGATGAATTCTTGCTTCTCCCAGACACCTCTAGGTCAATTTAACCGACTACTCATTCAGAAAATATCATACAATTTCCTGAATCCATGACTAGGATGGTTTGTTGCAGCTGTTTAACCATCAAAGGTAGGGACCAGGACAGATAACAGATGCAGAGGCAGTGGCCAGAGAATATGTTTCCAAAGACAGAGAAGATAATAGACTACATCTGCCAGAAAGTTAATGCATTTGCATATAAATTGACTGAGGATAAAAGTAAAACAAGATCCCACTGCCCCCCCAAAATCCTCAATGTTTTGGCTTACTAGTCATTGTTTACATTGTTTGATCTTCAAATCTATCTTCAGAGTATTGGCTTTTAGAGAATTGATTTTTAATGACTTGACCTGCTCTCTCATTCCCTCCTGTCTCCTAGGTAACTGGATCTTTTGGACATAATTCTGAGATAGAGGTGAACAAGTGACAGCCATTGGTCTGACATAAAGAGAATTCATTTA
The DNA here is from genome assembly GCF_020826845.1 of Diceros bicornis minor. Taxonomy (NCBI): domain Eukaryota; kingdom Metazoa; phylum Chordata; class Mammalia; order Perissodactyla; family Rhinocerotidae; genus Diceros; species Diceros bicornis. The sequence continues at coordinate 38,422,623 of NC_080753.1, read as the reverse complement.
GCTCATGGAGACATCTTACCCTGCCTGATCTTGTCCAAAACTCAGAACCTTCATTTTCTGTTTCAAAACACAATAAAACCAAACAAAGCCCAATGCCTTCTAGGCTGGTGTGAATAGAAAGAGACATCACCAGAACATACCTCTTCTCGTTTGAACTTGTATTAAGCAAGTGTCTTTAGTTATAGAAGCTTGGTTAGGAAAAAGGTTGCAAAGAGGTTGGATTCCAAAAGTCCTGAGAGAGGGAGGCAGGTGCAATCAGGCCAGGGCTTCAATAAGAGTCACCAAAGATCTTGATGTGGCAGATTGGGTGAATGTAATTCTGGAGGCCGAGGTTAGCCTCTCCTGATTCCAAGTCTGACTCAAAGGTAGATAAAATCAGTTCTCACCTGGTGTGGCAGTGATCCTGTGGGGCTGTCACTGGAGAATCAATCTCCCTGGAGAAACAGTATTCGTGTTTTATTTACAGTTTTGGTTATGATTATAGATTGCATCAGTTCTTCCACTCATTAATCCCAGCTTAATAACAAGGGAGAGCAGGATTTACCCCAGTAATTTTTAGAAAGCCAAAAAATATTGTGTTAATAATGTTAATGATGTTAATAGTAGCTTAATACATCCTAGACACTTTACATGAATTGTCTCATTTAATGCTCCTAACAACTCCTTGAGGTGGGTACTTTTATTCTCCTCATTTTATAGTGGAGGAACTTGAAGCTTAAAAAAGGTAAGTAATTTGTCCAAGCTTTACATATTTCCAGAGTTCAAACACCAAGTGAATGCTTTGGAAATGTCACGAGTGAACATTGGTTTTCTTATGTCTGTAGTCTTTGGGGTTTGTGCTTATTTGTTTTTTTCAACCATATTGAAAACTCCTTGGGGACAAGGTTTATGTCCTCTTTTTCAACTGGCATAAGCACGTGCTAATCAAACTAAGATCCTCCTTTTGTTTCTTATAAATGCTAGTACAATTTCTACTCATCTCCATCACATGAAGACTGTCTCAGAGCAGGTCACTCCTCAGAACAAGGTAGAACTAAAGAAGCAATTTAAAAAGTGCTTTAAGGGCCAGGCCCGGTGGCCTAGTAGTTAAGTTCAGTGTGCTCTGCTTCAGTAGCCCAAGGTTCAGTTCCCAGGTGCAGACCTATACCACTCTGTTAGCAGCATGCTGTGCTGGTGGCCCACATACTAAAAAACAGAGGAAGATTGGCACCAATGTTAGCTCAGGGCAAATCTGCCTCAGCAAAAAAAAAAAGGAAAAAAAAAGTACTTTAAAGACCAAATCCTTCCTTGACTGTCTGACAATACTTTTATCTTAACACTCTCTTCACATCCAAAAAGCTGCACTTCAGAAGTTGTTAGATGCTGTCATGACTAAGTGGTTACTCAGAACTAAGGCATACAATCCTCTCTCTCCTACTTGTTATGGACTGAATTGTGTCCCCCAAAATTCATATGTTGAAGCCCTAACTGGCCATGTGACTATATTTTGAGATAGGGCCTTTAAGCAGGTAATTAAGGTTAAATGAGATCATAAAAGTGGGCCCCTAATCCAATAAGACTGGTGTCTTTATAAGAAGAGGGCACAGCAGAGCTAGTGCTCTCCCTCTCCTTCCTCATGCGCACAGAGCAAAGGCCTTGTGAGGCCACAGAGAGAAGGTGGCTGTCTACGAGGCAAGAAGAGAGGTCTCACCTAAAACCAACTCTGATGGCACCTTGATCTTTGACTTCTAGACTCCAGAACTATAAGAAAATAAACTTCTGTTGTTTAAGCCACCCAGTCTGTGGTATTTTGTTATGGCAGCCCCAGCTGATGAATACACTATGTTTAAATTGAAAGAATGAGGGCCGGCCCCATGGCTTAGCGGATAAGTACGCGCACTCCGCTACTGGTGGCCCGGATTCGGATCCTGGGCACTCACCAACGCACCGCTTGTCCGGCCATGCTGAGGCCGTGTCCCACATATAGCAACTAGAAGGATGTGCAACTATGACGTACAGCTATCTACTGGGGCTTTGGGGGGGGGGGGAAACCGGGAGGATTAGCATGGATGTTAGCATCCTCACAAAAAATAAAAATAAAAAATAATTAAAAAACAAACAAAAAGAAAGAATGAGGGGATGAAGAGAGCATGTCCAAGGCAAAAGCAGATAGATAGAGCTTAGGAAATGGAGAAACTTAATTCAGTTTGTTCACATGGCCTGTTCATTCTTCATGGAGAACCTCCTACATAGATTCCTGAGGTTTTATTTTATATTTTCCTCCCCCATGAGTTAAGTGAGGTAAACAACTGTTCACTGGGCTGGTATTTTTCACAGAAAACAGAAAGTTGTCTCAGGCTCCCTAACCCATAGGACAAGGTTTGAGATCAGTCTAAGTCACTTAATTTGGTTTAGCTCAGTGGCCAAACATTTCATTCTTGACTTTAATCAAATACAATACAGATGTCATGAGAGAAGCATGGGTCCCAAAGTCAGACAGACATGGTTTGAAATTGAACTCTGTCACTTGCTAACTACGTTACCGTGAACATTATTGAGCCTGTTTCCTCTTCTTCAAAGAGCTGATTATAACACACATTTGACAGATTGTTGGGTTGGTTAAATGAGAGTGTGTCTGGAATCATCTGAAATATAGTGGAATTCCAATAATGCTACCTTGATTAGAGTGTAAGTGGATGTTCATGGATCAGTACAAAAGCGCTAATGTCACAGGTGGGCCTCACTTTCAGTTCAGCTGTGTGTGCAATATTTTAAGCCAGAGTTTTGCAAAGGTGATTCATTTGCTTCAAAATTACTTGGAGTGCTTGTTAAAAATACACATCTCTGGGCCCTTCACCAAACCAGAATTAAAACCTCTGGGGATGAATCCCAAGAAACTGTATGTTCACTAGTTCCCCAGGCGATTTAAATGCACACTAAGCTTGGGAATCATTGCATTATAGGATCATTCTGTTTTTTAAATTGCAGAACTAAGATTCAGTTTCCAGTGGGGCCAATTTATTTATTTCCTTGGGACCGAAAACCTTCCTTGAAGACTGAGAACGTATAAGCAAATATAAATTACTGTTTTATAATGTAGTAATATTCGGAAAATCGTGTAAAACAGATAACATAATGCTGGACTCTCTAGAATCACTAATAAATTAAACTGGCGTTCAGAAAAAGCCCCACCCCCGCAAAAAAAGAGAGGACAGGGAAGAGCTTTAGCAAAGAGGTCACAAAGAAAGTTACTGACTTCTGGGCCTTCCAGCTCTCAGGGCCATCAAGAATCCATTTTCCTTCTCTCTGTTTCCTCTCTTACAGTTGTGATCACTTTGAACATAAAAAGACCCAGCAGTTTTTCTTTGAGAATGAGAATTTTGCAATCACAACTGCTTATAAGTGATTGGATCAGAATTTACAATAACAGTGAATACAGCAGGGAATTAGGCGTATTGAGGGGTAATGAAGAGATTGTGGTTTTCCAGAAAGAGGAAAAGCAAAGGCCCCACTGGGATTCGAACCCAGGATCTCCTGTTTACAAGACAGGCGCTTTAACCCACTAAGCCATGGAGCCCACCTGCACACTTGCGACTATAATAAACCTGTCCTTACTGTTAGATTAAATATGTTTGACATAATCTATACGATTCAGAGCAGTTTACCCTGAGAAAATGGCAAACTCCAAGAAGACGTTTTGCTTACTTCCATGCGCGGCAGAGCTAATACAAGCGGGAAAAGTTTCAGGTAGCTTGCGTGTTAGGACCAATAACACTCCAATTTGTCCAAGGATAACCATCAGTAAACGTCGAGGCTACCCACTCTTTCCAAATGTTCTAAAAGCAAACTTTGCTGGTAATGCACCTTGTCTTTGGTAACTTAGATTCTTCACTCGAATGTACTAAGTGAGGATCTCTAAAAAAGGAACGCCACTGAAAGCCTCTTAGACTGCCGGGTTAGGGCATATAGTGTCCTTACACGTCCCTTGCACTTTGCAAGCAGAGATTTGGAGGGGAGGGGTAGGGAGCGGACAAGAGGAGGGCTGGGTGTGTAGACTTCGGCTAGAGTCAGGCATCGCTCTCTTAAAATCCCACAACACCAAGGTCAACGGCGCGGTAAACACTCTGATCAGACAACCACAGATGAGAGACTTTTGGGGAAAAAGAGGCGGAGTGGGCCCCGGGTGGCTACAGATGTTCCCAGGGTCCAGGTACAATCCTTCTAAGGTGAGGAGCCTTACGGTTCCAGTGAACCACCTCTTTGCCCACTCCTGCTCAACCAAGGCCTGATTTCGAGTGCAATGTCATCAACTGGCAAAGAAAGTAAAGCCTTCTCCCCCCTAACCTGGTCTGTGAGGTGACCCGCCCTTTTCCCCTCGGGGATCGCATCGTCCCTGGGGACGTGCAGAGAGCCGGGCCGGCGGGCGGTCCACCTGATCGCGGCTGCGCGCCCCCAGAAGGCCCCGCGTAGGGTCGGGGAAGGGCCTTGGGAGTCGAGGTGTCTGAGGGCCCCGGGGCCCCTAGGACAGGCAGGGACTGAGAGGACTGAGGCGAGGAGAGCAGGGAGGCCCGGACAGGGGAGGGGAGACACGAGGACCCGCCCAGACCGCGTTGGTGGTGTTGGAGCCGGCAGGATCATACCCTCTCAGGGCCCGGGAGGACGTGTAGATCCGCATCAAACGCAAACGGAGCCCCTGTCCTGAACTTTTAGTCGCTCTGTCTGTCTGTCTGTCTATCTATGTGTCTCTCTCTGTCTCTGTCTCTCTCTCTCTGTCACACTCACACACACACCCACGACTTCAGTTTCACTCCAATTCCTGGTGGGGAGGTTGGGAAGATGGGGTGGGAGCTCCTCTGACTTCTAGTTGCAGGCGTTAAAAATAACTTCCCGCTGTCTATCTCCTGACGCAATTGACAAGGGACCAAAGACTCGTCGCCTCAGCTAGTCACTGTCCTGGCACCGTGTCCGCCGTGGTGATTTTTAATCATTTTCTCAAGAAATAATCTCCTCTCCTGCCCCCAGAGTTTAATGGATTTTGTTCTTTGGCTGCCTTTACACTGGGTATCATAAAGAGACAGAAGAGGAGGCGAAACTCAGGTCTCCAGGGTCCCTACTTGACGGACAGAGGGGCAATAGCCGCGTGAGGGTGGAGGAGTGCTCGTTACGCGGGAGCTGTCGGTAGGATCCAGCAGGTGATGCTCGCAGATGGGACTCGGATATTCCTAGGGGTAGGAATGGAAGCTCCTATTTTGTACAAAGAAAGCAGGAAAAGTACAGTGCATTTAAAGATACAGACAGACTGCAGAACTTTCTTCATATCTTTTGGAAACGAGAAAAACGTTTAATTAAAAGCCCCTTCCTTTGGAGGTAGTGTGGGAGTCTTCTAGGATGCGAAATAAGTCTCCAATTTCTTTAGAAACGCCGGTTCGGATCCCACTGCCACCATCCCGGCTCGCTCGGGGAGGCAAATAACTAGTAAACAGGCTCTTCCTTAAAAGCTTGGGGAAAATTCCCACTTCGAGGAAATAGCTTACCAGAGGACAGTTCTTCCAGCCAAGAGCAAGTAGTTAAAGGCGTGGGAGTCTCTCCTAATCGTCTTTTCTTCTGTTCTAGTTCGTGGAGTTTCCTAGAGACATCCAAAATGAAACTATAGAACTACAATGAAATAATATTTTTTATTTATCAGATTGGCAAACAAACAAAAACAATTGTTTGTGGTAGAGTTGCCTATTAGCACTTAAAGACATTGTATTAGGTTCCTGTAGCTTCTGTAACAAATTACAACAAGCTCAGTGGCTTAAAACAACTGAAATTTATTTTCTCACAATTCTGGAGGCGAGAAGTCCAAAGTCACTATCACTGGGTGGAAAGGTGTTGACAGGGTCATACTCCCTATTGAGGCTGTAGGGGAGAATCTGTCCTTGCCTCTTCCAGCTTCTGGTGCCTGCCAGCATTCCTTGGCTTGTAGTCCCATCACTCCTATCTCTGCCTCTGTACTCACATTGCCTTCTCCTCTTCTGTCTCTCTGTAATCTCCCTATGCCTTTCTTATAAGGACATTTGTGACAGCATTCGAGGTTTATCTGGATAATCCAGGATAAATTCCCCATCTCAAGACCTTTAACTTAATCTCTTCTGCAAAGACTCCTCAATTTTTCTGCCATATAAAGTAATATTTACAGCTTCCAGGAATTACAATGGAGATAACTTTTGGGGGGCCGTTTTTCAGTCTACCATAGGCATTAACATCCTGCTTCCTCCACATACAAGCAAGGGATTAACTGGTTATAACCAGTTTCCTTTTCAGTAAAATGGGAATAATAATATGAACTTCCTTATATACTATCGAGAATATTAGATGACTTAATATATTTAAAGAACTTATGACAGTGTCTGGGGCTGAACTGGAGCTAAGTGGCTAATTGTCATTATTACAACGTTCTGTGCTGGTCAGGGTGTCAAGGAAACAAGCCCTTCCCCAGCGCTATAGGAGGATAAATTAGTAGCATTTAGGGAACCAAAATGACCATCACACATATGATTTGATTTAGCAACTGCACTTTTAGAAAGTTCTCTAATCCCACACACTTATGGAATGTGGCTATAACTTACTGCAACATTGTTTATATTGTTAAATGTGGCTGGTGAAATAAATGAAGATATATCCATAAATGGAATACTATTGAGACAAAAGAAAAAGAAAAGCTCTTTCTGTGTTGACATGGAAACCACTGCAACACACATGAAGTGATAAAGGCAAGGCGTGGTAGCATAGGTTCCGAAAGTATAAAATAGGAGGAAAATAACGGGTTTCTTTTGGCTTGTATATGCAAAAAGCATACCTTGAAGGTAACTCCAGCCTCTAATATGTTTTCTCAAGGAGCCAGGATCGGGTGCCGGGGTGGAAAGAGGTGAGGTGAGGGTAGACTTTCACTGTATAAGTACTCTTACATTTTTGTAATTTTGAACCATGTGAAAGTTTTACTTCTTTCTGTACAAACATTTAAAAAACATTAAAAAGGAATTTCCCCATGGACGCGAAATCCTGTTCTTAGATATAAATAATTGGCAGTCAGACTATTTTTTTTTTTTCCTGAGGACTATAATTGGTCTCAGAGTACTGTTACAGAGATAAACACCTGTGCGCCCCTTAGTTGGGAAAATGCTCTCCCAGCCTCAAGCAATCGCTACAGCCTCAAGCAATCGCTACAGAAATTGATCCGATCAGTGGGTATAACAATAAAATTGGCAGCGGTAGGATTCGAACCCACGCCCCCCGAAGAGACTGGAGCCTTAATCCAGCGCCTTAGACCGCTCGGCCACGCTACCACATACCCGCTACTTTAAAACACTTCTTAATGGTTTAGAACGCACAAGACTGTTGCGCGCGTAATTTTTTCTAGAGCATTTTTTTCCCCCATAGACAATTCTGCCGTCCCAACCACCAACAAAATCCTCAAATAGGTTCCTAGTCCCGGCCCTTTGTCCTGAACTGGGAGACCTACGTTTGCCTTTTGTGCTGTTTCTGGTACCCGAGGGTAAAGGGAGAGGCAGCCAATGCGCAATATCCATCAAACGGGAAGAGAATCAGTCCTCGGGAAAATGATTAGAAATCAGCACCACCGACGCAGCATTGGAACTCTAAGGACGCTGAGATCAAGAGTCGCCCGTTTGTCAGCTGCGTTTGGGGGTCGGCAGCGGAAAGTCATTTTTAATGTCCGCAACCAGAAAACAGAGGAGCTCCCCTTCCCTCTCACCCGGAACTCGAGTCCTGGTTTGTGTGTGACTTCTTGTGAAAGTCGTGGAAGGAAACAACTTTGCAAACAGACCTACTTTTTTTCCTGAATGTGTTCGTGGTCTCAATTTACGAAGTTCAGGGCGGTAATCAGTTTGCATTTGGTGCGGAGCATCTCATCCTCTGCGGGCCCGGAGAGAACGTGTCCTGCCCTCTCTAACCCCACCAACGCGATCTGGGCGGGTCCCTTGGGTCCTTTCTCCCAGGTCTCGGCTTCCAGACCGCTCATCCTCTCACTCAGTCCCGCCTGATCCATAAGATTCTGCCTCCTTTGAGTGAGCCTCAGTTCTACTTTTTCAAATCCCGGCGGCTCCACTTAATAGCCATAGGTCCATTGGCAAGTCGCTTAAAGCTTAAGCGGGTCTCACTTTCTTCTTATGTAAAATGGGGACAATAAAACTTACCTAAAGAAATGAGAGATTTATCTCCTTATTTTTAAGCCAATACATGTAAGCTGCTTAAAAGAGTATCTTGTCTATAATAAGCACTTAAAGTTTACTATCATTATTTGTGTCACTTATTCATTGAACACATTTTGGGCTGTGTTCAGTCTTTTTGACGATACTGTGAGATCTTATCCCATTTTACAGATAATAAAGCTTTTAAAATTAAGTAACTTATTCGCAAAAAAACCAAGTGAATTTTTTCCCCCTAAATTAATAGATGACACATGGAAGATTGACATTCCAATCCTACAATTTTAAAATTAGGACATTTTCTATTTTTCGTGATTGTTTTAACTTGAAATCCAGTATATTCATTCTCCATTCTCAATCATCTCACCTCATCTCTTCTGCCTTATCTCGCCTCTATTTACTTCTAGCCGGGATAGACCGGCCTTCAGATGTCAAGGTCCGGAATATCAATTGTAAGGGGAACATTGGCAGCCAGGGAAGCTTCAGAGTTGGGTAAAGAGACCACAGCTCGGCTCTCATCAGAGCTAAGCAGCTTTCTGCGACCGACATCGGTGAAGTGTGGAAACCTTCATGCCTGTGGACTCAGCTCAGGCCCCTTGTATCCGTATGTCACCTTCTACACATGTCATTGTAATGTGGGGCAGTGTGAAACTTAAGTCTAATGTCTCCCAGCAGTAAGTGGTGTTTACCACATGGAAAAAATCCAGTGTGTTGCATGTTTATTTAATCAAGGATAAAAACTGAAATGATTTTGATCAATCATTGTGACATACTCGGAGCAGCAGTAAACATATGATACTCTTATTTTGTACCCGATTGTAAAAATCTAGCTTCTTAGAAATTTCCCCTAGGCTTGAGAGGGTTAAAGTCAGTAGTTCTGCTGAAAAACCCTGAAGGGAGTGCCTTCTTAGCGCAGTAGGCAGCGCATCAGTCTCATAATCTGAAGGTCCTGAGTTCGAACCTCAGAGAAGGCATGAGAGTTTTGTCACTTCCACAGACTTTCATTTGAGAAAGAAGGATGATAGCAGAGAAAAGTATTTCACTAATCAAGTTCTCTGGTACGAAATCTAGATTCCAGGACTAACTCCCAGTCAACGTGGTGTGATGTGATTATAAATGGGGCTGTAGACCTTCAAGAACTTTACATCTAGATTCCAGGACTAACTCCCAGTCAATGTGGTGTGATGTGGTTATAAATGGGGCTGTAGACCTTCAACAACTTTACCAGTTTCTTTTGGTACCTGCTTGCTTTGGTGGCAAGACAGTTTTTCAATTCACCGACTACAATGCACACAAATACCTGTCTGTATTAATTGCCTATTTGCTGCCCTAGAAAATTACAAAAAATGTGGTACCTTAAAATAGTATAAATTTATTATTTTACAGTTCTGGATGTCATAATTCTGAAATGGGTCTTATGGGGCTAAGATCAAGGTGTGACAGAGCTGCCTTCCTTCCAGATACCCTACAGGAGAATTCATTCCTTACTATTTCCAGCTTCTAGAGGCTGCCCACACTCCTTGGGTCATGGTCACATCACTCTGACCTCTACTTCTACTGCATCTCCTTCTCTGACTCTGACCCTCCTACCACCCTCTTATAAGAATCTTGTGATTATACTGAGTCCACCTGGGTATCCAGGAAAATCTTCCTAAATCAAGATCCTTAGCTTAATCACACCTGCAAAGTTCTTTTTGCCATATAAGATAACATATTGACTGGTTTTGGAGATTGGGAAATGGGTATCTCAGGAAAGGGGTGGAAGACATTATTACACCTACCATAGTCTGCTTACTGGTCCCCAAAGATTCACACCTGTCCTATGGGAAAAAAACATTCACTTCATTCCAATTTCCCCCAAAATCTCAACTCATTTCAGCATTCACTCATCTAAATCTTATCAGTTCAAAAATTGCAAATATCATCACCTAAGTCACCCAAATTCAGTATTAGTGAGGCTCTGTGTATAATCAATTCTGGGCACAATTCCTCTCCATCTATAAATCTGTGAAAATCACAAGTTATCTGCTCCCCAAAATACAATCGTGGAATAGGCATAGGATAACAGTTATAGACATTCCAACGAAAAAGGGATAAAATTGAAGGGATAAAGGAGTCACCAGTTCCAAGCAATTCCAGAATGGATTTTCCAAATCCCTTCTCGATTTTGGATTTTCAAAATGCAGCCAGGCAAACAACATTGGCTTTCAAGGTCTGGGAATAATCCTCTGTAGTTTGAGGCTCTGCCCCCAGACTAGGGTTTCTGCCCTTGGAGTCACCCCTCTACTTTTGTGAAGGGTAGTACATGTTTGCAGCTGAGTAGTTTGATCAACCTGTTTTCTGCCTAGAGAATTTTGGGAGTTCAACCTCTTTCTTTCATTTTGTCCCCTCTCTGTCCTTCTCAGTCCAAGTTGGCAGTGTGTCTGCTGGTATAACACTCTCAAGACCATTGTGGATCTCCTGTGTATGTCATGAAGATTGTATGATGTACACAGAATGACAGTGATATAAGCATAGGGAGGGTGCAGGCAGTAGCTCTTTCCTGAAGACACCAGGCTTGCACATTGCCCTTTTTCCTAAAAGGCTTCAGTTTATCTCAAATCCCTACACCTCTTAGAAGGTGGTTTGAAATGTCAACAGTAAATTATTATTGAAATGCCATGTTTACATGACTTTTTCTCAGAATCCATTTGGCATAAATAATGAGTGGTAATATTACCACCACTTCTGATTCTGCCTTTATTTCTTTCTTGCCATAACCATTCCATACCATGCAGGCCTGGGAAAATCCCACATTTCAGGGAAATGTCTTCTCTTCATGTAACTGAAATCTGCCTCTCTTCTGCGGAGATCTCTCCACTTCCTTTCAGTTATTCTTTTCTGAAATTTATGCTATGCCAAATTAGATACCTCTACTTGGAAGCCAAATGCCCTAGCACGGTCCCAATGATTGTGGCCCAGCCAGAAGGGGGCTTGTTCCAGTGGAGAAAAAGGAGAGCCAGACCTCTGATATCTCATAGCCATGTCTATCAAGAAACTTTCTGAGCATCACACTCTATGGCACCTTCTGAAACTTCTTAGCACCTTCCAGGTCTCTCTGAACTTTTCCAATCACAGAGTCAAAGACCTTCAGAGTAAGGTGTTGCCTGGAATTTCTCACTGCCGTGCTACTTCTTCTGCACCATTTCCTAACAGGAACCACATTATTGGCTTCTTTTTAACATGAACAACAGGTTTTGAACCCGTTAAAAGAATGCTAGACTAATGGTTTTCATTTGGTATGTTATCACTAAAAAAGGACATTTTTGGTTGCCAAAATGATCTGGGGGACATTACTGGCATTTGTATTGGAGATACAGGGATGTGAAAACATGTTTTTCACGGTCTTAGTATACAACAAATTTTCAATGAATATAATTGCCTTATAAATTGAGGGATGTTAGTCTTTTTGTTGTTGTTGTTCAGAAACTCGCCAAAAAGTGTTCACTATTTCAGAAAACCAGGTCACTAATGCCAATACTAGTGTCTGGTATGACACACCTGCTTCGTTTGCAGCTCTTGCATTGTTCACGATTCCGTGGAATCAGTCAGATTCCACGGAACATCTTTCTGCCTGTTTTATTTTCTTGTGTTTTCAAGCTCAGGTATTTACATATCGAAAAACAAATGGAATCATTATGAAATCCTTTCTTTTTATTTATTTTATATTATAATTTGGTGTTCTTGGGAAATTATTTGTATAAGTAAGTTATATTATCTATGCATTGTAGCTGATGAAATAAAGTGTTAGAAAATATAAAAATAGGTCATTGGTAGGGTTGAGGACCACTGTTTCAGACAATAAATTTCTTGGGGTAACAGACTGAATTCTGTATCGCTAGAGCCTAGCATAGCGTCTAGGAAATAAGCAAGGTCAAGGACTAAAAACATTTAGTTGAAAGAATGTTGTTTCAACCTTCTGTGAATAGGTCAGCTCTTAGTGTGGTAGACAACTGATCACTTTCCTACTTTTGGAGATCCTAAGAGAGCCTCAGAGAAGGCAGGCCTCCTTTCCCCGCTTTGGAGAAATGTGGTGGCAAAGAAGTTGTGTCCCTGAGAAGCAATGTGTTTTCTGTCTCCTTCAGTGAGTGGAAAGGTATAAACTTGTGTTTTCTTGTGTTGTTTTGCATTGTTTGTAACCACAGCATATCTTAGCCCATCTTAACTACTAGACTTCTCTGTAATGTATGTGTTCAAAGGTATAAATGTCCCTCATTGACAACTTATTTTTTTATTAAGGGAACTTATGCATACAGTAAAGTGCTTAATCATTAATGCACAGCTTAAAGGCTTAAAAAAACCTCAGTTTTATTTGTATATAGTTTACATACAATAAAATGTGCCAATTTTAAATGTATAATTTGATGAATTTTGGTAAATTTATACACCCTTAAAATGACCACCACAATAAGATAAAGAAAATTTCCAACAACTCAAAAATTTCCAGTCAATCTGCTTCCCCAAATCAAAGTCATGATTTTTTTTCTTGTTTTATGCTAAAAGTTTTATAGTTTTAGCTCTTATGTTTGGGTCATGATCCATTCTGAGTTCTTTTTATATATGGTATGAGGTTAAGGTTCTTTTTAATCATATGAACATCCTATTGTTCCAGCACAATTTGTTGAAAAGATTTAATTTTCCCCATTGTATTACCTTGACCCTCTTTGAAAAATCAATTGATCATAACTGGATGGCCTATCTTTTCACCAATACTTCACTTTCTTAATTACTGTAGATTTATTCTAAGCCTTGAAATCACGCAGATTAAGGTGTCCAACTTTGTTCTTCTTTTTCAAAATTGTTTCGCCTACTCTAGATCCTTTGCTTTGCCATATAAATCTATAAATCAGATTGTCAATTTCTATTTTTAAAAAGCCTGCTGGGATTTTAATTTGGCTGGTGTTGAATCTTTAGACCAATCTGGAGAGAACTGCTGTCTTTGTAATGTTGAGTCTTCTGATTCATATTTCCCTCATTTATTTAAGTCTTTACTAACTTATCTCAGCTAACTTTTGTAGTTTACAGTGTACACGTCCAGCATATATTTTAAAATTTATCCTGAAGTATTTCTTAGTTTTGATGCTCTTGTAAATTATATCTTTAAAATTTTTTTCAATTTTTCTTTGCTATCATAAGGAATTGTTTTTAAAAAATTGACCTTGTATTCTGTCATCTTGCTAAACTCACTTGTTATTTCTATTAGTTTTTTAATAAATATTTTAGGATTTTCTATGTAGCTGATCATCTCAAAATAGAGACAATTTTATTTTACTTCTTCATTTAAACAATTTATGCCTTTTATTATTTTTTTCTTGCTTTATTTACAATGGTTAAGACTTCTGGAACAACGTTGAATAGAAATGACAAGAGTGAACATGCTTGCCTTATTCCTGATTTTAGGGCCAAACATTCTGTTTTTGCCATAATACACAATGGCAGTTGTAGGTTTTCCTTATATGTCCTTTATAAGATTAAGGATGTTCTCTTCTGTTCCACATTTGCTGAAAGTTTTTATATATTATGAGTAGATGTGGCATTTTGTGAAATGCAATTTCTGCAAGCTTTGAGATAGTTATGTGGCTTTGTTTTTTACTTGTTAATGTGATTAACCAATACTAATTGTTGTTGTTTTTTTTTCCTAAGGAAGATTTGCTGTGAGCTAACATCAGTTGCCAATTTTCCTCTTTTTGCTGAGGAAGATTTGTCCTGAGCTAACATCTGTTGCCAATATTCCATTTTTTTGTATGTGAGCCGCTGCCACAGCATGGCCACTGACAGATGAATGGTGTAGGTCTGTGCTCAGAACTGAACCCCAGGCCACGGAAGCAGAGCACATCGAACTTAACCACTAGATCACCGGGGCTGGCCCTAATTGGGTTTTGAATGTTACACTACCCTCGAATTCCTGGAGTTTATTCCTGGAGTTTATCCCGGGAATATCCTGCTTGGTCATGATGTAGTATCATTTTATAAACTACTGGATTTGATTTGCTAGTAATTTTAAGGATTTTTTTCTTTTTATGCAAAACATTTGTCCGTAGTTTCTTTCCTTGTAATGTCTTTGTCTGGTTTTGACCTTAAGGTGATGCTGGCCTTATAAAGTGAGTTTAGGTGTGTGCCCTCCTCTTTTACTTTCTGAAAGAATTTGTATAAAATTGGTATTATTTATTCTTTAAATAGTTGGTAAAATTCACCTTGAAGCCATCTAGGCCCGACTTTTTTTGGTGGGAAGATTATAAAGTGTGAATTCAATTTCTTTAATAGATATAGGACTATTTGAGTTATCTATTTTTTTCTTGAAAGAACTTTTGGTAGTTTGTGTCTTTCAGGGAATTTTTCCATTTCACTTAAATTGTCAAAGTTATTGGCAAAAGAATTCATAACATCACTTTATATTATTTTAATATTTGTAGAATCTCTAGTGATATCCCTTTGCATCTCCTCTCTCTTTTTTTCCTGAAGACTATGGTTAGAAATTTATCAATTTAGAGAGGGAGGGAGGGAGAGAGAGAGAGAGATGGAGACAGAAACAGAGAGAGACATCAGGAACTTCAGGTTTTCTAGTGCCCACTTGTTTGAATCTTCCCAGTCAAGGCTCCACACATGTGATAGCATGATAATTTGATTCATGGAGCAAAATAAGTGATGATTATTTTTTAAAAGGAAACGTTTGGGGATAGGTTGTTATGTAGTAATAGTCAAGCAAAATGCAAATTAAAGCCAGAATGAGGTATCACTAGACACTAGGATGGCTAAAATGAAAAAGATTGATAATTCCATGACTTGGTGAGGCTGTGGAACACTTGAAATGTTCACGTGTTGCTGATACAATTATAAGATGGTG
The DNA here is from genome assembly GCF_020826845.1 of Diceros bicornis minor. Classification (NCBI taxonomy): domain Eukaryota; kingdom Metazoa; phylum Chordata; class Mammalia; order Perissodactyla; family Rhinocerotidae; genus Diceros; species Diceros bicornis. The sequence continues at coordinate 38,407,551 of NC_080753.1, read as the reverse complement.
CAACCACTTCTGAAAATTGTTTTGTACTTTATAATAAAGCCACGCATATACCTCTCTTATGATCCAGCAACCCCACTACATACTTTGTCATAGCCAGGAGAAACTAGTGCATATATCCACAAAAAGTCATGTACAAGATTTACAGCAGTTTTATTAATAATAACTTCAAATTTGCAACAAAATACAATTTTGATAAGTAGCATTTTTGTTATTTTTCAATTCAAAATATTTTCTAATGATTTATTTTTTGGCTCATGGATGTTTTAGAAGTGTATTTCTCAATTTTGATACATGAGGGGATTTTCTAGTTATCTTTTCTATAATTCTTAATATCTCATTCATTAAATTGTGGCATTGTGTTTAAATAACCTGTTTCATATTGTTTCTCTTCTTTGAAATGGGTTGAGGCTTGCTTTATGGCATTATATGTTCAATTTTTTTAAATTCTGTGTGTATGCCTTAAAATATTTTATATTTTGCAATATTGGGTACAATATCTTCTATAGGTCCATTAGGTCAGATTTTAAATTATTCACTTTTTCTTTTTGTGGAATTTACTTTTTGCTTGCATTAATTATTGAAATATGCCTAAATCTCTTAATCTGATTGTGGATTTATCTATTCTGCCTATAGTACTGAGAATTTTCACTTTATATGTTTTGAAGCTATATAATTAGGTATTTACAAATATAAAATTTTTATTCTCTTTCTGAATTGAAGCTTTTTATCATTTTGAAGTGTCTCTCTTTATGTCTAGCAATGTTTCAGCACCAAATTCCATTTTATCTGATATTAGTATATCAGTTTTATTCTGGTCAATGTTTTTAGGGTTTAACTTTTGCATCTGTTTTCTTTAAATCTTTTTGTATTCTTAAGTTTTAGATGAGTCTCTTGGAAACGTTGTATTATTGCATTTTTATTAACTTAATCAGTGTCTTGTATAAGAAAATTTATCTATTTTGGTTAATGTTATTGCTAATGGAATGGGACTTTTTGAGCTACCTCTTTTTGTTTCTTGTTGGCCTTCATTTAAATTAATTTTTAAAAGGGTTCCTTTTTCCTCCCACCTGTTTTAAAGTTATAAATTGTATCTTTTCTTTAGTGGTTACTCTATATATTAGAACAAGTGCACTTTACTTCTTAAACTTTAAATTTAGTCAGCATCCTTTCCTTTCTTCTGGATAGTAAAAAGGACCCTAGTACGTATTAAATTTGTTTACATTTCTCCTGACCTATATAAAATTGACATGTATATTTTAAATATATCTTTTTTTGGAAATCCTGTTAGATATTATCATGTTTGCTTTACATGGCAAAATTCATTCATAATTATTTGCATCTTTATTAATTTTTTTCATTCCTTTTTTAAAGGGGGTACAGCCTTATTGAGGTACAGCTGATATACAATATACTGTATATATTCAAATGAACAAATTTTTCAGTTTTGTGATATGATTACACACATAAAACCAGCAGTACGATCAAGGTTATGAGTTTACCCATTATCCCCAAAAGCTAATTATGATGCCTGGTAATCAATCCTTCCATTGCCCCCCACTCAGTCCCCAGGAAACCACTGATCTGTTGGTCATTATATTTTCTGTTACTATAGATTAGTTTGTATTTTCTAGAATTTTTAATAATGGAATAATACATTATATATCCTTTTAGATTAGCTTTTTTCACTCATTATAATTATATTGAGATTAATCTATATTTTATGTGTATCACTAGTTCATTCCTTTTTATTGCTGAGTAGTATTTCATAGTATAGATGTACTACAGTTTGTTTAACTATGCACCCATTGAAGGACATTTGAATTTCCAGTTTTTTGCTCTTATAAATAAAGCTGCTATAAACGTTAGTATACAGGTTTTGTGTGAATAAAGCTTTCATTTCTCTGAGATAAATAACCAGCAGTGCAATTGCTGGTCATATGTTAATTGTATTTTTAATTTTTCAAGCAAAAAATATATTGTTATTGTTTTTGCTTTTAACAGCCCATTATCTTGTTTTGAAAATTAATAAACATTATGTTTTTTGAGCAATTTTAGGTTTATTGAAAAAACTGAGCAAAAAGTACAGAGAGGTTCTATAGCACCTCTCATGGCCCCTCACCAACTTCCCCTATTATTAACATCTTGCAATAGTGTGGTGCACTTGTTACAATTGAGGAGCCAATATTGATACGTTATTATTTACTAAAGTCTATAGTTTCCATTAAGATTCATTCTTTGCATTAAACTTTCTATGAGTTTTGACAAACAAGTATAATATGTATCTGTCACTACAGTATCATACAAAATAATAGTTTCATTGTCCTAAAAATATCCTGTGCTTCACATACTCATGTCTTCCTCCCTCCCCTGGAACCCCTTGGAACCACTTATCTTTTTACTTTCTCCATAGTTTTGCATTTTCATAATGTCATGTAATTGGAATCATACGGTTTGATAGGCTTTTCAGATTGGCTTCTTTCATTTAGTAATATGCATTTAAGTTTCCTCCATGTCTTTTTGTGTCTTGGTAGCTCATTTCTTTTTATCACTGAATAATATTCCATTGTCTGAATGTACCACGGTTTGTTTACATATTCACCTATTGAAGGACACCTTGGTTGCTTCCAAGTTTTGGCAATTATAAATAAAACTATTATAAATGTTCATGTACAGACTTTTGTGTGGATGTAAGTTTTCAATTCATTTGGGTAAGCACCAGGAATCATGATACCTGGATCATATTGTAAGACTATGTTTAGTTTTGTGAGAAACTGCTAGATTGTCTTCCACAGTGGCTGTAACATTTTGCATTTCCACAAGCAATGAATGAGAGTTCCTGTTACTCCACATCCTCACCAACCATTGGTATTGTCAGCGTTTTGGATTTTGGCCATTCTAATAGGTATGTAGTAGTATTTTATTGCTGTTTTAATCTGCAATCCCCCAAAGACATATGATGTTGAACATATTTTCATATGCTTATTTGCCATCTCTATATCTTCTTTGTTAAGTTGTCTGTTCAGATCTTTTGCCCATTTAAAAAATTGGGTTATTTGTTGTCTTATTGTTGAGTTTTAAGTGTTCTTTGTATATTTTGGATAACAGTCCTTTATCAGATATGTGCTTTGCAAATATTTCCTCCCAGTCTGTGGCTTGTCTTTTCATTTTCTTAAGAATGTCCTTTGCAGAACAGAAATTCCAAACTTTAATCAAGCCCAGCTTATCAATTTTTTTCTCTCATGAATTGTGTTTTTTGTGTCATATCTAAGAAGTCACCACCAAACCCAAGTCACCTAGATTTTCTCCTATGTTATCTTGCAGGAGTTTTATAGTTTTGCGTTTTACATTTAGGTCTATGATCCATTTTGAGTTGTTTTATGAAGGATATAAGTCTGTGTCTGGATTCATTCTTTTTTTTTTTTGCATGTGGATGTCCAGTTGTTCCAGCACCATTTGTTGAAAAGACTATCTTTGCTCCATTGTATTGCCTTTGCTCCTTTGTCAAAGTTCAGTTGACTATATTTATGTGGGCCTATTTCCGGGTTCTCTATTCTGTTCCACCGATCTATTTGTCTTTTCTTTTGCCAATACCACACTGTTGTGATTACTGTAGGTTTATAGTAAGTCTTGAGGTCGAGTGCTATCAGTCCTCCAACTTTCTTCTTCTTCAATTTTGTGTTGGCTATTCTGGGTATTTTGCCTCTCCATATAAATTTTAGAATTAGTTTGTCAATATTCACAAAATAACTTGCTGGTATTTTGATTAGGATTGTGCTGACTCAATAGATCCAGTTGGGAAGAACTGACATCTTGATAATATTGAATCTTCCTGTCCATGTATATGGAATACCTTTCTATTTGTTTAGATCTTCTTTGATTTCTTTCATTAGACTTTTATAGTTTACCTCATGTATCTTGCACATATTTTGTCAGATTTATACTAAGTATTTCTCTTTTTTTGGTGGTAATATAAACAATATTATGTTTTTAATGTCAAATTCCAATGGTTCATTGCTGGTATATAAGAAAGCAATTGATTTTTGTATATTAACTTTATCCTGTATGCTTGCTATAGTCTGCTTGTTAGTTCCAGCAGTTTTTGTTGTTGATTCTTTGGGACTTTCTACATAGACAATCATGTCATCTGTGAACAATGATAGTTTTATTTTTTCCTCCCTATCAGTATACATTTTATTTTCTTTTCTGTCTTGTAAGACAGTAGCTAGGACTTCCAGCACAATGTTGAATAGGAGTGGTAAGAGTGGATATCCTTGCCTTATCCCTGACATTAGTAGGAAAGCATCCAAGATCTTAGTTTCTTATCACTAAGTATGATGTTAGCTGTAGGTCTTTTGTAGATGTCCTTTATCAAGTTGAGGAAGTTCCCGTCTATTCATACTTTGCCAAGAGTTCTTATCATGAATGAGTGTTGGATTTTGTCAAATGCTTTTTCTGCATCTATTGATATAATTATATGATTTTTCATCTTTAGCTTGTTGATATGATGGATTACTTAATTGATTTTTGAAAGTTGAAATAGGCTTGTGTACCTGGAATAAATCCCAATTGGTTGGGTGTATAATTCTTTTTACACATTGCTGGATTTTATTTACTGATATTTTTTTGTAAATTTTTACATCTACATTCATGACTGATACCGATTTTTAATTTTCCTTTCTCATGAGGTCTTTGTCTGGTTTTGGTTTCAGTATTAGGATGACACTGGCCTCATAGAAGGAGTTAGGAATTATTCTCTTTGCTTCTATTTTTTGGAAAAAATTGTAGAAAATTGGTATAATTTCTTCCTTAAATGTTTAGTAGATTTTGCTAATGAATCCATCTGGGCTTGTTGCTTTCTGTTTGGAAAAGTTTAACCATTGATTCAGTTTCTTTAATATATATAGACTGTCTTACTCCATTCAGAGTGCTATAAGAGAGTACTATAGACTGAGTGGCTTACAAGCAACAAACATTTATTTCTCAGGGTTCTGGAGGCTGGAAGTCCAAGATCAAGACACTGGCAGATTTATTGTCTGGTGAAGGCTTGCTTACTCACTCAAATGGCCATCTTCTTGCTGTGTCCTCATATAGCAGAAGGATGAAGGAGCTCTCTGGGGTCTCTTTAATAAGGGCACTAATCCCATTCGTAAGGGATCTGCCCTCATAACCTAATAACCTTCCAAAGGCCCCACCTCCAAATACCATTATATTAGGATAATAGGTTTCAACATATGAATTTTGGGGGTACACAAACATTTAGTCTACAGCATAGACCTATTCAGGTTATCTATGTCTGCTTGTGTGAATTTTGGTAGATTGTATCTTTCAAGGAATTGGTCCATTTCATCTAAGTTATCGAATTTGTGAGCATACAGTTGGTCATAATACTTTTTTATTATCCTTTTAATGTTTATGGGTTCAATAGTGATGCCCCCTCTTTCACTTCTGATATTATATTTAGTGACTTCTCTCTTGTTTTCTTAGTTACATGGCTAGAGATTTATCAATTTTATTAATTTTTTTTTCAAACAACCAGCTTTTGGTTTTGTTGATTTTCTCTATTGATTCCCTGTTTTTGATTTCATTGATTTCTGCTGTAATTTTGATTATATATTTTTCTTCTGCTTACTTTGGGTTAATTTCTTCTTTTTCTACATACCTAAGGTGTAAGTTTAAATTGATTTTAGATCTTTCTTCTTTTCTAATAGCTGCATTCAATGCTATAAATTTGCCTCAAAGCACTGCTTTGACTGCATCCCCCAAATTTTGAGAATTGTATTTTTATTTTAATTCAATTTGAAATATTTTTACGTTTTTCTTAAGACTTCTTCCTTGAGCCATGAGTTATTTAGTTGTGTGTTGTTTAATCTCCAAGTATCTTGGGGTTTTCCAGTTATCTTTCTGTTATTGATTTCTAGTTTTATTTCCTTGTGGTTTGAGTGTAGATATTGTATGATTTCTATTCTTTTAAATTTGTTAAGATGTGTTTTAATGGCCCAGAGTGTGGTCTATCTTGGTGAATGTTCCAGGTGAGCTTGAGGGAATGTGTATTCTGTTGTTGTTGGATGAAGAATTCTATAGATATCAATTAAATCCAGTTCCTTGATGGTCCTATTGAGTTCAACTGTGTCCTCACAGATTTTTCTGTCTTCTGTATCTGTTCATAACTGATAGAAGGGTGTTGAAGTTTCCAGCTATATTACGGACTCATCTATTTCTTCTTGTAGTTCTATCAGTTTTTGCCTCATGTATCTTGATACTCTGTTGTTAGGCACAAATACATTAGGTATTGTTATATTTTCTTGGAGAATTAACCCTTTGATCATTATGTATTGCCACTATTTATCCCTGATAATTTTCTTTGCTCTGAAATGTGCTCTGATATTAATATAGCTACTCCAGCTTCCTTTTGATTACTGTTAGTGTGATATGTCTTTCTCCATCTTTTGCTTTTAATCTATATGTGTCTTTATATAAAAAGTAGTTTCTCTGTAGACAATATGTAATTAGGTTTTGTTTTCTGATCCACTCTGACAGTGTCTGTCTTTTAATTGGTGTATTTAAACCCCTGACATTTAAAGTGATTATTGATAAAGTTGGAGTAATACTTACCATATTTGTTACTGTTTTCTATTCATTGCCACTGTTCTTTATTTCTTTTTTTGTCTTCCTCTCTTTTTCTGCTTTCTCTGGTTTTGAGTATTTTGTTTGATTCCATTTTTTTATCTTCTCTTAGCACTTTAATTATGTTTCTTATTTTATTTTTTTTAGTGGTAGTGGTTGCCCTTGTGTTTGCAATATACATTTACAACTAATCCAAGTTCATTTTCAAATAACACTATAGCTCTATGCAGGTAGTGCAAGTACCTGATAACAATGTGGTCTCAATTCCTCCCTCCTATTCCTTATAAAATTTTTGTTACTCATTTCATGTATCCATAAGCTATAGTCACTGAAATATTGTTGATATTATTTTGAACAAGCTATTACCCATTAGATAAATTAAGAAAAATAGAAATACAGTTTTATTTTCCTTCTTTTATTTCTTCTCTAACACTCTTTCTTTCTATACATCGATCCATGTTTCTGACCTATATCATTTCCTTCTCTTGAAATAACTTCTTTTAACGTTTCTTGCAAGGCATGTCTACTGGTTACAAATTACCTCAATTCTTTTTGAGAAAACTTTTATTTCTCCTTCACTTATTTTTATTGAAGTATAGTTGACATACAGTATTATATTAGTTTCAGGTGTACAACATACTGATTCAACATCTATATACATTATGAAATGATCACCATGACAAGTCCAGTAAACCTTGATATTGTTTTCCCTAGTGGCAGCACCAATTTACCTTCCCACCAACAGTGTACAGTGTTCCCTTTTCTCCTCGCCAACACTTGTTATTTGTTATCTTTTTGATAATTGCCATTCTGATGGGTGTGAGGTGATATCTCATTTCCCTGATGGTGTTGATTTGCATTTCCCTGATGATTAGTGGTGTTGAACATCTTTTCATGTGTCTGTTGGCCATCTGTATGTCTTCTTTGGAAAAACATCTGTTCAGGTCCTCTGCCTATTTTTTAATTGGATTTTTTGTTTTTTTATTCTGAGTTGTATGAGTTCTTTATGTATTTTGGCTATTAATCCCTTATCAGATATATCATTTGCAAATATTTTCTCCCATTCAGTAGGTTGCCTTTTCATTTTGTTGGTGATTTCCTTCACTGTGCAAAATCTTTTTAGTTTGATGTAGTCTCATTTGTTTATTTTTGCTTTTGTTGCCTTTGCCTGGGGAGACAGATCCAAAAAAAATTTTCTAAAGCCAATGTCAAAGAGCTTACTGACTATGTTTTCTACTAGAAATGTTATGGTCTCAGGTCTTACATTTAACTATTTAATCCATTTTGAGTTTATTTTTGTATATGGTGTAAGAAAGTGGTCCAATTTAATCCTTTTGCATGTACCTGTCCAGTTTTCCCAGCACCAGTTATTGAAGATACTGTCTTTTCCCTATTGTATATTCTTACCTCCTTTGTCATGGATTAATTGACCATATATGTGTGGGTTTATTTCTAGGCTCTCTATTCTATTCCGTTGATTTATGTGGCTGTTTTGTGCCAGTACAATACTGTTTTGATTACTACAGCTTTGTAGTATAGCTTGAAAATTAGACAGCATGATACCTCTAGCTTTCTTCTTCTTTCTCAAGATTACTTTGGCTATTTAGGGTCTTTTGCGGTTCCGTATAAATTTTAGAATTATTTGTTCTAGTTCTGTGAAAAAACCCGTTGGTATTTCAATAGGGATTGCATTGAATCTGTATATTGCTTTGGGTAGTATGGACATTTTAACATTATCAGTTATTCCAATCCATGAGCAAAATATATCTTTCCATTTATTTGTATTGTCTTTAATTTCTTTCATTAATGTTTTATAGTTTTCAGAGTACAGGTCTTTCACCTTTTTGGTTAAATTTATTCCTAGGTATTTTATTCTTTCTGATGCAATTATAAATGAGAATGTTTTCTTAATTTCTCTTTCTGATTGTTTGTTATTAGTGTATAGAAATGTAACAGATTTCTATAGATTGATTTTGTATCCTGCAACTTTACTGAATTCATTTATTAGTTCTAATATTTTTTTGGTGGAGTCTTTAGGGTTTTCTATATATAGTATCATATTTGCAAATAGTGATAGTTTTACTTCTTCCTTTCCAATTTGGATGCCTTTAATTTCCTTTTCTTGTCTGATTGTTGTGGCTAGGACTTCCCATACTACGTTGAATAAAAGTAGTGAGAGTAGGCATCCTTGTCTCATTCCTGATCTTAGAGGAAAATCTTTCAGCTTTTCACTGTTGAGTATGATGTTAGCTGTGGGTTTGTTATATATAGCCTTTATTATGTTGAGGTATATTCCCTCTATACACCCTTTGTTGAGAATTTTGATCATAAATTGATGTTGAAACTTATCAAAAGCTTTTACTTCATTTATTGAGATAATCATGATTTTTATCCTTCATTTTATTAATGTGGTGCATCATGTTGATTGATTTGCAGACATTGAACCATCCTTACATCCCTGGGGTAAATCTCATTTTGTCATGGTGTATGACCCTTTTAATGTATTGTTGAATTCAATTTGCTAATATTTTGTTGAGGATTTTTGCATCTATGTTCATCAGGGATATTGGCCTATAATTTTTTTGCAGTGCCTTTGTCTGGTTTTGATACCAGGGTAATGCTGGCCTCACAAAATGATTTCAGAAGCATTCCTTTTTCTTCAATTATTTGGAATAGTTTGAGAATGATAGGTATTGACTATTCTTTAAATGTTTGGTAAAATTCACCTGTGAAGCCACCTGGTCCTGGAATTTTGTTTATTGGGGTTTTTTGATTACAGTCATGCATTGCATAACAACATTTCTGTCAATGACAGACCACACATATGATGGTGGTCCCATTGGATTAGTACCATATAGCTTAGGTATGTAGTAGGCTATACCATCTAGGTTTGTGTAAGTACACTCTATGATGTTTGCACTATGATGAAATCGCCTAACAACATATTTCTCAGAATGAATCCTTGTCATTAAATTGTGCATGACTGTACTGATTTAGTTTCATTTCTAGTAATTGGTCTGTTCATATTTTCTATTTCTTCCTGATGCAGTCTTGGAAGATTATATGTGTCTAGGAATTTATCCATTTCTTCTAGGTTGTCCAATTTGTTGGCATATAATTGTTCATAGTAATCTCTTATGATCCTTTGAATTCCTGTTGTCTTAGTTGTAACTTCTATTTCATTTCTGATTTTATTTATTTGGGCCCTCTTTTTTTCTTGATAAGTCTGGCTAAATATTTATCGATTTGGTTTATCTTTTCAGAAAACAAGCTTGTAGTTTCATTGAGCTTCTCTATTTTTCTCTCAGTCTCTATTTCATTTATTTCTTCTCTGATCTTTATTATTTTCATCCTTCTACTAACTTTGGGTTTTGTTTGTTCTTCTTTTTATGCTTCCTTAGGTGTAAATTTAGATTGTTTATTTGAGATTTTTTTTTGTTTGTTTCCTAAATTAGGCCTATATCACTATAAACGTCCCTCTTAGAACTGCCTTTGCTGCATCCCATAGATTTTGGAATGTTGTGTTACCATTTTCATTTGTCTCAAAGTTTTTAAAAAATTTCCTCTTTGATTTCTTTGTTGACCCTTTGGTTGTTTAATAGCATGTTGCTTAGACTCCACGTGTTTGTGTTTTTTTCCAGTTTTCTTCTTGTAATTGATTTCTAGTTTCATACAGTTGTGGTTAGAAAAGATGATGGATATGATTTCAGTCTTCTTAAATTTATTCAGACTTGTTTTGTGGCCTAACATGTGATCTATCCTGGAGACTGTTCCTTGTGCACTTGAAAAGAACGTGCATTCTGCTGTTTTTGGATGGAATGTTCTGTATTTATCTGTTAAGTCCATCTGGTCTAATGTGTCATTTAAGGCCAATATTTCTTTGTTGATTTTCTGTCTGGATGATCTATCCATTGATGTAAATGAGGTGTTAAAGTCTCCTACTATTATTGTATCACTGTCAATTTCTCCCTTTGTGTCTGTTAATATTTGCTTTATGTATTTAGGTGCTCCTATGTTGGGTACATAGATAATTACAAGTGTTATATCCTCTTGTTGGGTTGATCCCTTTATAATTATGTAATGCCCTTCTTTGTCTCTTGTTACAGTTTTTGTTTCAAAGTCTATTTTGTCTGTTATAAATATTGTTACCTCAGCTTTCCTTTCATTTCCATTTGCATGGAATATCTTTTTCCATCCCTTTACTTTTGGTCTGTGTGTGTCTTTAGTTCTGAAGTGAGACTCCTATAGGCAGTGTATATATGTGTCTTGTTTTTTTATTCATTCAAGCACTCTGTGTCTCTTGATGGGAGCATTTAGTCCATTCACATGTAAAGTAATTATTGATAGGTATGTACTTAGTGTTTTCTGGTTGTTTTGTAGTTCTTCTCTGTTTATTTCTTTTTCTCTTGCTTTTTTCCCTTGTGATTTGATGACTTTCTTTAGTGTTATGTTTGTATTCCTTTATCTTTGTTTTTTTATATGTCTATTGTAGGTTTTTGATCTGTTGTTACCATGAGGTTCTTATATAACAAGCTCTGTATGTAGCAGTCTATTTTAAGTTGATGGTTGCTTAAATTTGAGTGCTTTCTAAAAGTACTACATTTTTACTCTGTCTCCCCAGGTTTTATGTTTTTGACATCAAATTTTATATCTTTTTATTTTGTGTATCCCTTAACTAATTATTGAAGATATAGATGATTTTACTACTTTTGTCTTTTAATCATCAAACTAGTTATATGGATGGCTGATCCACTACATTTATTACATGTTTGCCATTACCACTGAGATTTTTTTCTTCATAATTTTCTTATTTCTAGTTATGACCTGTTCTTTTCTCTTTAACATTTCTTGTAAGGCTGGTTTAGTGTTGATGAACTCCTTTAGCTTTTGCTTGTCTGGGAAACTCTTTAGCTCTCCTTCAATTCTAAATGAAAACCTTGCTGGGTAGAGTATTCTTGGTTGTAAGTTTTTTCCTTTCAGTACTTTGAATATACTGTGCCAGTCCTTTCTGGCCTGTAAAGTTTTTACTGAAAAATCAGCTGATGGTCTTATGGGGGTTCTCTTGTATGTAACTAGTTATTTTTCTCTTGCTACTTTTAAGATTCCCTCTTTATCTTTAGATTTTGACACTTTAATTATAATGTGTGTTGGTGTGGGTCTTTTGGGTTCATCTTACTTGAGACTCTCTGTGCTTCCTGAACTTGGATGTCTATTTCCTTTACCAGGTTGGGGAAGTTTTCAGCTATTATTTTTTCAAATAGGTTTTATGCCCCTTTCTCTCTCTCTTCTCCTTCTGGGAGCCCTATAATGCAAATGTTAATATGCTTGATGTTGCCCCAGAGGTCTCTTAAGCTATCTTCTTTTTCCTTTTTGCTGTTCTGATTAGGTTGTTTCCACTACCCTGTCTTCCAGATTGCTGATCCATTCTCCTGTGTCATATCATCTGCTGTTGATTCCCTCTAGTGTATTTTTAATTTCACTCATTGTATTCTGATAGTTTTTTTTAAAAAAATTTCTATCTCTTTGTTGAAGTTCTCACTGTGTACATTTATTCTTCTCCCCAGTCCTGTGAGCATTTATCTTTATGATAATTAGTTTGAACTCTTTAACTGGTGTATAGCATATCTCCATTTTGTTTAGTTCTTTTCTAAGGTTTTGTTTTGTTCTTTTGTTTGGAACATATTCCTCTGTCTCCTCATTTTGCATAACTCTCTATGTTTTCTTCTATGTATTAGGTAGATCAGCTATGTCTCCCAGTGTTGAAGGAGTGGCCTTATGTAGAAGGTGTCCTATGGGGCCTAGTAGCACAATCTCACCTGGTCACCAGAGCCAGGTACTCCAGGTATGTCCCCTGTGTAGGCTGTGTGCAGTCTCCTGTTGTGCCTGGGCCATGATTACTGTGGGCATGCTGGTGTGTGGACCTGGTCTCATGGGGGTGGGAGCCACTTTAGAGGGGCTCTGATTAGCATCAGAGGATGCTAATCCTCTGCTAATCCAGAGGATTAGCACAGGGGTTGCCCACTGTGTGGGGCCAGTGGGAGCCACTTTGGATGGGCATTGGCCCGGGCAAGTCTGCTGGGGTGGGGTAAGCAGTGCTAACAAGGCAGATGGAGAGTGTCAGAAATGGTGCCTGTCAAGGTTGGGCCAGATAGGTAGAATGAGAGCAAAGAAATGATGCCCACCAGCACTTTCATCCCTGGAGAAAGTTCCAACAGATCCCTGCCCCTCTGACACATGCCCTAAAATTAGTCAGTGACTCTCCTTCATGTATAACCCAGGCACTTTTCAAACTGCTGCCTCTGTGCTGGGACTCAGAGTGGGGGAGTAGGTGCACATGCCCTTTAAGAATGGAGTCTCTTTCAGTTTCCTATAGCGCTCTGGCTCTCCCAGATGTAAACCCCACTGGTTTTCTTTTTTTTTTTTTTTTAAGTTTTATTTTATTATTATTTTTTTTGTGTGTGAGGAAGGTCAGCGCTGAGCTAACAACCGTGCTAATCCTCCTCTTTTTGCTGAGGAAGACTGGCTCTGAGCTAACATCTATTGCCAATCCTCCTCCTTTTTTTTTTCCCCCAAAGCCCCAGTAGATAGTTGCATGTCATAGTTGCACATCCTTCTAGTTGCTGTATGTGGGACGCGGCCTCCGCATGGCCGGAGAAGTGGTGCGTCGGTGTGCACCCGGGATCCGAACCTGGGCCGCCAGTAGTGGAGCGCACGCACTTAACTGCTAAGCCACTGGAGCCGGCACCCCACCTGTTTTCAAAGCCAGATATTATGGGGCCTGATCTTCCTGGTGCATGTTCCCTGGGCTGGGGAGCCTGATGTGGGGCCCAGGCCACTTGCTCATCTGGGAAGACCTCCACAGTTGTGATATCCCTCCCGTTTGTGGGTCCTGACTAGACCAGGTCTCTGCTCCTCCTACCCATCTCAATGTGGATTTTTCTTTATATCCTTAGTTGTGGAAAATCTATTCTGCTGGTCTTCAGGTTGTTCTCAGCGGTAGTTGTTCTATATGTAGTTGTAGTTTTGGTGTGTCCATGGGAGGAGGTGAGCTAAGGCTCTTCCTACTCTGCCATCTTGATCCAAGTTGTCTTTCTTTCTCTTGTGAAGGATAATTTCACTGAGTACAGAATTATAAGTTGATAATTCTCTTCTTTTAACACTTTAAAATATTTCACTCCACTCTCTTCTTGTTTTCTTGGTTTCTGAGGAGAAGTCAGGTATAATTCTATCTTTGCTCTTCTACATGTGAGGTTTTTTCCTCTGGCTTCATTCAAGGTCTTTTTGTTTGCCTTTGATTTTGTGCAGTTTGAATATGATGTGCCTAGGTGTAGATTTTTCGGTATTTACCATGCTGGGTATTCTCTGAAGTTCCTGGAAATGTGATTTGGTGTCTATCATTAGTCTGGGAAATTCTCAGTCATTATTGCTTTAAATATTTCATCTGTTCCTTTTTCTCTTTCTTCTCCTTCCTGCTTCCCATTAAGCATGTTATACCTTTGCAATTTTCCTACAGTTCTTGGATATTCTGTTCTACATTTTTCATTCATTTTCCTCTTTGGATTTCAGTTTTGGAAGTTTCTACTGGCATTTTCTCCAGCTCACTGATTCTTTCCTCAACTCTGCCCAGTTGATTTATGAGCCTGTCAAAGGCATCATGTGTTTCTGTCATATTTTTTATTTCTATCATTTCTGTTTGATTCTTTCTTAGGGTTTTCATCTCTCTGCTTACATTATCCATCTTTTCTCACATCTTGCTCAATTTTTTTCGTTAGAACACTTAGGATATTAATCCTACTTGTTTTACATTCCTGATCTGAGAAGTCTAACATCTCTGCCATATCTGAGTCTGGTTCTGATGCTTGATCTGTGTCTTTAAACTGTGTGATTTGTCTTTTAGTATGCCTTGTTTTTTTTTTTTCAAGCTGGATATGAGGTACCTGGTCCTTGTTTCTGCAAAGTTTTCTACTCCTGGGCCTCTGCTATGGTAAATTATGATTCTCTGTATCTGCTGTCTGTCTCTTCAACTTTGGGGGCCCTATGACCTCAGTTCTCTGATGGATCTAAGATGTTGATTTTCACTTTGTTCATTTTTATTCTTGTTGCATGAATGGGAAAAATGACTTTCAAGCTCCTTACGTGCTAGATTGGAAGCCAGAAGTATGCTGGACAAGAAATTGGAAGTCTATTGTCTTTTAAATACATTTTTTAAATTAGAAAAAGTACTCTTTTACATTTTACCACATAGGTACCATTTTTATTATCTTTATTCTTCTGTGATCCAAATTTCCATCTGGTATCATTTTTATTCTTCCTTAAGGGCTTCTTTTAACATTTCTTACAAAGCAGGTCAATTGGTGATACATTATTTGAGCTTGTCCATGTCGCAAAAAATATTAAGTTTTGCCTTTGTTTTTGAAAGATACTTCTTCTGGTCATATTGATTCCTTTTTTTTCTTTTAGTGCTTTAAAGATATTACTGTACTGTGTTCTGGATTGCATTGTTTCTGATGAGATGTTTTCTATCATTGCCTTGGAGTAGTTTACTTCCGATTTCTCTTGCTTAGGGTTCATTGAGCTTTTTGGATTTGAGAGTTTATAAATTTCATCAAAATGAAAATTTCCAGCCATTAGCTTTTTAGTATTTTTTCTATCTCTCTTTCTTCTATCCTTTTGAGACTCAAATTACTAATATATTAGGCTGTAGAATGATGTCCCACTTAGTCTTCTTTTCTTTCTGTGTTTCATTTTGGTTAGTTTCCATTGTCATGTCTTCTAGTTCACAAGCTTTTTTTTTTGCAATGTATAAATTGCTCTTTATCCCATTCAGAGGATTTTACATGTCTGGCATTGTATTTTAATCTCCAAAGAGTGAGTTTCTATCTCTCTCTTTTCTTTCTACCCTTTCTCTGCCAGGGTAACAAAAGTAATATATTAGGAGCTTTGATAATCATTCCTTACCTGTTTGTCCTGATCTCTCCTTCATCTCTCAGCAATTTGGGCAGGCTTGCTGCTGATGTACGGGCTTCCTCCATTTTGTTAAATCATTTCATTTGAAAGAATAGCATTATTTCTATGTCATATCCATAGAAATAATAATTTATGAATGTGCAATATAGGCCATATTTTTCTAAAGCTGTTATCTCATCTACTGGATTATAACCTGAGGGCTCATATTCAGTCATGACGTATATTCACTTTATTAAATGCTCTACAGGGCCTTGCACTTTGTAAATTTTCAATAATGAGGAAGAATACTATGTAATGACTTGCAAATGGAATTATTTTTCTCATTCAAAGTAAAAAAGGACACTGAAAGTAAGCAGAATTATAACAGTTCAACAATAAAGGTCAGTCAGCCACCAATTTTCTTGATATCCCTCACATGCCCCACCTTGAATTTTCAAAAGTTCTCATTATCAGGATCTGATGCGCAATATGAATGTCCTCCTCAGGTCTAAAGCTCTTGGGTTGAATTTTTCCATGGGAAAATTTTGTTCAATTGATTGAATATGGACGATCAGTAAAAAGACATCCAAAGCAAGTTTCTTAGGTTCCTAAGGCATACCCTGACACAGCAATTCAGGGCTATGTGACTTATTGGGGGAGTGGTCCTCAGGATGGGGAAGGGGAAGTAACAAAGCAAAGATGTAGTCTTGGGTAAAATCTAGCCTTGGCTGACCCATGGGACAGTAGGCTCTGGAGTATAAATAACAGAGCAGAGTGGTCACTGAGTTAAGGGGTTTGGACTTTTGTATCCTTCCCTCCCATCAGGCAGTTATTGGCTATAGCTGGAGATGGGGTGGTGGTATAATCTATTAGAGGTCACCAAACAGTCCATTTCACTGGGGAAGGTCACAAGGATAAGTCATTGGGAGGATGGATGCAGTGTCCTATTAAGAAAAATGGGAAGAGGAAAAAAATTAGGGAGGAGTACCAAGATCATGTACTATTGTAAAACAACTAGGTAAGGGGAAGATACTCTAGGTTTGTAATTTTAAGCTGAAGTGTGAATATCCCATATGTCATCTATTAATTTTGGAAAAGTAATAGATTTTATTTATTTGCTAGTATAAATTACTAATTTTGTTTTAATGCTTTGTGTTAGTTTCCTAGGGCTGCCATAACAAATTACCACAAACTGGGTGGCTTAAAACAAGAGAAATGTATTCTCTAACAGTTCCGGAGGCCAGAATTCTGAAATCAAGTTGTGGGCAGGGTCATACTCCTTTTAAAGATTCTAGGGAGGAATTCTTCCTTGCCTCTTTCAGCTTCTGGTGGTTGCTGGCAATCCTTGATGTTCCTTAGCTTGTGGCCAATAACTGCAGTCTCTGCCTCTGTCGTCACAAGGCTTTCTTCCCTGTATGTCTGTGTCTCTGTGTCCAAGTCTCTCTCTCCTTCCTCTTCTAAAGACAACAGTCATGAATTATGGCCCATCCTAATCTGATATGTTCTTATTATAACTTAATTACATCTGAAAAGGCCCTATTTCCAAGTAAGGTCACATTCACAGGTACTAGGGGTTAGGACTTTAACATATCTTTTGGGGGGACAGAATTCAACCCCCAACATGCTTGGAACTCTTGTCTATAAATTTAGAATAATACCTCAGAGTGTTGTTGCAAGGGTAAAACACTTGACCCCAAACAAATGTTCAGTAAATAAGAACAATGATAAACATAACAATATAGTGAACTTTATTGATTGCATATTTATGTACCAGATATCCTTTTAAAATATTTTATGTGTAATTACTCATCAAGTCCCCATCAGCTCTATTAGGTAGGCCTATTACTATATCCATTTCACATACGAGGGAATTGATGCCCATTGAGGTAAGCAATTTCCTAAAGGTCCCTTAGCTAGTGGAGCAGCTGAAATTTGAATACAGGTAGTGTAATCTCGTTCAATAGAATCCTAATAAAAATGAACAGAGGTGAGGTCCAGGCATAGTTGGGGGACAATTTTCTGGTTATTTAATCTTGCCACTCATGGTACTTAGAGTAATATAGTAGCCACTTTGTGACTATTTCTCATTAAAAAGTTAAAAAATAGGGGCTGGCCTGGTGGTGTAGTGGTTAAGTTCACACATTTCGCTTTGGAGGCCCGGGGTTCACAGGTTTAGATCCAGGTGTGGACCTATGCACTGCTTATCAAGCCATGCTGTGGTAGGCATCCCACATATAAAGTAGAGGAAGATGGGCACAGATGTTAGCCCAGGGCCAATCTTCCTCAGCAAAAAGAGGAGGATTGGCAATGGATGTTAGCTCAGGGGTAATCTTCCTCACCAAAAAAATAATTTTGAAACATTTGCCAGTGATTTTATCCAAGAGACAGGATGATGCTGTCTGATTACTCTGCCTCCACCCTATACATTCCCCATACCTTTTCCTTGCTTTATTTTTCTCTGTAGACTTCATCAGTATCTCATATGCTTGCTTATTTTACATATTCATTTCTTTATTTTTTGTGTCACCTCCACCAGAATGTAAGATCCATGAGAGTAGTCATTTTTGTTAGCTTTGATCACTGCCATATTTCCTGCCCTTAGAAATATGCCTGGGGTGGTTACCAGAGGCAGGGATGGGGGGGGTGGGCAAAATGGATCAAGGTGGTCAAAGGTATAAACTTCCAGTTACAGGATAAATAAGCCCTGGGGATGTAATGTACAGTGTGGTGACTAGAGTTAACAATACTGTATTGTATATTTGAAAGTTGCTAAGAGAGTAGACCTTAAAAGTTCTCATCAGGAGGAAAAAAATTATAACAAAAAAGGAAGGAAGAAAGAAAGAAAAAAGGAGAGAAAGAAACAGAAAAAAAAAAAAGAGAAAGAAAGAAAGAAAAAGAAAGAAAGAAAGAGAACAAAAGAAAGAAATATGACTGGCATGTAAAACACCAGCAGTTAATGTTGTTGGATTAATGGATGAATGAATGAAAGACAAGAAGACATAGAAGTTCCGTACATATCTAGGGCTGAAACTAAGTTGCTTTAGATATCTGGCAGAATTCTCCAACCTGCTTTTTTTCTCACAGCAACTTTGTCCTGGCTCTGGGGGTGCTCATGTCTAGAACATTCTAGCTCCCAGTTGATCATCATTCCTTAAGCTTTCCAGTTTTTTCTTTAACAGGACTAACATGGGAATATAATTGTTCTTCCTCATGTCCCCTTCAAAATGGCAAGCATTCCCCTGCAAACATCTTAATTTTCCTTTGTAGGTAATAGTGGATTCATTGTTCATTAATTTATCTTATTTTATGAAATCAACTACAGAGCTGGAGATTGTTTGAATCTATAGAGATTATATGTATCAACCCGGCTGGGTGCTTTAAACTATAACATATTGTAGGTGCTCAAAAACATTTTACCACAATGTAATGCAAAACTTACATGAAAAATGATTGAGGTAGTGTCACATGTACTATTCTTTGGTGGTGGTTTGCATTAGAATTGCCATTTCACTAAGAATCTACTTCTTTCCAAAAGTAAGGAATCTGAGCAAGTGCAATCAAACAGTTTGTAAAGTATTTGATTGGGCTCTACTGCTGCAAGTTTGGTGAGACTTTTGGGGGATCAGTAAGAAGACACGGTTAACTCACCAACATAAAATGATTTTCGGAAAGAGTTTGGTTTCCTGGGAAAACTCAAGGCCCTACTGGGAGTCGAACCCAGGATCTCCTGTTTACGAGACAGGCGCTTTAACCAACTAAGCCATAGAGCCACCTGAAATTGTAAGATTGAACTGAATCTATCTCATTTTACTTCGACTGGGTGAAAAAAGGAATTTATCCTGTCCGGTGTTATCTTTTGTCTTCAGAAAATATAGCAGCTCCAGGAAGATGCTTCGTTTACTCAGGACGCGCTGGAGACAGAAGACTACAAAAGGAAAAGTATTAGGCAGTTGCAGCGTTAGACGAAGGACTTTTCTTTTATCCCAAGGAAAAGCGTGACAGAAACTCGAGGCTAGGCAACATGTGGTAAAGCCTACTCAAAGGAAAAAAATGTATATCATTTTTTAAAAAAAACTTCAAGAATTTGCATAAAATAACTGGCCATATGTAACCAAGTAACTCGCTTGAGATACCTGGAGGTGCCAGATTTGTCAGAGGAGGAGCAAGCATCTCTCGGGTGGAGCCGAGGAGGCCGGGTGTTAAGGCAATCTTCCTTCAGCTACAGGTGTCAGCCTGTTTAGTTTCTCTTCAAATCTCATAACGTCATTTTCAACAGCACAGTAAAGATCTGTTGTGATAACTTTCCACATGGAGCCTCTCGGGAGGGGTGTGGAGGTGGGAGTGGGGGCAGGGAGGCAGGAGCCTCTGCAGCTTCGGCCTCAGGAAATTTGGCGAACATCTGAAAAATCCAACCGAGAAAAAGAACCATTTGTTTGTTTCAGTTTCCCCCACCTTTTGTCCTCTTCTGTTCCTTTCGGGCTAGGTTTTTATACTCAGGCAGTTCCGAAAATCAGCTCGCAGAAGAGGTTACGCTTTCTGCCCTCTAATCAGGTCCGTGCACCCCGCGGTGACCCGCCCTTTTCTCCCCAGTGATCGCATCCCCCTCGGGGACGTGCAGAGAGCCAGGCCCGCGGGCGGTCCACCTGATCGCGGCTGCGCGCCCCTAGAAGGCCCAGCGTAGGGTCGGGGTGTCTGCGGGCCCCGGGGCCACTAGGACAGGCGGGGACTGAGACGACTGCGGGGATGAGAGCAGGGAGGCCGGGACAGGGGAGGGGACACGAGGACCCGCCCAGATCGCTTTTGCGGTGGTGGAGCAGGCAGGATCTTCAGGGCCCGGGAGGATGCGAAAATTCGCATCAAATGCAAAGGGATCCCGGCCCTGAACTTTGGGACTTAAGACCATGAACACATTCAGCACAAAGTAGGTCTGTCCGCAAAGTTGTTTCTTTCCGCACCTTTCACAACAGGGACTTTATTAAAAAGCCGGGCCTCGAATTCCAGGTGGGTAGGGATGGGGAGGCCGGGAGTGGGGAGGGGAGTTCCTCTGTTTTCTGATCGCGGACATGAAATGTGACTTCCCTCCACTGACCCCTAAGCGCCGCGGGCCAACCTGAGACTCTTCATCACGGCGTCGTCACAGTTCCAGAGCCAGGTCGGCCATGGTGATTGTCAAGCGTTTATTCGATGATTGATTCTTCTAGAATCGAATGGCTTTTATCCTCTGGCCATCTCCTCCTTTACACTCGGGTATCATAAGAAACGGCACAGGAGCGAAACTCGGGGCTCCCGGGTCCGTGTTGGGTGGACGGAGGGGCAACTCCCCTACACCGGCTTCTGTTCTTTGTCGGTCCCTGGGAGGACTCATTGCCGGGTAAGGAATCAGGTAGGATGGAGCATCTGATGTTTGCTGGGTGGGAATCAAGGGGACGGTCTAAGCATACAGTTTTAACTCTAACTTTGCCTGGTGGAAGGACGTGACGTACCAAACGAGTATGTGTTGAAAGGGAGTAGAGAATGTAGTCCATACTGAATTTAACTTCCTTATGTGTCTTACGAACATTAGAAATAGCTCTGAAAGAGTTGCCTTTTTTATAGAGGTAAATGCCTAAGTGGTCCAAAGAGTTGGATGAGGGTTCTAGTCTCTCGGGGTACGGAGAGTAGAATCCCACTCCTGCCCATCATTTTTGTACCGGCTCTTCCGAAACGCCCATGGAGAGGTCCTGGGAGAGAAAACTTCCAGTCTCCAGCTACAGCATTTTGCCTTCTTGGGAGTTGATGGTTTGGCAGAGAGAGGTTCAGTGAGGAACTTTACCTTTATCATAATAAATTAAGGATAATTAAGATTCAGTTAAAAGAAAAACCAAGCTTTTCCCATATGTACCCCTTATTTTCCATATCTTTGGTCAAGATTTCGAATCCCAAAGGAGAGAATTTTATTTTTTTGAGAAGATCATATGTTGTTTAGGTAACATTTTGACATGTACCAAATCTGAAAAAGTGTCAAAGCAGATCCTCCTTACCCCTTTACCCGCTCTCCCCCACTCTCCCACCCCACCTCTCCTCCAAGATTAAGCCTTACAGGCAAACATACTCATTTTTGTGCTTCCTTCTAGGGACATGTTTTGCACATACAAGTGCATACGTATATATCATTATTCCCACTTTTCACTCAAACAATAGTGTATCAAACACACTCTTATACACCTTAATCACTTCAAATATCTTGGAGTGATTCCCATAGAAAAACATAAAGAGCCCCTTACTCTGGCTGCTACTATTCCATTGCATTTATCAACCCAGTCACTTTTGCCCAACCAATGCTGCTGTAAACAACTTTGTATATTGAACATTTCACATGTTTGTGGAGAGTTTCTGGAAGTGGAATGGAAGTCAAAGATAGGTTCTACGGTAATTTTGATGGATCTTGCCTAGTAGCCTTCCCTAGATATTAATGCCAATTTTCACACCTACCAGCAACCTTTGAGTGCTGGTTTCACCATACCAGGACCAGTATAGTTTATTAAATAGTAACATTAACATTTATATAGTGCTCACTAGATGCTAAATATTTCCTATCTTTACTTTCTTTTAGACATTTAATCTTCATAACAATCTTATGAGGCTATTATCATATTTACTAATATTTAACTGATAAGAAAACAAGCTTTTTGGTTTAAATAGCCTGTCTCAGGAGAACAGAGAGAGCAATCAAGATTAGATATCTGTGTCTGTAACAAAGGAATTTTTTTTTTTTTTGGCCAATCTGATAGATGAAAAGTAGTATCTTAGTACAGTTTTATTTTTTCTCCCCTGCTAATATTGTGAGACTAAAATCTTTTCAAAAATTTTAAAGCCACTTGCTTTCCCTTTTTATGAAATTTTCCTTTGTCCATTTTTCTGGCTGGTGATTGGATTTTTCCTTTGATATATGTTATCTCTGTATTAGAGAAATTTGTGTGTGTGTAATGAATTATGAATATTATTTTTTGGTCAGTTAGTCATTTGTCTTTTCACTTTACTTGCAAGTGTTTTTTTTAATCCAGGCAAACTATTTTGAAGTTCACAAACTGAGGAAAAATAGACACTACTCACCCAACAGGGATCTGAAGTGTTTATGGTTATAGAGGTGGGAAAGCAGTTCTGGCCTCTATTTAGCCGCAGAAGTCATGAGACCACTCTCTGGCATTTGTTAAATAATGAGTTTTGCCATTAAAAAAAAATCCTTGCATTCCTGGAGTGAATTTTGTTTGGTCCTGTTGAATTAATTATTCTTGCTGGATTCTACTTCTTAATATTTTGTTTGAGATGTTGATCTTTAGATGTATAAATTGAATTGTTCTGATTTGATTTGTTTTCTTTTGGGTGCTATTTACATCAGGTTTGGTGGCCTTAATGAGTGGATTGGGCAGTTTTCCATTTCTTATGTCCTAGAACTGTTCAATCCACAAGAATCATCCAATCCTTGGCAATTTGAGGGAACTCGCCTTAGAAATGGAAAGACCTCTGACACTCTCTTCATTTACTTCTGTGGTCATTATTCTATAAGAAAGTATAACTTGGGTGTATCCTATAGTGTCTCTGATTCTCTGGTTCTTCTTTTGTTGAGAGATAATGATACTAAAGGATTAAATGACCTACTGCCTATATTGCTGTAGTACAATACTTGGCACACGTAAGCTTTCAGTAAATGTTATTCATTATTATTATCACATCAATCTTGGTAAGTTGTATTATCCTAAATTTTATGTCATTTGTTACACTTACATTGTCAGATACAGAGGTATAAAGTTGTAAATAATATTTGATTTTTATTTAAAATGTCTCTTCTCTATTCCTATATCTCCTTTCTCATAACTAATTTTGAATTCTGATTTTGATACCAAACCTCTTAATCTCAAGTTCATGTGCCAGATGTGCAGTAAGCCAATCACTGAGACACCAGTGCTTGGAGGTAGAGAAAGGTTTATTAGAATTGGTCAAAATAAGAAGGTGGGAGGATAGGCTCTCTCAAATCTCCTTAATGAAAGAAGAAAGCAGGAAGTCTTTATAGACCTAAGAGGATTGGGAGGAGGAGTTCTGGAGAAACAAATGGGAAATCTGTGTTTCTTTCACTCCAGATAAGGCCTTGGGCAACCAGACTTCTGGGTGTCAGCAGCAGCTGAGGGCTGGTTATCTGGTGGTCATAACTTCTGTAAAGGCATTCTTTTTCTTATGTAAAACAAGCTCATAAATCCTTGTGACCCTGAGTTGCCCCTCAGGTTAAACAAAAAAATAGCAGATTAACAAGTTTATAATGATGTGTGGATTAATTTCTTTTCCTCTGTTAATTTCTTTTCCTCAACCTCTGGAACAAGATTGAAGGGTGACCATGTTCTTATTGAATATTTATAGTAACCCTCAGGTACCTGGCTTCAATTTCGTATTTTCCCTTCATTAGTCTTTCCACTGGTTTGTAGTTTGGTTTCATTTATTGAGAATACTTTCTTAGCTATCATAGCATGTCAACAGCTTTTCTCTATTAATTCTTTTCTTCTATTTTCATTTGGTAGGTTTTATAGTCTTTTATTTGCTTTATAAATGGAGTACCCACCAGTAATTTAATCATTTTAACTTTCCCATTTTCTAAAAAAAAAAAAATGCATTTAAAGTTATAAATTGTCCCCTCTGACCTGCTTTTGTTGCATCTTACTGGTAATGATATATGTTGTCTTATTCTTCCTCTATTCTACGTAGCCTGTAATATCAGTTTTGATTTTCTCTTTGAGCCAAGATATTTCTAGAAGCATTTGACATTTTTTGTGTGTGTGTGAGGAAGATTGGCCCTGAGCTAACACCTATTACCAATCCTCCTCCTTTTGCTTGAGGAAGAGTGGCCCTGAGCTAACGTCCATGCCCATCTTCCTCTGTTTTATATATGGGTTGCCACCACAGCATGGGTTGATGAGTGGTGTATGTCCGCTCCCAGGATCTGAACCTGCCAACTGCAGGCCGCCAAAGCAGAGCACACCAAACCGAACCACTATGCCACTGAGCCAGCCCCCTGCATTTGACTTTTTAAAGTATAAAATTTTATGTTTTTCTGACTATATTTTGTTTATTATTTTGTGCCTTATTTTCTAGTACATTCTTAATTTTCTAAATTGAAAATATTGTGACATTTCTTACTGGACCAATTTAAAGTCAATTCATAAAATTCCACGGGCAACTTAAAAATGGTATCTTTTCCACTTTTAAGGAAAAATTTGGTTGTATTGACCAGGTCAATTTTATTGATAATTATTTAAGTTTCTTATAATATTACTTATTTCTTTGTCTATTGATATTTCTTAGACCGAAAGCAGTGAATTAAAGTCAGTTATTAAATTGTGTCTGTCTTTCTACTTTTATCTCTGATGAGTTTCTGCTGAATGAAAGTTGCTGCTTTATTTTATAGATCATGAATATTAAAACACAAAAATCTTTATATCTCCACGTAAATTGTACCTCTTAGCATTTTAAAGTCCCTTCTATATCTCATTTAATAATTTTTTTCCAAAATTCCATCTCAAATGGTATTAAGTCCAAGAATCCTTTCTTTTTGTATGAGTTTGCCTAATATTCTTGTCTGTCCTTCATTTTCAATCTTTCTGATTGTCTCTGAGCCCTGTGGGTTAGTGGCAAGCTGGAGGAAGGTTTTGCAACAAGGTGTATGCAGGAAACACAGAGCTCAGAAGACCTTGGTTGTTGGTCTCACGTTTTAAAATTCAATGACTGTAATTAAGTGATACTCAATCTTCCATTGGTTTATCTGCCCATAGCAAAAATTGCAATTGAGATATTGAGTAGACCAAACCTGTGGCTTTGTAGAGAAATTCTTGGGGGAATGGAATCTCTAATTCTAGCCAAGAACTTCCCGGAGACTTGAATAAAATATGTTTCTAACTTGAAAATCTAGGGCAAGTGGGAGAATCACACTTTTAATGTTGATGTTTTCTAGGTTCCATCTTTGGTGGTCCTAGTTTTCTCTGAGAGAATATTCAGAAGAATATTCCATACATTCACATCTTTGAACTCTCCAAAATAGGCCGATGACTTCCAAATACCTGCCTTACATAGACCTCTTTAGAATTTCATACGATTATAGCCAACTGCCTATCAGACATTTCCATCTTATTATCTCACAGACACCTGAACTCAAGTCACTCTTATTATTACTTTTCTCTTTGCTAGCACCATAATATATTCTGTTAAACTAGAAACTGAGTAATTACTCTAGATGACTCTCCTTCACTCATTTATTCATCAAGTGAATACAGTGTCACTGCTGTTTAGGCTCAAATAGGGATCCTTCCCTAACTAGTCATGGCAATCAGTATGACATTCTAAGTGGAACCTACTACTGTGAAATCATAATTTGATGGAATTGAGGGATTTTTCTATTAATTCAGCTAACCCATTACTGAGTTAGCTGCTCCAAAAATGAAGTTCTAGTTTTAATCTGGTATTTGCTTTGTCTTAGAGAAGCTTTTAATTCTAAACAGATACAAACCTGATTTTTTGATGGGACAAAAACATTCTTGATCAAGTTTGACATAAAGGGATGGTTGAATTTGCCCCAAAACTTATGAAAAACAGTCCTAAATATTGGCATATATTTGCCCCAAGTTTGTTCTTTTTTGCATGAAGGGAATTGTGGACATTGACTGATCTGACTGGCTGGGACTATAAAGAGCAGAGTCGAGCTACAGCCCCCAGGGCACCCAAAAATTCTAAGACAAGCTTTTCATCCTCACAGTAGTGCTGTCTTCTTTCCTCTGACTGATGGTACCTCTTAAAATGTAGGATGGGCTTGAGCTTTGGTTCTTGACAAATGACCCAATTATGGAGGATCTGGCAAAGTCATTTTTTTCCTTGGCTTTGTACTCCATGTATATTATGCCAGGCGCACATCAAGTACCCATTCTGTCTTAAATTGAGAGAAGACAAGTTGAAATAGAAAGTTTAAAGTTAGTTCACATTTTGGACTAGGGGTTTTAGACAGAGTCTGTAAAAAGGTACTGGCATAAAATGGCTAATTTCAGAAGAACTTGATAGAGATGTAGAGAGTGTGGTTTTCTACATAATTTTGCAGATTAGGAATATGCGTTGAAGCCAAAAGGTACCCTGGGAACCCTAAGAACAAGGTGATTGATTAAAATTTATTTTCTTTAACTTTATTTAGGTTTTTAAAATATATTATTAAAGACGTAAATGATTTTTTTCTCCTTTGGTGGGAAGTCACAGTTTGAAGATTCAGTTTTCCCTAATAAGTGAATAGAAAAATTGTCCTGATGAATGTCATTTTGTTTTGATCACCAGCATCTTTCCGTCGCTTTGTAAGTAACACACCTGTTTGTTCCATCATATAATCCTTTAATTCTATCTTTAATGTATCTTCCAAGTTACTAATGTACTTAGTATTTATTTTTAACGCAAGTTATGAATTCTGCCTCTGTCTCAAGAGCTACTTGCTTATTATCTATACTTAACACATCCTATGAATTTTGCCTTTATCTCATAAGTTACTAGCTTACTTGCTATCTATATAGGCTTTATACAACCAATTTGCTTTCCTGTTTTCTATCACAGAATATTTTCAAATAATATAGAAAACTCATATTTCAAGAGCCCAACAAACTGAGTATTCTGTATTTTTGGAACAGGAGCCCCAGGCTGTCAGTGTTCTGTATATGAATGACTCTGAGGCCCTATAGCTGAAGATAGAGCTCCCTTTGCCAGGCTCTGGGCATCTTCAAAAATAATTTAATCAGTTGATAATTTCATTTTCTACCTCTTTGTCTTCTGGAGGCAAAGAATATAAACAACAGAAATTGGAAAGAGAGAGACTAGTAAAGACCTGAAAAAAGGGAAGATTCTGCAGTTATCTTTTTTTTAGTTCCACTGAAGTTATGATCTAAAAATTGGTGAGTGCTACATATGCTCTAGGTGGCGCTCTGAGGTTATCAAAGGATGTCTGTAGAGATGAGGTGGCTGTATTTTAGAGGCCAAAGGAAGTCTGAAAGAAAACTATTTTGCTCTTTCTTTTGAAGCAAGAAAGGGCAGATAGTCTGTATGGTTTCATAAGAGAAATTTGGCGGGTGGGAGGTAGAGTAGAATCTCTACCCAGGAACTTCCCAGAGATTCGAAGAAAAGAATATTTCTGACCTGAAACTTGAAAGAGCAAGAGAAAACTCTGTAGTCAGAGCAATGGATGGTGGTGAGCAGAAGGGGGTGGTGAAAGGAGAGGAGAAAGTGAGAACTTTTTTTACTCCAAATCACAATGTACATCTAAGTCTTTTGGAAGCTATGTTAAAGAAAAATTATTTTGACATTTGTTACATCAGTAAAGAAGACTTTATTTAAGACTGTTGCGATAGAGATCAAGCTATTGCAATAGAAGAGTGAGTCTGAATTCAACTCCAAATACAACAGGGACAAGTGGGGATTTATAGCCAACTGGCAAAATGAAGGGGTAAGTGGTTAAAAAATGACTAAGAGGACATATCAAGGATAGGAGGATTCTTGCTAAACTAATTAGCAGGATTTTTGCTAAAGACAGGTCAAGGTCGAGGCCTAGTAGAGAAGAGGGTTCAGAGGAGCCTGACTAAAGTTTGGTCAAAAAGGAAGACTGTCAGATAATATACCTTGAATTTGGACCTAGATGGAAACCATAAGGGTCAGAGACTGAGGAAACTGAAAACCAAGGGAATGGCTGAATTGTCCATGTCAACCTTGGAGTGTTAGGATCACCTAATAGCTGAGTGGGGAAGGAAGAGTGGCTGTGGCTGTGCAGAGAAGTTGGTAGCCACACGAAGTACTGGAGAAATTCTCCTCATTCATCCTGTGTCAAAATGAAAATATTTTCTGCAGATCCTCCATTCCCTAGAGCAGTGGTCTTCAAACTTTAGCATGTACTGGGATCACCTGGAAGGCTTTTTAAACCACAGATTTCTGGACCCACCCCCCAGAGTTTCTGATTCAGTAAGTCTGGGAGGGATATAAAAAGTGCATTTCTAACAAGTTCTGAAGTGATGCTGTTGCTGCTGGTCAGGAGACCACACTTTGGGAATCAATTCCCTAGAGACAGAGGGAAGGAAAGGGAAAATGATAACCTCCACTGGGGATTCCTCTGAATAATGAGATGTTTATGGAGGGTAATAGATGATCTCCCTGGCCTTACCCAAATTTGCTTTACTAGGATGGGACACCCATCCCCACCTGCTATGAGTGTTGGCTGCTAATGGCTCACAGCCACCTCTTCTTCAGAGTATTACCCTCGGCTGCCATCTTCTCCAGAGAATTTCTTCAACCAAAGGGAGCCATCTCACATGGGAAGTTATGCCTCTGAGGCCCGGAGGTAAGCCCATAGCCAATGATTGACTGACCTAAGTTATAAAAGGCCATCCTTCTTCCTTCAAGATGGAAATAGTTATGTGTGATTTATTCTGAAGCTAAACTCCAGAAGAAATCACATCCTTACTTCTCTCTTTCCCCTGCCCTATCCTGCTGCACTGATTCCCTTTCTTCTGAGACAACTCTGTCCGTAAATTATGTGTACCTGAATCCTAGTCTCAGCTTCTGTTTACAGTATACAGAAGCCAAGCCAAGGAGTATTCATGAGACCACAGGAGCAAGATTTGATGTGCTCCGGGATGGACTTTGGCCTACTCTTTCTTAGATTTTGGGGAATCCAGCTTCTAGAACTAACATGGGCACTCTCAGAGTCCAAGAACCACCAGTGTCCACACAGTCCACAAGGAAGATGTTGCATCTGTGCAATAACTGCCATGGGGGAGACTGTATTGTGGTCTTACCTCCAGGAATGGGCTGCTTAGCAAATCTGGGACTGGATGATTAGAGAGTGTCTGAGTCCTGGTTCTCTGAGACTTTAGAACCTTCCTGTCCTGCCCAGGGACTCTCCTCAAATGTTTTCTGATCAGCGGAGCCTTTGTGACTTTAGATACCTGTTAGGTAGTTTGTGGAGTAGCAGCTTTATGTGAAAACACTGGTCTTGGAATCAATTAGCTGAAGTTTGTCTAATTTACATGATAGGTTGTGAGAATCTCTGGTTTGAAAAAAAATTCCACAGCAGTAATAGTGCCAGTGATGATGATGCTCACCATGATAGTAACAGCAAAGTTTTAACTACTGTAACAGACCAGAACTCCTGAGACATTCCTGGGCAGTCTGCCTCCTCCCAGAGGGTTCTGTGTGTGGCTTTCCTTGGGGACTAAGATCTGTCATAGGGATTGGTGAGGAGGGGAGAAGTGGAAAGCTTTATCTCTTAATCCTCTTTTTATAAAGACTTTTACATCACCATCATCATCTGCAACCTTCTGATCAGGACTGCTGTCCCCACATCTGCCCCTCACCTACGCTCACCTCCCTGTGCAAGAAATTTTGTTTCTCGTTTTCCTGGTCTTGGCTTTCCCCAGAACAACCTTTGTTTTCTCTTCAGCGTTAGCCACTGGAGGGCATCAGGAGTATGGAACCTGGATTTATCAAAACAGCAGCAGGACTGAGACCTCTCCTAGATACTCAGGCATAACACACTCAGGTTGAAGCTGCAGTCCTCTACCTTCACTACTTTAGGACTTGACCATGGAGCAGGGGCTGTTACTCCCCTGAAGCAGTCACTTTTGTACAGCAACTGCAGTTTCCTGGTTTAGGCTGAACCAGTATCTGGAGAGAATTCTATATACATGGTGTCAGCCCATCCTCCTCCACCTACTTCCTGGACCTTGATTATTCTGATCCAAAAATAGTAACAGATTTAGAACTCTTCTGAAGATGTTAAGGTCCCTAGAGGTTCTCAAGAACTTTAGAGATTTAGAAGAAACTCAAAAATGAAACATTTCTCACCACCACTGGTAACTGGTTCTGTAATTCCCTCACTGCCCTCACAAGTGCCATATGCCTAGTAAAAGACTTATGGAAGTCTCAAATTCTGTAGGTTATGGCTAAAGACAGCCAGATTTTTAAGAAATCATTTTTTTCTTACTAGATTTTTGAGTTCAAGACAAAATATCCAAATATTTTGAAAATATTTTCCATTTCTCTTGTGTGTCTACCACCTCTGAATTTTAGAGTCTGAAGAATCACTTTCCTGGTCATTTCTGGCTTAGTCTGTCAATTTTCATGTTGCTGGATAAAGATTAAGTCAGGGATCACATTTCTATTTAGGTACACAACAAGATGATAATGTTTGACATTAATCACTGATATTTAAATTTCCTGTACATCTTAAGCGCAAAAAATATTTTAAAGTGCAAGTACCTATGTTCAAAATAATTGGTGAAGAGGAAAAGGAAATATTTTATTTCACTTCTTCATACAATCTTCTCTTTTCTTAGTTCCTGATTTTCTGAAATTAGTCTCTATATAAAAGACTGAACTTTAATTATAAAACAGCATGGGCCATGTAGAGCTTCCCAGCATGCTCTTTACTCCTCTGATTAGGAGTAGGTTTTGTTATGCTTTTCTTCTATTTTTACGTGATTTTAAATTTTTACAGTGAGCATGAATTAATTTTATGAACAGGAACGTATGTGTTTTGTTGTTGTTGAGAGAGAGAAGATTCTTTGAGAAGCAAGGATTCCTCTCATGGAGGAATGGAGACCTGAATAGGAGGGTACAGAGGGGGCTGACTCCAAGAGGTCTGTCTTCATGTCACAGCAGCTCTATGAGCAGCTAGTCCCACCTAGTGTTTTTGGATGGGCCAAGGAAAGATCAAGAGTGCTTTTGAGAAAAACAAAATACTGCAGAACTAGGTGAGGTAGTCAAGGAAGCAGAGACATAGTGAGAGAGGAAGTGGTATGACTCTAGACATAATACGAGATGGAGAAAACACCATGGGAAGCAGAGCTGCTGCAGAATTTTTTTATTTGAGACAGTGATAAGAATCAGTTTAAAGTTGGGGGGACTTTGGGTGAGGAGAAAGCCCATCATTCAAAATGAAGGGACATCCCTGCCCAGGTGCCATGACCTGAATGCACTAAGAGACAGGCACCAAGGAAGGCTCTGGTTGGGTCTGACCCAGACGGGCTTTGGGACCCACCATCATGGAGATGCCCCTCCTTTCATGTGATGTGAGGTTTCTGCTCTCACTCTGCCTTGAGAGATCCTATAAGAGAACTACAGGGTGTCAGGGGAATTAAGGAAGACTAACTAGGGAGAGGAAGAGTTTAACAACGTCTGCCTATCTTGGAGGAGAGAAGAAGCCATTAAGCGGATCTTGAGAGTCTTGCTGCCAGTTCCTGCTTGCTTTAAACCTTCAGGATGGGGAAGGGATAGATGTTAGGACTTCTGGGGATTGCTTTTTTAGGGACATAGTCTGAAATCTACCCTGAAATATGATTTTCCGTTGGAATAGAATGGAAAAAAATTGATACTCTGGGACCAGAGTTGGGGAGATAGGTTTTCTTTCTCTTAATCTTCAAACACATGCACGCACGCACACACATGCGCATATATTTGGGCAGTACAGGATGGTTTGGCCACATTGAAGCTGGATAGAAAGATATGTGGAGCAAAGATGGATCTCTTGTTAAATGTGTTCTTCAGGTGGGAGGCAGGGTGGCTACTTCTGACAGTCTCTGGCCTTTCTTATTCGGATTTGAACTGCTTCAGGTACTCCAGGATGTCTGACTTGACTGTGCTAACTGAAGCCCGGTGGAACCAGCGCATGACAGGGACCCCATCAGGTCCCACGAGGAACTTCTCAAAGTTCCAGCGGATGTCATGGACCTTCATGGGCTCCCAGAAGAGTTGGTTTGATGACCCCAAAAGATCAGAGGTTGGAGGGCAGGAGTTCTGGAGCAGAGATATGAAACACAGAAAAATAAGTTTTTTCTGCTTCTGTGTGGTCCAGTCTTATCTCCACCCCTAGATAGTCTGCTCACCATTGTATATCTCAATATATTAACTACTTAATGTGCTCCTACTAAACCACAGACATTTGAATACATCATCACCAGTACAACAACTACCAATCAAACAACCAAGAGTTAGAGAGTAAGATAGTAAATAGAAAACATTTCTCCTTTCCCTGTCTCTCCCCTACTGCCATGATTATATCATGGTGCTTCAATGAAAGAATATCTCCTATTTTCTTTGGTAAGTCATATCGTTTCTTTTTTTTTTTTGTGAGGAGATCAGCCCTGTGCTGACATCTGCCAATCCTCCTCTCTCTTTTTTTTTTTTTTTTTTTTGCTGAGGAAGACTGGCCCTGGGCTAACATGCGTGCCCATCTTCCTCCACTTTATATGGGATGCCGCCACAGCATGGCTTGCCAAGCGGTGCATAGGGCACGCCCGGGATCCGAACCGGCGAACCCCAGGCCGCCACAGGGGAACGCACGCACTTAACTGCTTGCGCCACTGGGCCGGCCCCAGTCATATCATTTCTATAGTTTCAATTTCTTAAGCTGAAAAAAAAAAGCGGTTGGTTTAGAGTAGTGGTTCCCAGAGTTTGGGGCTTCAAAGGCCAGTAAAAGTTCCACAACTATTTTTTGGAGATTAAGGTAGAATAACCAACACTCAATTTGACAATAAGAAAAACATTTAAAGTCTACTATAACTATAAATTCCAAAATTACCAGATTTTTAAGTATTAGGTTGAAGAACATAAAATTGATGATATCACCATTTTTGAGCAGCAAAAATGGCAATTTATATGGTTTAACCTAATATTAATTTAATATCAGAATAAATGATGGCCTTTATGTTCAGTAAGTTGAGCTTTGTGAAAAATTCCCCACATTGTCTTTTTTTTCCAGTTTGCTGTGGATGGGTGAACATTTCCACAAGGACGAGACTTATTCTGCAAATCAACATTTGGGAACCAGTGGACTAAGATCTCAGGGGTCCTTCCATCCTGGGCTTCTGTGGTTCTAACACGCTGTGACTCTCAAGTCAGTTACCACATGACACTCTACATTATTCATTTCTGTGTTTGTCTCCCTGGTTAGATATGAATTCCTTCAGGGAAGAGACTATGCCCTATTAATGTTCGTTAACTCATTGTGTAGCACAGTTCTTGCACATAACTAGGAATTCGATAAATGATTGTTGAGTGAATGAATCATTACCTTTCAGCAGGGGAGGTTTAGTCCATATCAGAGCTATCATATGTTATATGTTTCCTTTACTTGAAGGAAAGATATTGCCATCACAATAGATATTGCCATGATCCTTGAACTTACGTGAGCATTTCTTTCCAAGGAGTTCAACCTCAATCCTAGGCTTGAGCCCCATGCTTTCAGGGCATCTCTATCAACCTGACCAATCCATGCCAGGTTTATGTTGACTTACCTTCAGGAAGGTAAAGACCTTCTGTTCTTTTTCTCCATTCACATCCCCTTTCTCAAAGAGCTGAAAATTGGGGACAAAGCCACCACCTGGACGCACATACCTGCAATGAACCAGAGTGTTCCTGGGAGGAACTAAATTAAGACAAGGATGGATAGTAATGGCTGCCGCGACCTCACCACAAAAGGAAATTAGAGCTAAAGAGGAGAGGTTGTAGACAGGGAAGGTGGAAAGAGAGGTCTCCGGGAATCAGGTCTTCATGCATAGGCTTTATAGAGCCATTAGCGAATTGCAAGAAAAGTGGAAGGCGATATTTCAAGGTTAGGATTCCTGATTCATTTCTATTTTCTATATTCCCTCCTTTGCCCGTGCTTCTTTTCCAGTAGATTTTCCCCTAGTCTCATCATTAAAGAACTCGAAGGCAGAGAGAATGCTTGAGCATGGCCAGCAGGGCAAGATTGAGTTCAAAGCATCATGATGATGTTCTTGAATCTGTTGATCTACCACCCACCCCAGAAGTTTCCAGAATGAGAAGGCCTCTAGGTAGAATTTGGAAGGGAAGTCCTGACAAGGCCTCTGCAGGCACTTACTTGAGCCCAAAAAGGATCTCTGAGTTTTTTCCTGGTTCTTGTTTTCCAAACTGGTTGCAGGGAAAGCCCAACAAAACTACACCAAAAGGCTTCAGCTCCTCCTGTAGTGCATTCAGTTCTGTAGGCAGAGAATGAACAGCATGGATAACTTGGCCAGCAGTCCTACTGTGAGCAGTGAAAGATCACTGAATCTATCCATTTATTACATAAATAAACTGAGGACTGTGAAGGGAAAGGTTTAAGATTACAGAGATTGAGGAGGCAGAACAAAAAGCTAGAACACAGGTTTCCAGAAACACATCCAAATAGCTGCTGTTTTTCTTGTGCAGTAGTTCCCATAAATGGCTCCACTTCACCATCCAGTAGGAGCCCTTCTTAAAAAGCAAGGATTGATTAGTCCTGTGTGGGAGGGTCCCGTCTGATTCTGAAGAGAACTCAGATTTAAATGCCATTGCCTTCCTTAGTTGGTGGGTTGACTGATCAAAAAATATTTTAAGCGAAAGACAAACAAAATGGACATGAGATGCCACCTCTCCCCCGACCATTATGCTCTATGATACACAACTGGACACTCCAATCACTTTCTCAGGAGCACTTCTTGGTGCTCTAACCTGGGAGTTGTAGAGGAAATCTGAGAAATTCCAAGCTTAGCTCTAGAGCATTCCCTACCCTCTTGTCAATTCCACTGATCTAACTGATGCCATTTCCCTGAAACACTCACTGAGATTCCAGGCTTCAAACTCTAAAGTACGCTTTACTGCTGCCAGGAAGCCCTCCAACTTGTCTGTCTAGACTTGTACCATTATTTTCATCTTTAGCCATTTTCAGTTCAGGTTTATTCAGTCCCCATGACCAGCATCAGCTATTCCCATTCAGATTCGGCTCTACCTGCTGGCTTCTCCCCTAAGGACTTCTTCTTAAATGACAGCGCCTACCTGTTTTTATATATTTCTTCAGTTACTATCCACACTAACCTCCCTCTTATCTTTAGCTATCAAGAATATTTGTTTTCGGGCCGGCCCCGTGGCTTAGCGGTTAAGTGCGCACACTCCACTACTGGCAATCCAGGGCGTTCACCGATGCACTGCTTGTCAGGCCATGCTGAGGCGGTGTCCCACATACAGCAACTAGAAGGATGTGCAACTATGACATACAGCTATCTACTGGGGCTTTGGGGAGAAAAGGGAAAAAAGGAGGAGGATTGGCAATAGATGTTTGCCAATTGGATTGGCAAAAGGGAAAAAAAGGAGGAGGATTGGCAATAGCTCAGGGCTAGTCTTCCTCAGCAAAAAAAGAGGAGGATTGGCATGGATGTTAGCTCAGGGCTGATCTTCTTCACACACACACAAAAAAGAATATTTCTTTCCTATTGCAGAAACACTTAGCAGACCGTGATTCCAGTTCTATGGCAAGTTCCTTTAACTCTCTCAATTTCCTCATCTGGAGTAAAATTTGAATGAGATACTCTTTAAAATTCTCATGAACTAGTTTAATAAACTATATCACAGCAACACAATGAAAACTATGCCTTAAAATGAATGAGGAAACTGATCATGTAGCGATACAGAGTAACATACAAGATATTTTAGAGTGTGAAAAAGCAAGGTGCAGAATCATTTGTTTGTGGATATTTGTGTATATGTGTGAGAGAGAGGGAGAGAGGCAGAGGGGGGAGAGTGGGATTGACTGATTTGCTTGTATATGCATTAAAGATTTATGGAAATATACACCATAAACTGATGACATTGGTTGCCCAAAGGGAAGGGAATGTGGAAAGTTACACTGTTAAACTCTTTTGTATCTTTTAAATTTTCAATGTTGTGAATGTCTTACTTATTGGACACATAAATTTAAGTTAAAACTAAATTAAATTAAAACATTTATTTTTTACTTTTTTTTGTGAGGAAGATCAGCCCTGAGCTAACATCCATGCTAATCCTCCTCTTTTTGCTGAGGAAGACCGGCTCTGAGCTAACATCTGTTGCCAATCCTCCTCCTTTAGTTGCACATCCTTCTAGTTGCTGTATGTGGGACGCGGCCTCAGCATGGCCGGAGAAGCGGTGCGTCAGTGCGCACCCGGGATCCGAACCCGGGCTGCCAGTAGCGGAGCGCGCACACTTAACCGCTAAGCCACGGGGCCGGCCCCTAAATTAAAACATTTAAAAGCAGATTCACATTCCATGGAACTGCTGTTTACACATCACAACTTTTTAAACTTACCATATTTTTCAAACTTAACTTTTTGAAGGAAGGAAAATCTCCACTTGCAAAATAATACTAAACTGCTGTTCAGGCTCTTACAATTAGATTTTGAGATTTTATAAAAATTAAAAAAAATTTAATCTGTAGCTTTTCAGGTTTTCCCCAGAGTTGATTGTGTGTGTGCATAAAAATAATAAATATAAAGTGACTCCAGAATTCTTTACAATGTCTAGATCTTTCCATAATCTGTACTTTTGAGAGTATCTTCTTATGCACAATTTCACCATTGAATTGA
Organism: Diceros bicornis minor; assembly: GCF_020826845.1. Lineage (NCBI taxonomy): Eukaryota > Metazoa > Chordata > Mammalia > Perissodactyla > Rhinocerotidae > Diceros > Diceros bicornis. The sequence goes on along the minus strand of NC_080753.1, from coordinate 38,370,568 downwards.
AAAAGTCTTTAGCTGCTCTTAGTACATATGAACCATTTGGTTTTTGTTGTGCTTTGGAGAGGGGGTATTTTAATATAATTTTTGCCTAAATCAAGCAGTCCCCTCTGTCTTAGTCCATTCAGGCTGCTATAACAAATACTACAGACTAAGTGGCTTATAAACAACAGAAATTTACTTCTCACAGTTCTGGAAACTGGAAGTCCAAGATCATGGTGCCAGCATGGTGGGGTTCTGGTGAAGGCCCTCCTCCGGGTTGCAGACTCCCGATGTCTCTCTGTGTCCTTACATGGAAGGGGCTAAGGAGCTCTTTGGGGTCTCTTTTATAAGAGCATTAATCTCATTCATGAGGTCTCTAACCTCATGACCGAGCACCTCCCAAAGATCCCTATCTCCTACCATCATATTGGGCTTAGGATTTCAATATATGAATTTTGGGAGGACACAAACATTCAGACCATAGCACCCACTGAATGTTAATTTTAAAATATCAAAATTGGTGAACTATATATCTTAGACATGAGATTGCAATATGCTTAAATTTAAGTAGTGTGTAAGAAGGAGAAAATTCTCAGATTTCTTATTATTGAAGCTCCGTTAAGACAAATTGATAGGACTTTATATTTTTGATCAGTTGAATAGATACCAATGTCAATGTATGGAAAATTTTTCTTAAAACTTGTCCATGTATTAGTTTGATCCATTTCTTTGTGGCACTTAGTGCAATTAACCTTTTGAATTTATCTTGAACGTTAAAAAAAAAAGCAGAAAACAAAGTTATTGGCATATCAAAAACTACATCTACTTTTAGTATAATCCATCAACAGGAATACCAAACTGTTCCCCATGAGTGCACAAAGAAAATGGAAAATCCACCTCAGTCACCATAGAAAATTGGGCCAAGTTTGGAGAGATGGAGCATTTCCCCAAACAGGACTCATTCCAGTCAAACACTGCCCAGATAGAAAATTGCATTTCCCTCTTCTCTGTCATTTGGAGGTGCCTGCAGAACCCCCGGGCGATTTCCAAAAGATCAAAGATCAATCCTCTCTCCTGTTGTTACCAGAAAGAAGGATAAAAGCAGCCCCTGAAAGCTAGGTTCTGGCCTGGGAGTCTCGGCTAGGGTTTGGTGTTCTCCTGCTGATCATAAACAGTTTCACAAATCAATATCATCAACATGTGATCGTGATGAATCAAGACAAAAACAAGGGCCACTCCATAATCTTGTTTTAACACAGACAAAATATGAGCACTGTCCAAATCACAAAAATGACCAAGCATCACCTTATTCTTGCCAATATAAGTGATGGCTGCTGCTTTTTTTTTTTTTTTATAATTTTATTTATTTATGTATTTTTCCCCCAAAGCCCCAGTAGATAGTTGTATGTCATAACTGCACATCCTTCTAGCTGCTGTATGTGGACACGGCCTCGGCATGGCCGGAGAAGTGGTGTGTCGGTGCACGCCTGGGATCCGAACCCCGGCCACCAGCAGTGGAGCACGAGCACCCAACTGCCAAGCCACGGGGCCGGCTCCATGGCTGCTTCTTTACCAGTTACAGTTGTAGCCTTGCTTTATTCCTTCTACCTTGTAGGTTTGATTTATTAAGGTACTCAATCATATAACTTTCCTCATTTCCTGACAGCATTCAATCCAGCTTCAATTCCTTGAACCCTTCCTCGAATCACCCAACACAAGCCCAGATCCTCAAATAAGGCCTTTCTAACAGCTTCTTATGGAGAAGCTCCATGATTCCCTACAGTATGTGTTCTTCCTCAGGGCATCGAGAAACAAACTCCACTTGTTCAACTACGGGTATGTTCCTGGTGGTCTTTGACTAAATCTTCGGGAGAATCTTAGTTCTCAAATCTGGAGATAATTCTCCTGGCAATCTTAAGGCTAAAGGAGCAGAGCAGGATTTAGGGGAATAGAGTCACATGATCACCTACCCAACCCCTCTCCCCACAACCTTCCTCCCAATAACAAATTAGTAAAACCTTCAGGAATTACAATATGACCATCTGACAAAGCTTTTTCCAAAAGAGTTGAAACATGAGTTCTTACCAGGATACTGAGCTGTCAAGCCTCAATAGGTGGCCACATTGATAAAGAGGACGTGCTTGCCCGCATACTGCTTGAACTGGATATACTCCTCGCCATTGAGGGTGAGGGCTCCATACTCATAGACGGTGCCTGTCACCCCCTTATAGCAATCCATCTGAAATGTGACAAAAATAACCATAATGATGCGATGATAAGATAAACAATAATCCACAACATCCGTGGGCTTTTTCAAAGCACACTTGCATGTAATACCTTGAAACTCTAAGAACTGAAGAGACCTTCTCAAGTAATATTTTTAATTATGGCTGATGCATGTCTTCTGGCTTAAAATCCAATTTTGTTTATTTATTTATTTAGTGGCAGGACAAGCACTTCATAATGCTCTTCCCATTCCTGGAAGATTAATGCAATTTACCTCCATTCTCTGACAGGGCACTCTCCTCCACATCCTAACACCCTGTTCCAGTCATCCCATCCCTCCCCAAATACTCTTAACAGATTTTTGTAGAGTTTTCCATAAAAGAAGAAAGTTTTACATAAATTTCTCACCTATATATTCTTACGTTGTAATTTCCTCCCCCCCAGAGCTGGGCCCGTAACTTGCTCCTCTTCTGGATCCCACTGAAGGCCCTTTCCAGAGGTTTGCCAGTGGGGTGCTCATTCGTACCTACAAAACGCATCCTCGATACTTTCTTCTTCTTATTCCTATATTGTGGAGAAACAGCCTCGACTGCTCATGAATTAGGGATTATAAAATAGGAAACAAAGGGAAAAAACTTCCTACCCACAAGCATGCCAAGGGAAAAAGGCAGACAGGACTTGGAACAAAAAGCTGAGGTGTTGTTATCTGAGGAGAGGTCAGATTCCTGGAGATGTATAGAAAAGTCATAGAATTTTGAAGTAATTTAAGGGAGCTGTAAGGGATCTCAGTCCATAAAGGTCTGCCCCAGCAGTGAAGGAACTGCCTGTGGGCGAGCACCTGTGGGGAGAGTGGGGCAAAAAACTCCTACCATTTTCTAAGTCCATAAGTTCTGTCACCAGGATACCAGGCAATAGCTTCTCCTTCACTATTCTTGGAAAGAAGGAGGCTGACCCTAGGGCAGGCGCCTTCTCCATGTGTCCATACATCCATACACATCTGTGCACACATTAACCCAAATATTTGGGAGCATTAGCCTAAGAAAGCCATTATGAAGGGGTTGTCATCTATGTGCCTACATTCTCTTTGCCTTCATGCCACCTCAGCTCTGTGCTAAATAATTTCCAGCATTTGCCTTTCTTGCTACTGTAATAAAAAAATCACAAGGAAATCATCCGTGAGCTGTCATTTGTGTGCCTCCTTTTTCCTTGTCTTCATGCTACCTTAGCTCTGGGCTCAACAACTTCCAGCTGTTTGTCTCTCATGGCTATCACCCTGTGAACTGGGATGCAGAATCCCCCCAAAATTGCATATTTGAAGAGCTCGATCTTTCCTACTCAGCTATGAGGTCTGCTCCAGTTTACTTAGGTCTGTTTGAAGAGGTGAGGATACCCTAAAACACAGCTTTTTATTCACAAGATGATTTTTTTTGTTTATCCAATATGCTCCTGCTTTTTTGTTTTTTAAGGAAGATTGGCCCTGCACTAACATCTGTTGCCAATCTTCCTCTTTTTTTTTTTTTCCTCCCCAGAGCCCCAGTACACAGTTGTAGAGTTGTAGCTCTTCTATGCGGGACGCCACCTCAGCATGGCTTCATGTGCAGTGAGTAGGTCCGCACTGTCGGGGGAAGAGGGAGAATCTCCCTCTGCCCTTTTCCTTAAGGTTCTTATGGCTGGCCAAATAATTAACAAGACAGGTTAGCAGGAGAAAATAATACCAAGTTTAATAACATGTATACATGGGAGAAACTCAGAATTGAGCAACTCGTCCCTCTGTCTAAGCTGCTTGCTTAAGTATTGCAGCTAAAGGCAAGGAACGTGTTGGGGGTGGGTAGTGGCCTGGGACTTCAGAGGGCAGGAAGACAATTCTTTTCAGGGTCATCTATAGATAATGTGGTCAGGGAGAGACAGAGTTTTTGATAAAAGAGGCTTGGTACCTTTCCTATTGTAACCTCTATCCTACATTATCTTTATAGCCATCATGATAGAAGATCTGTTCCAGGAAGGAGCCACCATGTCAAATTCTTTAGGCAGTTAGTGGGGGAGGTCAAATGTCCCTCAGAGAAAACAATCAAGGTAAAGAGATATATTTCAGGGTGGCCAAATCTTGATCTCCCACAGCGCCCAGGATCCAAACAGGCGAACCCGGGGCCACCAAAGCAGAATGCACGAAGTTAACCACTACGCCACTGGGCACCCCCCGAACAAAATGATTTTTTACAACAGAAATTCCACCCCTTATTAGTAGTGGCTGACACAGACCTCAGAGGTTGCCATTTTTTTATTTCAAAGAGGGAACATGATCTTACTACAGCTGCCAGTCTCTGAGCATTTTACATTCATCATCTTACACTTCACGTGGACCAAATAACAGAGCACTCAGAGTGTGGTTTGAGGACCTGGACAAGTATCATCTGGAGACATAATAGAAATGCACATTCCTGGGCTACCCTACGACCTACTGAAGCCAAAACTTTGGGGGTGGGACCCAGCAATCTATGGTTTAAAAAGCCCTCCCGGTGGTTCTTATGTGAGTTGAAGCCTGGGAATCACTGTACTCTACCATGGGTACTCTTCTCCAGTTTTCATAGATGAGACAAAGTGGCCAACACAAGATTTATAACTGGCGTAAGGCCACAGGCAAGGCTGAGTTTTTGAATGAGTTCATCTGATTTTACAGTTAAAACTTGGTGCCTCAAGTCATCTACTTCAGTCCCCACCCTGCATCCTAAGACATAGCATCTTTTACAAGGTGGCTACTGACATCCTGCATGGGACTTTTCTGAAGGGCATCAGGCGATTTGGAGCAGCACCGAGACCTAAGAGCAAATCCTCTTATTCTGACCTGAGCTTTGTCTCCACCTCACACCATCTCCCCTAAAATGAAAATTGACCAACAACCATCAACCAATCAACCATGATTATTCCCTGAAAGCAAGCTCCCCTTTCCCTACCCTGAAACTCCTCAGAGCACATTCCAGCACCAGCTTATCCTCCCCTGCCCCGGGGGGGTTTCAGCCTCTCCAAGAGCAATCAGGTTATCCTGTCTCTCAATCCATTTGCTACTTATGTCCTGTTTCCAAAAACTCACAAGGCAGCCCCACGTTCCAGACCAGGGTGGAGGGGACAAGGTGCTGGGTTATCAAGCAGCCACCAGGGGAAGTGGCAAAGTGGAATGCACCAAGTGCAGCCTTGGTCCTCCACCCATATTCAGCTCAATGCCCGCTAGGTGCAGAGGAGAAGACCAACGTAAGATAGTAGGTTTAGGAGAGTCTCTGCCTCAGAGGAAAGCAGTGGCAGATATTTGCTAAGAAGGGCTGGAGAGACGGATCTCGTCCTTCTAGAAGAGAAGGGAGAACTCTTCGCATCCCTGGCGGCCAAGTTAGTCATCACGTGCTGACATGCTCCTGGGTCCTTGCAGGGCACTCACCTTCATCTTTTGTGACTCTGGGGTCAGCTGAGCAAAGCCGACCACGAACAGCGGGAAAAGACAGGAGGCCAAGAACCGCCGAATCATGGCTCCAATACGAGGTCTAGGCGAGTCTGAGGTTCCCAGGGATCTCGGCACCTTTTGAGCCCCTGGCAGGACCAGTTTGAAGATGCGCCCTCCAATAACAGAGCAGCATTCACACACTCAGGCTCAGCGCTTCCCAGTGCATCCGGGACCTGCGACCCGCACGTGTTCTGGCGCAGGTGTTCCGGCGGGTGGAGGTGCCAGCTTGCCTCTTGGGAATCTAAAGTAGTGTTTCTACCCTCTCCAAGTGACTGGTGGATGCTAGGTGCTGGCACCGTATCCAGGAAGTAGGGCCAGCCCCACAGAATCAGAATCTACTTTTTTAAAACAAGATCATCACGTGATTTATATGCAAACTAAAGTTTGAGAAGCGTTGTCCCAGATGCTGTTAATCCTTTGTCCTGTCCCCTCAAACTTTCATCATGTAGTCAACAGCACACTGTATTTTCTAATTATGAGGTCATCTGTGGGGGCCTGAGTGTCTCAGGCACTTCGCTCAGCAAACTGTCCCCTGGAGAAGGGCTTGTTAATGCAGGAGTAGGACAGATGAGAGATGCGTGTTCACAGTGGGAAGTTATCAGGGAGAAGGCTCTAAACTGGCAGTCAGGGAACTGCCCTGGGCTTAAGTTTCATTCTCTGTAAATTATTTTAATCATCTCTGCCCCACTTACTCCATAAATCTATTTATTGTGAGGCTCTAATAAGGTAACAACCAGAAAGTTGTTGGAAAGTGTTTGAATTGATGAAGAGGCACAGAGTTGTTCTTCCCACTCCCCCCACCCTCACCCCCACCCCCAACCCCCTCTCCTCTCCCATCTGCTCCCATCTGGCTTTTCCCTGCAGGCTCAGCTTTACTAAACTCCCTTGTTAATTGAAGTGGTAACTTATTCCTCTTCAGTTCTAAGCCTCTTTCCACCCAGCCCCCTCCACCTGCCCCCTGCCTCTTCCAGGTTCACACAGAAGGCTTTCTCTGCTCCTGAAACTGAAGTCTGGATGGGGTTGAATTCTTGTGAACTCTCTTGGAAGACAAGCTTTTTGTTATCTCAGATTTCTGAGCTCTTCTCAAAGACCTATAATCCGTGGCCTGATCACTAATACCTGATCCAGCCATGCAGGTGCCCAAGGCATTTAGAGCAGCCGTGCAGAAGGCTTCCCTTTTTTGGCACAGACCTACACACATTCTCAAACTCTTTGGCCTCTCCCCATTCTCAGTTCAAAAAATAGCTGAACCTTAGACTATAAGGCAATAGAGACAATTGAGTTCAACCCCCCTGTGTGTTATTGACTAGCTACCTGTGTCTCTGTGCCTTAGTTTTGTCATTGGTAAAATTGGTGTAATAATCTACCTATCTACCTACCAATCTATTTATCTCCTAGGTACTATCCTAGTACCTACCTGTCTACCTCCTAATCAATTGACCTCCTAGGGCTGGTGTGAGGATTAAATGTGTTAATAACTATAAAGGACTCAGCCAGGGCCTCACACAGGTAAGCAAATAGAATCATATTTATCATTCACATATTCAGCTTTATGCATGAGAAAACTGAAGCCCAGAGAGAGAAGTGACATATCAAAGGTCAAAGGTTAGTAATGGTGAAATGAAAGCAAACTTGTGATTCCCACCATAGAGCCCTTCCTCTGATTCCATACGGATCATCCATTGTTGTGACTAAATCTTTATTGTCTGAGATGACTTACATTTGCTCATCTTGCAATAACTAGCCCTTGAGTGATGAGGAGACATCGGTAGGTCTAATGGCCTAAAACCTTAACTTCCCAGGTTCCTATTCCAATATTCCTGATAAGCTTTTGAGCACCTTGTGTCCTGGCCTCCAGCAGTGAGAAGTGAAGGTACAGAGCACACCTTGAGCAGCAGGAAAGGAGGCAGACATCTCATGTCCTTGGTCCACCTGAAGGTATCTCAGGGCTACAGGGCCCCTTCACTCCTCCTCTGGAGCCGTAGTTCAGACCTCTGTTCTCTCATTCTGGGAACTTTGCTTCCATCTCTTAGCTTGTCTCCTTACTTCCAAGGTCTTCTCCAGTCCCTCTTCCTCCACACTCTGCCTCTCTTCTATGACTTTTCTGAAGATCAGTTTTGTTGACACCACTCTTATGTTAAAAATACTTTGATTCCTCCCTAATTCTAGATTTCTAATTTGAAATTCTCCCATGGGGCACTCAAAATCCTTCCCAATTTAACATTAGCCAAATTTCCAGGTGTACCCTTTCCTCCATAAATGGTATGTTTCTGGGAGATTGAACTGTCTCCATCACCTAAAATCTACCTATCTAGGTGCTAATTCTTGACATTTTAGGTAAAATCTTGGCCAGTACTTTGGGATCATTCCTGAAAGATTTTTTTGATATGTTAATAACATATTTTTATTCAAAATGATGAGACTCCATTTTATCAAACAAGCCTTCAGAGGTAACTCTTTCAGGCCTGGGTCACAAATCAGGGTCCTAGTGAGCTTGACCAGGCCTTAAATTGGACCCAAGGTCAGTCTTACTCCTTTCATAGATAGCCTACAGCTAGGGCAGAAAAGGGTGGGAGACTCAGATCAATGTCTCAATCACTGTTTGTTTGATGCAATCAGAATGAAGCAGTTTAGAGGAAATAGACAGGATTCCTAAGAAGAAAAATGATTTGTACAAGGTCACAGGATATTATGGGCTGAATTGTGTCCCCCCCCCAAAAAAAGATATATTGAAATCCTAACCCCCAGTACCTCAGAATGTGACCTTATTTGAAAATAGGATTGTTGCCAGTGTAATTAGTTAAGATGAGGTCATACAGTCCAGTATGACTGATGTCCTTACAAAAAGATGGTGTTGTGAAGGATGTCATGTAAAGACAGAGATACAGATTGGAGTTATGCTGCCACAAGCCAAGGAATGTCTGGGGCTACCAGAAGCTGGAGGAGGCAAGGAAGGATCCTTCCCTATAGGTTTCAGAGGGAGCATGGCCATGGTGACTCCTTGATTTCAGACTTCTAGCCTCCAGAACTAGGAAACAATAAATTTCAATTATTCTAAGCCACTTAGATTGTGGCACTCACCACAAGGTTCTTTCATTCTCACTTTCTTTGGTCTAAAAGGAAACAAAACTCTTTATTGCTTAAATACAGTCCTCATCTTAGTTCTGGAATGAAACTACTTCTTTATTTACCTGAACCCTGACTTAGAGATTCAAGTCTCTGCTTTTTCTATCTTAAAGATTTTTCTGATTTAATCCATCTTCCTAGGTACATGGGGCCCTCCTCTCAGGACCCCAGGGATTTCCTTCTCTACACTGCAAGTGGGAGACACAGTCTCCAATTCCAGATCTGCCATAACTTTGTAATGCCATTCCATTCGTATTGTAAATTATATTTTTATATCTACCACCTCATTTTGCCCTCACCATCAGAGTAGAAACAAGGCAGGAGAAGCACATTTTCCTCAGTTTACAAATGTGAGAGTAAGATTTAAAAATATAAAGTCACTTGACTTCAAATTAATTTTTTTTTGTTTGCTTTTTAATTTATTTTGACTTAAGTCCATGAACTACACACGTTGGAAATTTGAAGAGAGTGATGTTTTGGCTGTAGTTTCCTTTTTGTTACATTTTTGTCCATATTTGTGTCTACTATTGTCTCGTCCTGGAGGACACCTCAGATCCAGGCTGGCTGCGGCCCTAATCCTGAGCCTTCACTAAGGCAGCTCGCCCTGAAGCAAAGTCCTCCAGGAGGCTCTGCCACTATTGCTAAAATTTCTACCCTCATCTGCTCCAAGAAATAATTCTGTTTGGTGAGACAAGGAGGACAACGTGTACTTTCCCAGGTAGTGCCCATGTCCATTGTTCCCACCTTAATGTACGAGGGAGGTGTCACTGTACATTGCATAACCATAGGCATCTGAGACACTCACAGCACTCACAAAAGCTAAGCAACTAATTTGGCCACAGAACCAGATGTCCTTGAACAAGGCATAGTCCCAAAGCTTCTGTGACTCAGGTCTTCCTCCTCCCTTGGAAGGAAGGAATATCCCCATCTCGTCAACGCTGCAAACCAAAATCCAACAATTAACCTGGGGATAGGAGTTTGGGACTTTATTTCCTGTCACATTTCGTAGTCTTTTAATAGTTTCTCATCTTTTAAAGTGGTTCAGATCTCTTGGTGATCTAATCTGACTAACTTTCACCTTGAAAAGACTGGGAAGAGAGAGTATTGACTCAGAAAACTCTCAAATATTTCAGCTTCTTCAGTTCATATATGAGAAAGCAGAGGCCCAAAAAGTGGAGTGATTGACCCTTCTGACCTTGGAAAGCCTTACCTAAAAAACAAGCATTGACCTCTTCTTGTAGGTGATGACTTGTAGCCATCAAGCCAAGTTAGGGACAACAAATAGAAGCTGGGAAAGCTTGAATTTTCCTATTTGATTCTCATTGCCAATGATTCAACACCAGGCTCTAGTCTGGTAGGTCCTGGTAGCTCTCAATCTATCTCAGGGCCAACTCTGCCTACACTGGGGACCACGAACTGCAGGAGGAAAAGTCAGTATGAGCAAGTGATGCTAGGAGGAATTTGGTTCAAAAGATAGAATGGGGAGAAGATAAAGAAGAAATAGGGGAGTAACAAAGGAAGAGGAGAAATAAAGGAAAAAAAGGAGAGCGGGAAAGAAAAAAGTTTGAAGGACAAGAAAGGGAGAAGAGCTAACATGTATTGACTCCCCTCTTACTATATATTAGGCATATTTAGATAGATTTTCTTATTTAAGCATCACCAAAATAACCATATGGTTAATATTTTCTCCATTTTATAAATAACGATATGAATACAGAGTAAAAATAGATAGTTTCCCAAAGTTACAGACCTAGAAATATATCGAACTGGGACCCACACTCAAGTGTGCTCTGATTCAAAATCTAAACTCTGTATAGCCTAAATAATGGTCTCCAAAGATATCAGGTTTTATTCCCTGGAACTTGTAAATGTTATCTTATATGGCAAAGGTTTCGCAGATGTGATTAAATCAAGGATTTTAAGATGTAAAGGTTATCCTGGATTATCTGGGTGGGCCCTAAATACAATCACGTGTAGTCTTCTGAGAGGAAAGCAGAGGAGATTTTACTAAGAAGATAAGAGAGATATGACAATGGAAGCTAGAGGTTAGAGTGATGCCAGGCAGGGGTCATGAATCTTTCTTTCAGTTTTCCACAGCATGTTCCTCATTTCCTTCTGAGCCCTTACCAGAAACATCTTTTAACATCCATATTTCTACCAACAGTTAGTTCAAGCCATTCTAGGCTTTTTCTATCATGTGCCTCAAGATTTTTCCACCCTCTACCCATTATCCAATTCCAAAGCCACTTTGATATTTTTGGGTATTCGTTAGAGTAATCATGCCACTCTGGGTACCAGGATCTATATTAGTTTTCTTTGGCTGCTGTAACAAGTTACCACAAACTTGGCGACTGGAAAGAAAAAAACTTTTTTCTCTCACAGTTCTGGAGACCAGAATCCAAAATAAGTTTCACTGTACTAATCCTAAGATTCTCTAGGGAAGAATCTGTTTCTTGCCAATTACAGTTTCTTGTCCTGCTGGCTTTTCTTGGCTTGGCTGCATTACTCCAGTCTTTGCCTCCGTGGTCATATTGCCTTCTCTTCTGTGTGTAGTCAGTCTCTTTCATAAAGCATTTAAGAACTGACAAGATGGTAATGGACTACCAAGCCATTTATGCAGAAATAGAAACTGAACACTAATAATATTTTTTCTCATGAAGGCCAATATCTCTCCAGGTAGACCTGAACTTCTGATTTGAAGCCCTCTAATGCCTAGGCAGGTCTGTGATTCTCCAGATACCAACTTGGTGTTCAACAATTCAGTTCAATTCAGACACCAACTCTCAGAGTTAGTACAGACCTCACAGTTTAAGGGCTCAGTCCCACAAGATTGCCCCTACTTCAGGAGCCAGTTGTAAATCCTGGGGTGGGGCACCTGTACTTCTGATTGACCAACTATAAATTAGAGCTTCCCTCAACTTCCTCCTCAGTTTTGAAAATGCACTAGAGTGTCTCATAGAACTCAGGAAAACACTTTACTTACATTTATTGGTTTGTTATAAGGGATAAAACTCAGGAACAGCCAAATGGAAGAAATGCATAGGGCAAGGTATTGGAGGAAGGCGGGCGGGGGGGGGGGGTGTTGCAGATAGAGCTTCCGTGCCTTCTCCAGGTGTGCCACCCACCCTCTCAGCACTTCCCATGTTCACCAACCAGGAAGCTCTCAAACTCCAACATTTAGAAGTTTTTATGAAGGTTTCCTTACATAGGCACGATTGATTAAATCACTGGCCATTGGTGATTGAATTCAATCTCCAGTCCCTCTCCCTTGCTAGAGGGAGGGTGGGGCTGAAAGTTCCAACTCTCTAATTATGACTTGGTCTCTCTGGAAAGCAGCCCCCATCCTGAAGCTATGTAGGAGTCCCCAGCCAGCAGTCTTCTCATTAGCGTACAAAAGACACGCATATCACTCAGGAGATTCCAAGGGTTTTAGGAGCTTTGTACCAAGAACTGAGACAAAGAGCAAATATTTATTTTTTATTCTACCACAGGTGTCAGACACCAAGCCCCAGGGCACACTCAGTAAGAGCCTCCCCACCTTAAACTATGGTCTGAATAGCTTTACCCTCAGGGTGAGGACAAACTAGAAAACACAGATACACCCAACTGCAAGAGTATGCAAGGGAGTTAGTCAGAGTTCTCCATAAAACCAGAACCAATAGGAGATAGAAATAATGTTTAACCAAATATATGCACACCCCATGGCTCAATCAAGTTGACACACAAAATTAACCATCACAGTAAATGTATCATGAAGACTGACTGTGTAAACATCTTTCTCTTTATATATTTAGATAGGTAATATCTATCTATGTTTAATCACACCAGTAATATAAGACGTAATTGTACAATTCAAGAGAGTGGATATAGTGTTATAAAATTCTAAGGTCCTTACATTGCCTAGAAAGAGGGTAAAAAGAGGCAAAGTAACTATTTATGACTAGAATCCGGCATGTCGGGGATGCATTTTGTAATCTCAAAATGCGATAAAAGTGTATATAACCACCAACCTTATGGGAGTGGGAGAGAGGGAATAAACATATACCAAATAGTTTAAAAGAAGACTAGAAAGAGAGAATAAGGGATATAGAACAGGAGAGACAAATATACATCTAAACCAGAAAGAAGTATAAAGCTTGAAAGTAAAAGGATGGGAAAAAGTTACTAAGCACTAAAAAAAACAAAATAAAATTGGCTGTATTGATTTCAGACAAAGTAGATTTTAAGGCAAAAATGTTACTGCCCGAGGGGCATCATCTGCCACCATCCCCCCTCCCTCTCTCACCCTCCCCCCCCAAAAAACATGCCAATAGTCAAGAGGCAAGGTGGTAGGAGAGAAAGGTTTTTGTTTTTTGTGTTTTTTTTGTGAGGAAGATCAGCCCTGAGCTAACATCCATGCTAATCCTCCTCTTTTTGCTGAGGAAGACAGGCTCTGAGCTAACATCTATTGCCAATCCTCCTCCTTTTTTTTTTTCTCCCCCCAAAGCCCCAGTAGATAGTTATATGTCATAGTTGCACATCCTTCTAGTTGCTGTATGTGGGATGAGGCCTCAGCATGGCTGGAGAAGCGGTGCGTTGGTGCGTGCCCGGGATCTGAACCCGGGCTGCCAGGAGCGGAGCGTGCACACTTAACCGCTACGCCACGGGGCCAGCCCAGAAAGGGTTTTATTACAGTTTGCTAGCAAAGGGGAAGATGGGTGACTAATGTTTGAAAGAACCATCTTAATGGGGGGTACAGAATCTTGAAGCAGTTACATAGGCCAATGTGTTATAGGGGAGGGGGTTAGGAATGTTGACCCTCTGGTGTTACAGACTGGGAGTTGACACACCAGATCTTTCAGTTGTCATGGATATCAGCATAGAATCTCTGTCCTGAGGCCATCATATTCCTAGGGAACTCAAAAGAACAAAGTTATCATCTTATCGCAGCTGGGAGGAACCATAAAATCTACAGAGCCTACATATCCCTCGAGACAGGCCCTTAATTGTCTAGGCTATGTGCAAACTAAAGCAAAGTTTCAAAGCAGCTGGTGAGTCAGGGTCACTTTTAACTTTTTCAGGATGACTTAGTAATTTTTTCCCATGTGCTGGGCTATAAACCAAGTATTTATAAATTTCAAATGACTAAAATAATACAGAACATATTTGCTGACTGTCATGCAATGACACCATCATTCAACTAAAAAGTAACTAGAATATTCATATATGCTTGGAAACCAAGGACTATATTACTAAATAACTTATATTTATAAGATGACGTCAGAATGGAAATTATAAAATATTTTTTCTGAGAAAAAATGTTTTACACTTTGAAAATACATTTCACATTGGTCCATCAACTAATACTTTTTTTCATCATCTTTGCCTCATAGAGCAGAAGCCTCCAATACTAATAGTTTTCCACCTTGTCCTCAATTTCCTTCAGATAATCTGTTGTTTTTCTTCCTCTTGCATGTTCCTTTCTCCTCCACTGCCTGCTTCTATACTCTAGAAAGTATTTTATGCTGAATGATAATAAAACTACAACAGCAAAAATGTGGGCTGCATACAAGCAATGCCTGGAGGAAATTAAAGAAAGTAGAAAGAAGGAACTATAAAGATTGGAGTTCCTTCCTTCTATAAAGATTGGAATAAGAATTAATTAAATAGAAATCTAACATAAAAAAGAGGCTGATTTAAAAACATTTTTAAAAGACTACTGTTATCGATAACTCTCTGACAACAATGATCAAGAAAAACTGAGAAAAAGCACAAATGGCTAATATTAGAAATGGAGGGCCGGCCCCGTGGCTTAGCAGTTAAGTGCGCGCGCTCCGCTGCTGGCGGCCGGGGTTCGGATCCCGGGCGTGCACCGACGCACCGATTCTCCGGTCATGCTGAGGCCGCGTCCCACATACAGCAACTAGAAGGATGTGCAGCTATGACATACAACTATCTACTGGGGCTTTGGGGGAAAAAATAAATAAATAAATAAAATTATAAAAAAAAAACCATTAAAAAAAGAAATGGAAAAGGAGACATCACTTCAGATTATGTGGAGAGTAAGAGCATATTATGAACAATTTAATGCTGATAAATATATAGGTAAATGAAATGGCCAAATTACTAAAAGGATACAACTGTATCCTTTCTGTACTTATCACAGAAATAAATACAAAACGTGAATAATAATTTAATGGTTAAAGATATTTGATTCATAAATAAACCTTCCCACAAACAGTTCTCCAGGTATAGATCAATTTACTAGTAAATTCTTCAAACATAAGGAAGAACTAATCATGAGCTTACAAAAAATCTTCCAGAGAGTAGCAAAAGAGGGAAGAGTCCTAAATAATTTTATGAGGATCGTGTAACCCTATTATCAAAATGTGATGAGCACATTATGAGAAAGGAAAACTATAGGCCCAATGTTTTTCATGGACACAGTTGCAAAAATTCTATACAAAATGTTAGTAAGCCAAATTAAACAATATAAAGTTGGATTTTTTTTCCCAGGAAAGCAAAAATGGCTTAACATTCATAAATCAAACAATTAATATACCACTATAACGGAATAAAGTAATATCACATGATTATCTCAATATATACCTCAAACATGTGATAAAATTCAGCATTGATTCATATTTTAAACTCAAACTAAGAATAGAAGAGACCTTTTCAACCTGATAAAGAGTGTCTAATACAAGTCTACAGCAAATATGATACTTAAAGTATTTAATCATTACCCCTTGAAATAATATTCAAGGAAAGGATGTCTCTATTACTACTTCAATTCAATATTGTATTGGCAGACCAGGCCATTGAATTTAAGGCAAATAAGGGAAACTAAATGTACAAAGATTGGAAACAAATGAAACTGTCATTAGTATACCTTGTAAACATATAATTTAAAAAGAAACTAGCAATAAATTATTATAATTGTATGAATTTAGCAAAGTTGCTAGATAAGAAGTCAATATAAAATTCATCACATTTCAATATACTTTTCACAAACTGTTAAAAAATTAAACCTAAATAAAAAAATAAAATAATCAAATACCCAGCAGTAAAGTTAGCAAAAGATGTACCAGATCTCTATGATGAGAAATATCAGTCTTAATTGGTACAATTTTGGAGAGCCCTAGATTAATTTTGAGGTATACCATGTTAATGGATTAGAAGAGTTAATAATGTCAATTATATCCAAACTATTCTATAGATTCAATGCAATCCCAACCAAAATCCCAACAGACATTTCTGTGGAATTTGGAAAAAAAAATGACTAAGAAATTTTTTCTTTTTTAATTTTATTTATTTATTTATTTTTCCCCCAAAGCCCCAGTAGATAGTTGTATGTCATAGCTGCACATCCTTCTAGTTGCTGTATGTGGGACGTGGCCTCAGCATGGCCGGACAAGCGGTGCATTGGTGCGTGCCCAGGATCCGAACCTGGGCTACCAGTAGTGGAGCGCGTGCACCTAACCGCTAAGCCTTAGCGGTTAGGCCCGGACTAAGAAATTTAAATGTAAGTGCAAGTAGTCAAAAATAGTGAAGACATTCTTGAAGGGCATAAGAGAACTTGCTCTATAACATATCAAAATTCATTTAAAAAATACATATTAAAATCTATATTAAACATTGTTTTAAGGATAAACAGATCAATGGAAAGAAAAAGAGAACTGAGAAATAGACTTGTATATAAGGACACTTGATTTATGACAAAGTACATTGCAAAGTAATGGAAAACTGAAGGTTAGTCTTTTAAATAAACAGTGATGATTGAATTGGATATCCATGGGGAAAAAAATTAAAAATTTACCTCTACCTTATACTATACACAAAATTTCTGTCCATTCAAGTCTTTGAACTCACTTCCAAAACAGAAAATACAGGGAATGGAGAACAAGATAAATGACACCATGAGGAAACAATGAGACAAATAAAAATGTGGGATATTCATCAGGACAACTAGACTTGTATCTTCAAAAATACCACAAAAAAAGAAATTTAGTGGGATTGTTTGAGACTTAAAATAAAAGATATGAAAAAGACATAATAATATTAAAACATGAACCTTGAATAAACCTTGGTTTGAAAGACAAGTTATAAAGTCAGTTTAGGAACTATTGGATAAATTTGATTGTGGAATGAATATTAGAAAATTTTAGGGATTTTTTTTTTTGATGAGGAAGATCAGCACTGAGCTAACATCTATGCCAATCTTCCTCTTTTTTTGCTGAGGAAGACTGCCCCTGAGCTAACATCCGTGCCCATCTTCCTCCACCTCACTTGAGAGGCAGCCACAGCACGGCCGACAAGCGGTGTGTCGGTGCACGCCCAGGATCTGAACCCAGGCCACCAGCAGCAGAGCGCACGCACCCAAATGCTATGCTACGAGGCCGGCCCCAAAAATATTTTAGGGATTTTTATTGATATTTTAAGAGGAATCAGGATATTGTTTTAGGTAGAAGACTATATTGTTTTTAGGACATACATTGCTGATATATGTAGGGGTAATATTATGGATGTCTGCAACATACTTTAAAATGATTCAACAAAACAAAGAAATAAATAAGCAAACATACATAAATGCACAGACAAAGCACATAAGGACACAACATTAATACTGTTGAAAATCAGTGCTGGATAATCCAGTGATCATTTTTCTATTCTGTCAACATAATTGTATATTTTTTAATTTTCATAGTAAAAGCTTGTGAATAAACCAAATCTAGGAGTATTGCAGATACAAATGTGAAATGCAAAACAGCAAAACTTCTAGAAGATAATAAGGAATGTCTTTGTGACCTGAAAATTGAGAAAAATTTCTTAGACAACACACAAAAAAGTTAATTATAAAGGGAAAAATTTTTAAATGACTAAATGAAACACATCATAGGGCAAGTTTCTTCAATAGTATGTTTCTAATATTTTATTCAGCACATCTATCTATTTTGCAGAGAAAGATTTTTCCAGATCATGAGTACATAGATGTGTCAAAGAGGGAAATAACATATTTAAAATATTTCCCTACTATTAATTTAGTGGGAGCAAAAAGAGACTGATTTTCTTCTTCTTTTCCTTTTTTTCAGGGAAGACTGAGCATTCCTATCAAGTTGAAGCACAGTTTAGCCAAGACTGGAGTTTATGGGTAGGGTTATTGCAGGAAATGTAGGCTAAAGCCATGGCCTTGAAGTCTTTGAAGATTCTACTGAGAAGTATGAACTTTCTCCCATGGGTGCAAAGACAGACCATGAAGCTTAATGAAAGTATAGAGCAGAGTAACACGATCAACCAGAAAAGCCGATTTGTGCCTTCATGCTGACTTACAACATATTTCCATGAGTTTGCTGTGAATATGATTCCACTTCTTGGATTTCTAGCAAAGAAATGTTGCAGTACTTTAGAAATCTCTGTCTCCTCCTTGTTTTTAGCGTGTTGAGCCTTGGTTAGTCTAGGTTCCAAGGAAGCCCAGTATATGCATAGATGAATGTAGAGAAGCTTTATTTTGCTCATACGAGGTCATCAATTACAAAGCTGTTTTATCCACCATGCTTCAATGCCACAAGCACATATATGAGCACATAGCATTATTTAAATAGACTGAATCATCAGGGTTCAGAAGACTGATGTGTATAAGTTGTTATTTCTGTGGGTACATATGCAGCCCTGGAGTTATAGGGAGGCTACAGTTTTTCAGGCTGGAGCCCAAACTAATAGCCAGTGATCAGAGAGAAACTCTGAGCTTCTAGGGATACCTATATTTGTTTCAAAGCCTCTGAATAAACTTGGAATTGGCAAAATATCATTTGGCCAGAACGTCTACTTCTATCAGTTTCTGGATGAAACTCACGTCCTTAGAGGAAAAGACTCTCTGTTCTTGATATTTTAATGAAACCTAACATAGGGCTATAGCAATGGGTGTTAGGGAATCAGGAACCCCTTGATACTATAACCATAGTGCTATAGTGTCATTCCAGAGAGGGTGAGAAGGAGTCCATAGTTTTCAACAGATCCTTAAAATTGCTTGTGTATCTCCAACAAAATTTATGAAATACTACTCTAAAATATCTAGAGGTCTACTCATTCACTTAACAAATGTTTATTGAGTCCCTAATAAAGCTAGGTGACTTTTAGACAAATCAGATAAGTTACCTCCACTCATGGATCTTATAACTCGTGGATTAGATAGACTATAAATAAATTACTTATTTATTTCATTAAATAAACAAGAACGTTTTATAATAAATATATAAATAAACAGAACTTGATAAGCCCAGTAAAGGAAAAACCAGACAGCTTCATACAGTGTAACCAAGAGTGAGCCACATTAGATAGAGGAGTCAGAGAAGGTCGCTGCATTGAGGAGACATCTGAAATGAGGCTTGAAAGACGGAGAGATGCCATTCAGAGGAAGAATCAGGCAGGGATGGAATGGGGGAAGGTTCTCAAGCTGTCAGTAGCTTGTATCAAGACTCGGGGGTGAGAGGGTGCTTTGCACACTTGAGAACACAAAAAATACCAGGGTGACTGGAAGATGTGACTCTAAATAAAGTGCAATAAAATAAGTCTGGAAAGAAATGCAGGGCTCAAATTACATAGGGCTTTGTAGATCATTTGTATTTTATGCTAAGTTCTCTGAGATACTTTGGGAATTATAAACAGGGAAACACTGTGATTAGATTTTAACCGTGCCTGCTATAGAATAAATATCTTGTAGGGGGCCAAAAATAGAGGCAGGCAGATCATTTCTTCCTCCCTTCATTAGTTCAGTCATTCAGCAAATATATACTGGGAGCCAGCTTACATACATCCTGACTCTCCTCCTTATAATATGGTCTGATTTATTAATTTATATTTTAATTCATTTTGTCCACAGGTCTGATTTGGTCAATCAAGAGCACATTCTTTTGGAAACTATGCAGCAATGGGTAATGTCCAAGATGGCATAATTTTCTTTACTATCCTTGAAACACTATTAGTTCACTTATCTTTATTTTTTATTTTTATTGGTTCACTTTTGACTTAAAGTAAAAGTCAATCTAAGTTTATATAAATTGCGATTATGATGTTAGTGCCTATTTTAGTCTCTCTACCCAGGCAGTTATCTTTTAAATCTTAATTCTGTCATCTATCATAATAGCTACATTTACCAACTGTCAATGATCTATACATTTGGTCAGCATATTTTTTGTATTTTCCGTCAAATAACTTATAAGCTTGTAGGGCAGAAAGAGGCTAAGTGCAGAACTTTCTGCCCCACCTAGAGTTTAACTTATAACTTTAAGATGTTTGTGACTGACTTCTGGTAACCCCATGCTGCCATTCGGTGTTCAGCACCCACATGTTTATAAATCGTCTGTTTAAAATATGTCCTAAAAAGCAGTGGCTCTAAATAGAACTTCTTTAGGTTGTGAAGTGCATTTCCACTACTTTGGAAAATCAGGACATTTGCATGTCTATCAAGAGACCTGTCACTTGTGATTGTAGGCAGGGATGTATATGGGAATATGCATGCCACTTGGAGGCCAGCATGTGTTCTGATTGGTTGTGCCCATTCCATAGTGTTAAATATTCAAATGTTACTTTTGATTGCTGAACCAACACAGATAACTTAAGGTTTTAATTTTTATCTTGAGATCTACCTGTCTGTGCTTGTGTCCACAAATTCACATACAACAAGTAGAATGGCTTTTATTAATCCCTCAACTTTAACTTTAAGTTTCCTCCTCATCCTGCATTTTTTCTTCTTTTCAGTTTAAATATGTATTTTTCTTAATGGAGAAGAAAGAAGCAAAGTAGGTGTTAAATAATGTTGCTTTATCACCCTAAGGACTAACTTATGATTTTCCTCGAGTTCTGTATTTATCTCTTCCTTGTTCTCTTTCTGCTATAATTTAGCTTGAACACACACACACACTCATGGACATTCACCGGAAGTTAGTGGCAGGGCCAGTCACAAATGTCTGAGAGGTCATGGATCCTCCTGATTGTTGACACCATTAGAGGACAGGGACTATTTGTCATTTCCCTCCCAGCAAGCTCAGGAGATGGCATATAATGGATTCTCTATTACCTTATCCTGAATGAAAGATTAATCATCCTTCAGAAGAGTCAAGGTTTGAGCAATACCAGCCCTTGTTACTTGCTGTTTCAGAAATGGCTTTCGAAGGCCTTCTTATCAACTGAATCCCTGATTCTGAATTCACTGAACCTCATTCTTTCTCCTATTTTTTTCCATTTCTTCACTTTCTACCCTTTTTACCCTTTGCTCTCTCCCATTGCTCTCTCCTTTCCTCCCTCCCCATTGTGGATAGGGAAAAAAGTTTGGATTTATGATTTACACAGACCTGGCTTTGAGTTCTTCCTAGCTATGCAATTTTGAGCAAGTTATTTAATTTTTCTCTGTATTAATTTCTTCTTTGTAAAAGAACATAATAATAATAACTGTTAAAATAAAGATTAAGTCAGAATTTATATCTGGAAATGCCTGGCACATAGTAAGGATTCAATGAACACTAATATACGTCCCCAATATTTCTTTCTCTCTTTCTTTTTTCATTTTCCTTCCCTCTCCATTTTTCTCTATTTATCCTCTAATCTGCTCTATCCCTTTTCTATCCGTTGGTTTTAAGAAGCCCTGTACTTCGAATATTTCCAGTTTGTTACTTTTTATTAAACTTTTCATTACGAAAAATTTCAAACATAGAAAAAGTAGAGAGAAGACTATGATTAACCTCATATACCTATTACCCACTTCAACCATAATCAACACAACTCATGGTTGATTTCATTTTATTTACGCCTGTATGTGCTTTTTACCACTGCCCCCATCCCTCTACACATACACATACACACTGAATTATTTTGAAGCAAATTACAAACATCATATCACTTCATCTGTAAATATTTCCTACCTCTTCTGATCTTAGTTGGAAAGAAAGACAGCCTATCCTTGGAATGTCCATGGGATGACTGCAGGGACTTTGTAGGTGAAGTCCTGGTGTTTTCCCACTTCTCTTGATGTCTTTCATAAGTTGTCACAGGGGGAGGAGAATCCAAGTGGTCTCAGCCCCTAAACGGTCGTTCTAAACCTGATTCTGATTACAATGTGGATAGAGACTGCTGTGGGGGCAGAGCTGTGGATGAATCTAGCCCTGGCCTTGTGACTTGGATGAGGCAATCTCTCCACTTTACTGAGCATCTGTTTCTCTTGTATAAAGTTGTGCTCTGGAAAACATGACCTATAAGACATATTTGAGCTTAAAATTTGTAAAATTTCTTGATTCTTACTCTTGTTTCCCAATTATCTAGGGGTAAGAATTGGTCAGATCAATTTCAAAGGTCATCAGAATCTCTCAAAAGCTAAGAAAATAAACAAAGAATGTCAGCCTTAGAATGGACTTTGGTGATTTTCTGTTCCAACTCCCTCTTTTTATAAATGGGTAAACTGAGGCCGATAGAGCTATTTTCCCAATATCCCACAGTTGTATTGAGTCGTTGGTGACGGCTTGCCGTGTGTGTTGGTGACATAGGGCATAATTAATTTTTTCTGGGAAGCAGCAAGAGCCTGAGTCACAGACTGGAGAATTTCCAGATGGGGGGGGCATCTGGTGTTGAATGGTGTGGGTTAAGCAAATTCCTGTGGTTGTGCATGGACACAGAGCTCTCTCTCCCACACCCTCCCCCGGCCCATTAAGATAGGAGTAATAGACAAGAATACTGCCTAGGGGAGTACACATCCTTCCTCTCACGCCTCCCCACCACAGTGTCCAAGAAGCAGTGTTCTTCCTGGAGCAGGTTGGGGGAGGAAAGCTTGGCATTAGTTGCAAACACTTCAGAAAGTCTGTGTATCAGGGCCGGATGCCCAGTGAGGGCTCAAGGCCACAGTCACCCTAGACAAGAGGTGAGCACCAAGTCTCATCATGTTTGGGGAAGGAGGTTAAAAGGTGAGGAACACATGAAGATGAAAATTAAATGCAAAAGGACAGTGGTTTTCTAGAACTTTCCTCCATTTCCAAATATAATTTTATGGGGAATTGAGCCTAGAGTGGAGAGACAAGAAGATTTGAAATAAAAACTCAAGTTTATGGTCTAGGTCTACACTACTATGAGACCTCCCAAGTCACATCACCTTTCTGAACCTCCCTTTTCCATTGCAAATTTGAGCAAATAATGCCTGTTTCACCTATGTAACTGGCTGACTGTGAAGGCTAAATGAAATCATTGATGCGAAGGAGATTTGTGACCTACAAATTCTATGTAAACATAAGTGATATTACTTTAAAATGGCAGACTTAGGCGTAGATCTTATGCTTCACACTTGCAACCCAGAGTAGGGAAAATCCTGGATTCCTGAATGGGGATCCTAGATGCCAAAGGAGGTTGTCTAATTTAGGGAAACTATTCAAGTAAAACAAAATGGTGGACAAAAATCTCTAAGTCAGATTTGAGTAGTTCAAATCTGGGATGAAGAGGTGGACTGTATCTCAGCAAGCATTGCACTTGTTTCCTTTATGACCAAAAGAATTAAAAACAAGAAACTTGGTGTTGATTTTTAGGCAGGATTAAGTCATCAATAAAGACTAGCACAGGGAGGCTGAAAGGCTTTATTTCAGTCTCTAAACTGCCACTCACTAGCTGTGTGACCTTAGGCAAGAAAATTATCCTCATAAGAATTCTACCTCAAGGAAAAATTGGAGTCTGGAAAAAATAGGCGGTGGTTGAGACATATTGATTTTTGCCACCTGATCTACCTAAGATCATGGACTATTTGTAATTGTAGGATTTTTAAAGTCAGGAAGTGACAGACTTTATGGTTCAATTTAGGCCTGGACTGGTTTTCAGCCTTAATCTATGGCTTAGATTACAAACATTTCCACCTAAAATCTTGTTTGGTAAAATTCCATAAAATAGCATTCTCTGTTCTTTCAGTGGGAATAGATATATAGATAATTTGGAGCAGGCGAGGTGGAATTCCAAAGCACTCAGCATAATTGACCTCCAAGATCAAGAATCCAAAAAAGTGTGTTTTGGTGAATGGAAAGAATTTAGTTTGAAGTATGAGATTCACAGGAGGAGCTACTGGGAGTGAAAACTGGGAAGGAAGTTGAGATCACATCAGGAGAGATTTGGATATCATACTGGAGATTCTGAATTTGATGCTATAATAAATTGGTTAGCCTCATTGGCTCTTTGTCATGGAGGGACATCACCAGACAAGTGGTTAGAGGTTCCAGTGGCAGCAGGCTGATGGCAGAAAAAGCATTGAAGAGGAAGAGCCTGGAAGAGAGAAGACAAGTAGAAGATTATTTTAGCATGCCAGAAAGGAAATGATAGGAATTTGATGTGGCTCTGGTGGAAGGTGTGAAGAGGAGGCAGCAGTTATGTGATATAACCAGATAGACCACGATAGGAAGTGCCCCCCTGTGGCCCCTACCTGAGCCTGAGTCCCTAAACCTTCTCTTATTGTGGACAGAGTTCTTGCCTCCAGGGAAACTAAAACAGTGGGACACAGAGACTTGGGAAGGCAGAGATTTTAGGTCACTTGATCTGACCATTGAGGTGGAGTTTATGATGAAAGTTTCTCTTCTACTCCAGGAGTTAGTTATTATGTGATGAGCAAATATAAAGTGGCTAAGAAAGTAAGGAATTCACAACAGTAAATGTGGAACAATATGTAATTCTACCATCACCTAACATGTGACTTTTGGTAAATCAGTTTTTCTATTTGAGCATCAGTTTCTTCATCTGTTGAATTGACAATGGGTGTTTACCTCGGGCCAGGTCCAGTGCTAAGAGTTTAAATGAATTGTCTCCTTTATTTTTAAAATTAGCCCTGTGAAGTTCATATTATTATTCTCCCAATTTTACAAATAAGAACCAGAGGTACAGAAGGTAACTTGCCCAGTCACACAGCTAGGAAAGGATGAAGGAATTGAAGTACATTATTTTTGAGGCCTGATATTTTAATCTCCACAGTTCTTTGAACTGCTATAGACAGGAGGAGGGCAGGAGCAAAAGCATCTGCTGACGAGCAGATGCCACCAAGCAGGAAACATGTACAGCTGCCCTGAAAGGCTTTGGGAGCTTTGTGGCTGGGTCAGACATCATTGTTTTGAGCTCCTCCCCCTGGATTAGAGGCCTCTGAGAAGAGATAAGAAATCTGGGATAACAAAAAGCTTCTGTTTCCCAAGAGAGCTCCCAAATGCCCTGACTCCACCAGCAGGGAAAATTAAACCCCACTCAGACGTCAGTTTTAAGGAGATGGAGGCAGCTTTCTGTGTGAACCCGGAAAGGGCAGGGCTGGTGGAGAGGGCTGGTTGGAAAGGAACTTAGAACTAGAGAGGAAGAATTTATCATTTCAGTAAACATGGGCATTAGTAAAGCTGAGCTGGAAATGCAAACCTATGGGAGGAGGGAGAGGAGTGTGGGAAGAGTGGTAAAGGGAAACAAACTCAAGCCTCTTGGACTAATCCAAATACTTTCCAACATCTCTTTGTTAGTTATCTCATTAGAGCCTCACTAGCTGCTGAACTCACCCCTTTCTTGTAATTCCGAAGCATTAGAACAGCCAACCCACACTAACATCCGCCCTTGTTTTAGTCATTTTGCCTTCTAAATCATAAGGCAACAGTTTTACCAAATGTTTTGTTGCAACAGAACAAATGTTGCCAACTTTCTAGTCTCTAATAACTGTTTCCTTGCCGCTCCTCTTCTCTGAGAGGTAGGAAAATGGGAGTGGATTGGGACAAAAAATTTAACAATTAATATGAGAATCGTCACACAGCCTAACGATGATAAAGTGCCATAAATTTAGGAGTTTGATTAACTCAACCTTTTGAATCTGGGGTTCAAACGGAAAAAAAATGAGTAATTTTTTAAACTTCAAGGAGCTAATAATCTGATGAGAAATATACAGTTTTTCAAGAGTGCAAACAATATGCATATTACCTGTATTACACCTATGAGGAGAGAGGAAGGAGAATGGAGTTTGGGAGTCAAAAATCAATGGAGTTTGGGTATGAAGAATAAATAAAACAAGAGAGAGCTTTCAAGGACAAATGATCATGAACTTAGGAGTATGATTAACTTAAACCTTAGCGCTTGAGGTCCAAAAAGTGAAACAGTACTGTAGACAAGAGGGAGGAAGGTCTTTTTCAGCCTCCCATGAGGTTGGTGCGGATTAAATATGTTATTTATGTGAGAAATCCAGCAATTCCAAGGCCTCTAGATCTGCATCATCAACTCATCTATTCCAAAATGTTAGCTGAGACTATTGACCAGTTGTAGAAAACTGCTGCTGAGTGGATGGGGGTTCTTATGCTGGTTGAGAGGTAAAGCACTTTTATTTTTGGAGGATCTTGTGTCTCATTTCCATTATCCTTCTTGGCCCTGGGTCTTCCAGGAGATTAAAAGGAGTTGCAACTTCCTATAAATTTATAATTATTTCAAAATAAAAAGTTAAAAAAAGTTTTTTACTTTTAAAAAAAGCTCTGCATCCAGAATGGTGGATTATCCTCCAGAAAATGGGCAGCTGTTAGTAGTCCCCCTCTCCCACCTAGCGTGTAAGAACCTCGTATACCAGACTGATTCCCAGGCTGGGTACCACCATTCCTTTTAACTGTGGCCAATCTGATAAATGCAGAATGCATCTCTTCTTACCTCTTAGATTATTGATGAGGAAGAACATTTTATCCTACCACAGATGCCATTTGGTTTACTGTCTGGTGCCCATTTTTCTGTTGGGGTGGTTGGTTTTTCCTATTGATTTATAAGTACTTGAAAACATTTGTAAGCATAATGAACATATTAATGTGTCTCCTTCACATATATTGTGAATATTTTTCTCCCTCAGGGACAGCTTCCTTCCAACTCTCTTAGAGAGATCTTAGGTGGTCCATCCTTTGATTTTTTTAAGCTCAAATAATAATATTAGAAATAGCATTTGAAATATCTATGTCATCCCTTTTGCAGTGAATTTACTGCAATGTCTGGGAGGCTGTGTCTGCATCTAGACACTCCTATCCACTCAGTAAAAATAGACAATAGTCTTCAAGACCATGGAGGACTTGCCATCACCTTTTCATAATTCTGCCAGAATTTATGAGTCTCAGATCCTCATCGCACTGGTGAGCGCTGAGTGCTCATGGGGGTGTGTGTAGGTGAGGATGTGGTTTGAATTCTATCTCCTTGTGCCCTACTCATGCCTCAGAAATCCTTGCCACCCTGCTATTGGCCTGAGCGGTCTTAGGCTAGTTCCTGCCAGGGTATCAAAAGGCTGTCGAGGTGCACAAGGACCTCAGACTTTCAGACTAGCAGCCTACAAACGCTAGTCATGACTGCACAGTTAAGGGCCTCCTATCTCTTCCCCCTTTTCCTAGCTGGCTTTGTGCAGACAGATCCCAAGCCAGAGAAGATGAAGGTGAGTGACCTCCAGAGTTGGGGGGGGGGGCACAGTGCAAACATGGAGTTACTCTTCTGTCCTGCTCCATGATCTCTTCCTCCAGTCCTTCTTGTAAGACTCGACCTCTGCTTTCTTCCTCCTTGCAGTTCCCCTAAGCCTTTCTTTTCTTCTCCTTGAATCTTGTTCACTCCTATAAATGGATGTTCCTTGAGTTGAATATGGGTAGAGAATAATGAGTCTCCTTATTGTGGTCCTTTCTCTCCTCCTTCTCTAGGTAGAGGAGGTTGCCAAGATACCCCTCCAGCCAAATCAGTATCTGCCTCAGAGCTGGGTCTGAGGCATGGGACGGTGGTGGGCATCAGAGTGAGTGGAGGCCAGGGTTTGAAGGAGAGGCTGAGCTGCGTCATCTCAGATGCAGCTCAGCAGGAAACCCACGAAGAGAAGGGAAGAACTGATGTGGAAATTTTAGGGATGGATAAAGTCAGAGAGTTATCAGAGAAATATAAAACACATGGAAAAGATAAACAGAGGCCTAAAACAACTGGATTTGGAATCAGGAGTCTTGGATTCTGGCCTCAGTTCTATTCTCAATTCATGGCTCAGTTGCCTTGTTGGTAAAACATGTGTGTATGGTAGTGGGAGGGACAGTCTGGGGAAGGATAGCAATGAACTACATGACTTGGAGGTAAAAAGGAATCATGAAGTTAGGAGCAAGCAAACTCGCATTCACATGGTGGGTTACCACTTTTGGGCTTGGACAAGTCATTTCACCTCTGTTAGCCTCTACTCTCTTATTATAAATTTGTGGGTAACATTTATCTGCCTTATGGGTGAGTAAGCAATAACTATTACACATATAGTGTGTTCTATAAAAGGCAGCTTGAGTAAGATCTTCCTCCCTTTCTTACATTGACTAGAGAATCTCCTGTATGACTTTCTATTTTTGAGAGTTAATACGGTTTTCATGTTACCCAGTGCTGCCTAATTGGATGTGGAGACCCTATCTCAGTTTTGCTGGTGCATGAATGTGTTTATGCATTTAGGAAAAAGTGCAAAAGACTGCATAGAGAAAATACCTTCCTCTCCAAGAGTAGGGACTGGGTAGCTACAACATGGTGTGCTAGTGATAGAATCAGTGGGCTTACAAGGTTGAAAAAGTTTGATTTTGTTTTGTGTTCCATCACTCCTTCTTTAGGTGGAGGCGGATGGTGTTTGGCTAAAATCCTTTCTAGTCCATTGCATTTCCAGGGAGTCTAGTTTGATCCTAGTTTAAGTCTGGACCTTCCTTATTAGATCCTACCCTCCTTTGCTCTCTGTCTTTTTCTCACTGACATGTGGTTTCGTAGATTCTCTTTCATACTTCCTATTTTATACTCTCGGTATTCCAGGAGCAATTTGTAGTGGCTTCCCCAATATAGGGAATGGGATCAGGATGTCCTGGCGAGTACTGTGGAGTCAGTACACTTTGGGTACTGCACTGACCCTGCATGGATAGAGACAGAGGAGGAGTAAGATGACATCTGCCTTATAGAGGAATGTAACCTAAGACAAGCAACAAGAATTTCGTGTAGAATTTATTTCTGTTATGTGGAAATTATTTCTGTTATGTAGAACTCTGTGCAAATATGATCAGGAGATTTGAGAAGGAATAGGATAGACGGAGCTGATGATGAAGACAAATATTAGATATCTAGAGCACAATGGGGTGAGGAGGTGGGTATGCGATAAGTTGGATGCTGCCAGACAGATTTTAGTGACCTATTTTCGGATGGACTACTGAGTTCTCCATCTCCTTTCTTGGGAGAAACAAAAAGTTAGAGTTTCACAGTATTGGCTTATTAAGACTCTTATGAGTAAGAGAGTGACATGAGAGAGAAAACTATTCAAGGTGGGGATAATATTAGATTCTAGAATGTTAAATCTGGAAGGCCCTTCGAGGATCTGATAGAAATCTAGAAGATCTTCATTTTGCCGATGGGGAAACTGATGGCCAAGGATGAGAATTGCCCAGGTTCACAAAGGAACTTAATAATAGAGCAGGCTTCTGATTCCCAGGCCAGAGCTCTTTCTGGTCTGCCGTGCTGAAGGGTGGAATAAGAAGTCAGAAGACCTAGGGAAAGTTAAAGAAGTAACTAGGCTATCCTGAAATACTTAAGCAATTTAAAACCTTCCCTTCACTGAGAGAGTCCAAGTAAGATACCTTCAGTCCAGAGGTAAGGAATAGCCTCATTTTCACAGAAGCATGAAAGGCATTGTGCTTTTCTCTTTGGCCCCATTTACTTCCGGATCCTCCCATCCTAGCTCATGAATCTCTGCTCTTTTCCATTCATCCAAGTATTTCCTGGTATCCTGCCTCTTCCAGGATAATAGAGAGAGTGACTTGACTACTTGTTGCTCAAAAAATCATTGGCTTTCAAGTCACAAGACGTAGTTTCAGTCTTGTCGTTGATACCTCAGAACTCTTGTTTGTTTTCTGGTCTTAGTTAATACATATATGATACTTTAAGTGCTTTGAAAGATTACATAGATGTTAGACATTGTTGTTATTAATATTATCATTTTTTAAATCTTCCAGACGGATTGCTACAAAGATGTGAAAGGCACCATCTATGAATATGACGCCATCACTCTTAAAGGAAGGGAACACATTCAGTTCAAGCGGTATGCGGGCAAGCATGTCCTTTTTGTCAATGTGGCCACCTATTGTGGTCTGACGGCTCAATATCCTGGTAAGAGTTCATAGCCAAGTCTCTGTGGGACTGCATTTTCCAGCTCATTATATTTTAAATCATAATTAGAATTATATTTTAATTCTAATTATGTATCAGAATAAATACTCATACTCAGGTGACTTCATTCTCCCATATCAGGAGTCAGCAAACTATGGCCCACAGGCCAAATCTGGCCAGCCTGTTACTGTAAATGAAGTTTTATTGGAACATAGCTATGCCCATTTGTTTACATACTATCTGTGGCTGATTGTACACTCTCCTTGAATTGAGTAGTTGTATGAATAGTTGAAACAGCAACATCTGGCTCATAAAGTCTGAAATATTTACTATCTGCACTTCTACAGAGACAGTTTGCTAACCCCTCCGTATGTCTTGCCTCTGCTTTGCAACTGAGATTTCTAGGAGAATCAATACATGTCTGAGAACTAGGAGCCTCTCTGAGGATTCAAGTCTCCTTGGTAAATACAGGAGACAGTATCACTGTTTTTGAGACTTTTCCAGGTCACTTACAAAGAAAGGAAAAAGGGGGAGAGGGATTTTATAGCTGGAGTTGCATTTGACTCTAGTGAGGCTGGTAGAGGAGGCAATAATAGAGGCAAATATTCCCTCTCCAACCTCAACCCCTCCTTTAGGTATAGTTTTCTCCCTCTTTGTACATTATTCAGGGAAGAATTTTATCTTTCTCGTATCTTAGGCTGTGTGGTTTAAAAGCCAATGAATGATGAACAGGATGAATTTTACCAGAAACAGATGCATTTCTTATATTTGAACTAATAAGAACTTCACGTTTTTGTTTTTGATTATGTTATGTTTTGAATAGGTAATATGTTCACAAGGCTCACCAATTAAATGGATAAAAAAGTTTAGAGTGCGTAGTCTTTCCATCTCCTTCCCCTCCCTTCAGATGGCCAATATTATCATATTTGCCAGGTATATAGATAGATTCTTTTTTCTGCATTTCCCCCTGTTGATAACATACTATAAATACTATTTGCCACTTTGCTTTTTAAAATTAATAAAGTACTTTAGAGTTCAGATCATTTTCTCATTCTTTTTTTAAGATTGAATAATATTCTACTGGACCATAATTCTCTTTTAGGGACTTTAAAAATCAATCTATTGAGTTCCAACTCTGTACAAAACAGGTGAGGAAACCAAAGCTTTGTTGCTCAAGGACTGGAAGACAAGTTTCCTCCTTTGTTGTCTCTTTCCAAGGGGAAGTGATTATCTACAGTGACTGAAGACAAAAGGGAAGGATATGGGGAGAGGTACTGAGCAACCATGTGAAAACAGGAAAGCAATCTCTATTTTGTAAAAAAAAATAAAAATAAAAAATAAAGAAAAAAAAAAGAGAAAAGGGACTAAGAGGAGATACCAGTTGACTAGTTGGCTCACCAGAATCTGAGTGGAACTGGCTAAGATTTGTCAGGGTACTGAAGGCATTCAGTCCAGAAAGGGTTAACAAAGAAGATGATTATAAAAGTCTCAGTAGAAAAATTAGAAAACTTGTAGAAAACAGTGGAAGAATGCAATTGGAAGCTTGTGTTTTGGCATATCAATGAGGATTTTTAGGTAGGCACTTTTAACATCCTAAGGATTGTTGAAGAACACCAGGAAGCTTGACTTTGAATTTCTCTGGTTCTCTTTGTCCCTATCAGGTTTACTCCCACTCCACCCAGGCTGAACCAGTCTGTACAGAGGAGAGAAGCCCATTGTTTGTGTTCTGTCCTTTCCTTTAAAAAAGATTCAGTTAACCACTCAGAGAAGGCAAACTCATGAGCAGTGATGTTCAGACCTAACATCAGCTTTGTTTAAAAATCACATAGTGAACTTTTTTTAAAAATTGTGGTTAAAAAAAGGCATAACCTAAAATTTACCATTTTAATCATTTGTAAGTGTAACATTCAGTAGTGTTACATATATTCACATTGTTCTGAAACAAATCTCCAGAACTTTTTCATCTTGCAAAACTGAAACTCTATACCTATTAAATAACAGTTCCCCTTTTCCTCTTGCCCCCAGCCACTGGTAATCACCATTCTACTTTCTGTTTCTATAAATCTGACTACTTTATATACTGCATGTAAATAGAATCATACGGTATTTGTCTTTTTATGACTAGTTTATTTCACTTAGTATAATGTCTTCAAGGTTCATCCATTTGACAGCACATGACAGAATTTCCTTCCTTTTTAAAGCTGAATGATATTCCATTGTATGTATATGCCACATTTTGTTTATCCATCAATGGACATTTGAGTTGCTTCCCCTTCTTCACTATTATGAATAGTGCTGCTATGAACATGGATGTGTTAAGTATCTCTTTGAGAAACTGCTTTCAATTCTTTTCCATATACACATAGAAGTGGGACCACTGGATCTATGGTAGTTCTATTCTTGATTTTTTGGGAAACCTCCATATTATTTTCCATAGCAGTCACACCATTCTACAATCCCACCAACAGTGACCTGATGAGCTTTTGAATAATAAAGATGACTGGGCCCCATCTCAGAGGCATGTAATCAGAAAATTTTCTGGAATAGGACCTGGGCATCCTCATTTTTAAGGAAGGGCCCCCACTGATTCCAATGTGCTGTAGATTTGTGAAATACTGCGTGGTAATGAAAGGCTTTTGAATGTGCGTCTGGAGATCCGGTATCTAACTTCAGCCCTGCCGTTAATAGTCTTTCTGATCTAGAGATTTTTCCTTCTCTGGGCCTGTTTCCTCCTCTGTAAAATGAGTACCTCCAGGGATTTTCTCTACACAAAGCAGGGTCTCTAGCCAGGCTACCATATTGTCCCTTCTCTATCCATAGAACTGAATACACTTCAGGAGGAGCTGAAGTCCTTTGGCTTAGTTGTGTTGGGCTTCCCCTGCAACCAATTTGGAAAGCAAGAACCAGGAGAGAACTCGGAGATCCTTCCAGGGCTGAAGTAAGTACCTGCTTGAAACCCTATAGAAGGCCCTTATCTACCTTTCCTTAGTCTCCAGAGGCCCTTCCATGTAGGGGGTGTTCTGGGTGGGTGGCGGATTAATAGGCTCAGTGGCATCTGCACACTGATTTTAACTTTGGCCTACGCTGAATGAGTCTGGCAGTGTCCAGAGACTCTCTCTTCCTCCCTTGGTAGTGAGACCTGGATGCACCATGGAGGAGCAGGAACACAGAAATAGCTGGTACAGAAACAGTGTTGGGCACAGGGACATGTTGTGGAATAGAGAAAAATAAAGTGAATCAGGGAGCTCAAAGTAAAAAAGGCCTTATTTTTCCTTCCCGGTCCTGTCTACTATACCTCCACCTCTTTCTGCTCTTTCCCATGACCTCATATCCTGGTGTCCCATCACAAATTTCTCTCACATTCTGGAGCTTCCCGGGAACATTATGGTTCATTGCAGGTATGTCCGTCCAGGGGGAGGATATGTACCTAATTTCCAGCTTTTTGAGAAAGGAGATGTGAATGGGGAAAAAGAACAGAAAGTCTTCACCTTCTTGAAGGTAAGTGAATTACTGACAAGCCTGTTCTTCTCTAATATTCCTACCATAGAGTTGGTGTGGTAGAAATGGGCTCATGCCTGGAGGTGTGATTGGACTCTTTGGAAAGACTTCCAGATCAGCATAGGGATTGGGGTTTAATCTGTTAGTATCTATGGGGCTCTAGCTTAGTGTGGTGGAGAGAGTTGTGTAGAATGGCAGCTTTTACTGAGACCACCCTCTTTTTCTCATTGACATTCATTCATTCAAGGTACATTTACTCAGTGCTTGCTATCTACAGGGCAGTTTGCTAAATAATAAGGGTATAAAGATGAATAAGACATAGTCCCTACCTCTTGATGAGTTCACACTAGAGAGGGAGACAGAAAAGAACACGTGTAATACAATGTAATGAGCACCTCTTATGAAACACCAACTTTTAGACACAGAGAATGTCAGAGCTGAAAGGGCCCCTGAAGATCACCAGAGTTCATTGTTCCTAAATGCTGGATTGTGGGCCAAGGTTGGCCCATTTTGAGACTGTTACATGTCCTCAGTAAACTGAAGAAAATAGGACAGTGTAAGGAAGATTTCATAAACTCAACTGAATTATAGGGCTGCCCTTTATTCTAAGATTAGGACCTATATATTATTTATTCTCACACTAATATTTTTTAAATTAAATGATGAAGAGATGATGTTTTATAATTTTTTTCTTATTTGACAAAACAAAATTTTGCTAACTCTATGTTGGTTCCAAAAGATATATTTGAAATGCTACTGGCTCACAGAGCCCCAAGATCTGGGAAGCCACATTCTAATCCAAGCAATTCACTTTACAGAAAAGGAAACTAAAAGCAAGAGAGGTGACATTTCTTACCCATAGCAGCATGATTTTGTGATGGGGTCATGGGATAAAACAGGAAGAGGGAATAGACTTTTGCCAAAATATCTACAATGTTCTTGGTAGTTGGCATGGTGGTGATTCAGAGAATTTCTAAGAATCACAGGAAATTAAGATATCTAGGTATGGGAGGGAGTGGATTTCCTGTGGGTGAAAATAGCCTGGATCATCCAGGAACAGAAATGATGTTGTTGTTTCTTTTTTCCATCTCTCTGCTTCAGCACTCCTGTCCTCACCCCTCTGAGATTTTAGGCTCATTAAAACATATATCCTGGGAACCTATAAAGGTCCATGACATCCGCTGGAATTTTGAAAAGTTCCTGGTGGGGCCTAATGGAGTCCCCGTCATGCGCTGGTTCCATCGGGCCCCAGTCAGTGTGGTCAAGTCAGATATCCTGGCATACCTGAAGCAGTTCAAAACTAAATAGGAAAGCTGAGTTGGGGGCAGGAGCCATCCTGCTTCTTACTTGAAGACCTGTTCAAAGAAAAATCCATCCTTTCACTACACTATCTTCCTAAATAGCCTCCACTTGACTAAATCACCTCTATATTGACA
This sequence comes from Diceros bicornis minor, assembly GCF_020826845.1. Taxonomy (NCBI): domain Eukaryota; kingdom Metazoa; phylum Chordata; class Mammalia; order Perissodactyla; family Rhinocerotidae; genus Diceros; species Diceros bicornis. The sequence goes on along the minus strand of NC_080753.1, from coordinate 38,335,702 downwards.
AAGTTCCCACTCTCTACCAAGTAGATGTATGTTTGGAAGGCTACTGCTATTTCTCCTTGTAAGAGTATGTGAATGAAGAATAAAAGAATGGAAACTTTAACTCCTCAGACCTCTGTTTCAAATATAAGAATTCATATCCATCAGAGGAAAATCATCTGTCCATGAGGATGGTTCAGTGTGCCACAATATCCTGAAGAAGAATGTTCCTAGACATTCTGACTCTCCCTTCTCTCCCTACCCTAAGGGTATAGAAATAACAGTGGGGTTATAGCCATACAATTTAGGTTCCACTTCATAACACTTTTCCTCCCCTAGGACAAACATGTATTGTCAGTTTCCAACTCTTTCAGATCAGTCTTCAACCATGACACCTCTGCCCTGCACCGCCCTCCTCCTCCACTGATCTGTCATTCTTCTATAGGAGTCCTAAGGTAGCATGGGAGCAGGAAATTGCCTCACATGAAGCAAAGGACATCTCCATGATAGTGGGATCCAGAGCCTCCTTCTAATTTGGACCCTACAAAAACTTTCCTTATTGTCTGATCTTTAGTGTATTCAGCTTATGACATCTGGGCAGGGCACCCTTTGAAGGACGGACTTTCCCCTCTCAGCCCTAGATTCCTCAGCTTCAGCACCAGGCCTTCTACCATCTGTAATAAAATGTTTTCCGCAGCATGTGGGATCACTGTGGTGGTTTTTAAATCTTGTCCTGTGCACAAACTTGTTTTATCTCTCTCCTCTTTCTCACTGTGGACTATCACAGAAGGTGTATTGCCCAAATTACCTGAACCCCTTAGACAGAATCTCATTCCTCCCAGAATCTTGGAAAGTGGCTCTCAATTGTTATGCCTCCTCAGGAATTGCCTCAGGCCAAAGTCATATCTTCTTTCCAGGGGCAGCCTGTATCCATTTAAGGGTCAATGAGGGGTATAAAGGCCAAGCTCTGATTTCTCAACTTAGGACAACTTTGAAGGGCCCATCCTAGCTGTGGAGACCCCCAAGGGGTAGAGTGATGCCTTTTTGTACTTATATTGCAGCCCAATTTTTCCCTTCGACAAATTATGCTTCTCTTCTTTTCCCCTCAGGTGTTGATTCTGAGGTAATGCCCTAGTAAACTTTCTGAATGCAAATCTCCATCTTAGAGTCTTTCCTGGGAACCCAACCTGCAATAGTTGGTACCAAAAGTGGTCTGAGAAAGAAGACGCTAAGATGAGGTTTTGATGTGAAATTATCTACCATCTGGTTAGCAGTGAGGGGATACGGAGAGCACAAACAGCCACTGACACAAAGTAGCAGTGCAATTTTTAAAACTTTCACCAAACCTGAACTGAGACGGTATGCTGGTGGAAGGATATGCACTAGCTGATGTGATGTATCAGGTGCTTGAGAAATATGGGAGAGATGGTAATTATAAGATAACAGAACTGGATGGCTGTTACTAGAAGAAATGGATGCTTTCGAGAGAGATGATTAAAGGCTAAGGATAATATCTCATCAAATAAAGGCTCAGTGTGAAAGCCAGAGTCCCTCCATAGGAGGATATAAAGAACCTTGTATATCCTGCATCTCAAGGGCACAAAAAGCTAAGGTTCAGGTCCAAGACTTAATCATAGGAATGGTAGAACTCCAAAGAAGGTTAAATTCTCCAACTAGATTATCTTGTATGTATTACCTCAGTCATGGCCTTGATTGAAAGGATTATAACCTTGAGACATTGGATGGAGACATCTGGTTGGATGCATTTGAACATCTAAATCCCCAGATTTCCCAAGACCCCCTGAGGCTTTTAGAAGTAGCCCAGTCCTCCTTATTAAGGGTTGTCATGTCCTTGCTTGAATCCAACACAGAGGCCTCTGCTCTGCCAAACATCATGTGCCTCTGCCACCCACTCAGCATCTGCCCCAAATAGAACTAAAGGCTAAGGGTTCTGGATCAGGGGGAGTGGAACACAAAGTTAGCTAAAGGAGAGTCCATTATTGGAGCATTCTCCCAAAGTATAGCATTTTTACACACTGGCAAGAACCCAGCACCCTGTTAGGATTCTCCTGCTTCGAAAAAGAAATGGCTCTCACTAAATGTAGTAGAAATGCCAGGACTGTTGTGACAGATGGCAGAAAGAAGAGATTAAAAGCAGATGGCAGAAAAAGGGATTACAGAAAAGTGGGCATGCTAGAGTGGTTTTACCACAGGAGGGCCAAAGGACATTCTATTTGAAAAAATAAAAAGAAACGTGCTAGGAAGAGGGGCACGAGCATCACTAAGAAGTTCTGTGGTGAGTGTCTTCTCTAGGCCTGGGCTGATGATAAGAGATTCTGCTACGGAAGTAGCCTCACTGATAGCAACGGGCATTATAGGATCTTGAAATAATTCAGGCCAGAGATGGCAGCACTCAACCATCAGAATCCATGTGATGTGTGTGCACACATGCAGAGGGTGGGTGAGCAAAACTACTGTAATGAGAGACAATTTCAGAGTGGTAGCCAACTTTGTGGAGTGTTAGAGATGATTAACAGAGCACAGCATCCTTAGAAGCAAGATAGATGGGCAGCCAACAAGGGTATCATTATCTACATAATCAGAAGAAATTAAGGACAGATAATCAGGAGACTGAGGTCAGCTGCCTAGTCAGGTCTGTGACTGAATCTAGTGACTCAGACCTAGAATCACTGACTAAAAGAGAAGCCAAGTCTTAAAAAAGTGAGACTCTGCAACATCACCACAAATATATAGAATATAATTTCCCTGTCCCCTTCCTAAAGGAACTTAAGACCATTTACTCAATAACCATAAACTCAAGAAGGGGAAATACTCTTAGATTTCAAGGACTGTTGGAAATAAGGTCCAAGCTCACATTGATCCTGAAAGATCCAAAGTGTCATCATGGTCAACGTTAAGATGGAGGTAATGGGGACCAGCTAACAAATGGAGTTCTGGTCCAGCTCTGGTTCACAGTGCATATACTAAGGCCATGGATCCATCTGGTGGAAATTTCTCCTGTCTCAAAACCTATCATTAGAATGACATATGTGGTAGCTGGCACAACCCTTACATTGGTTTCTTGTCATGCTGTATAAGAGGTATGACAGAGGAAAGGGCCAAGAGGAAGCTGCTGAAACTAACTCAACCAATTCCCAGCCAGGATGGTAAACGAAACAATTTAAGAGAATTAAAACCATCCTCCCAGGGAAAATGACAGAGATTACTGCCTTTAAGGACCAAAAGTATGCACAATCAGGATCGCTATAGTATCTCCGTTTAATTCGCCAGTTTGTTCCTTGCAAAAAATAAAAGAAAGACCCTGAAAAATGACATTGGACCACCACAAACTAAAACAAGTAATAGCTCCAATTGAAGTTGCTGTACCAGATGTGATATCTTTTCTAGAACAGATTAATTTACCTTCTTTGGTTTTTTAAAGAAACAAGTGGAAAATAAGATTAGGTATAACCTTTTTGGGAATCACTAGCTGAAAAAAAATCATGTGAACACCATAATAAAGTCTTATCCTTGGCTCATTATATTTTCTATACGTCCTGACAGTACCACCCCATCCCCAAACCTGGCTCAGAGAACATCTACTTTTGCTCAGAAATAGTTCTGTTAAGGACACTGATCCTCTGGGAACTTTGTCCTGTCAGAGACAGTCTTCTCAGCCAAGTAGGTCATAGTCCTATCCAGCAGGCAATGTTTATGGTTTGGGGATCAGAGAGAAGAGGGGCCCAGTGGGTTGGTCAGACCTCTGGCCCTTCCCCAGGACCACGTCCTAGGCTAGCTCTGTAGCTTAGGCTGGGATGTTCCTAGGAAGAGAAGACACAGAATCAGAAAGATAGCATCCCTTCTGCAGCGTTGGACCTTAAACTCTAGAATGCATTGCAGTACCAAATGTCCTCTTTATCAAAAGACAGGTCAAAGACACCCAGCAGCATTAATCAAATTGTGGTATATCAGTGGATGCATTGAATACTGTCTCTTAAAAATATGGAATAATGAGTCTTTATATGTACAGTTCCTAGAACAGTTCCAATCCTACTGCAAGGGCTGTATGTTTCTTTTAGCACAATCATCATGGAAAATAGTTTATGTTATAGTGTTAAATAAAAATACAACAGAATACAAAACTGACTATATATTATATAGTACATGTGTGCGTGTGTGTAGTTACAGTCATGTCCCCTCTAAAAAAAACACCAATGAAAACGTTCATGGAAAAGAGCCTGAAATGAAATACAACAGAGGTAAATAATGGATTACTTGGAGTATAAGACTCTAGAAAATTTTCAAGTAGTTATCTATTGCTTTTCTACATTTCCTTAACCTGTGTTGCATCAATACGTTTAAAACAGCGATTTTTCTAAAAGAAATATTAGATCTCTGAATATTTCAAAGTAGCAAAGTATTAACATTCTTAGATTAAAGACAGCGAGCGATTGGGTAGAGGTGGGATAGGTGGCATTTGAAGCAGAAGAAAAGTTAGTGGAGCGCACAGAGTGGAGAGAGAGGAAGAGCAGGAAAGTAGAACGGCTGAGATGGAAAGTCCGCCGGAATCCGGAAACTATAAAAATGCACTCGTTCTTACAGGCGGAATGCACACTCCTAAGTGGAAACTTTGACTGGAGAGTAGTGATGTGACCAGAGTGATGGACACGTCTGTTTTGCATGCAGTCATCTTAGCTTCCTGCCTTTGCGGAATCAATGTGACTTTCTTTCATTCAAACGCTTTCAAATGACAGTCTGACTTTAGAGAAGCCGTGGGGATTTGAGCGGAAAATTAAACTACAGATGACCGCGACCCTCAGCCGCTAACATCTCTGTGTTGGGGAAACTGCTCCAAAATGGCTAATATTGGGGAACCCTTGATTGCTGCTTTTAATCTCGTTTGTGGAAGTGCCATATCAGAAGGTGCCATTTCGTTCATATTATTAAATAGCTTTAAGAAAAATATTTTGTCTTATCTTAAAAGTATCTTCACTTACACCTCCCCAAACTGGCGCCAACCGTAGCTCCAGTGGCGCAACCGGTTAGCGCGCGGTACTTATAAAGCAGTACACTTGTGAGCAATGCCGAGGTTGTGAGTTCGAGCCTCACCTGGAGCAGCTTTTACTACTCTCTGGCCCTTATAGATTCGAAGGGTTTTGAAGGAGGATGTGATTTACATCTTACTCAGAGCTTGCTGCTGATTTGTCTTAAAAGTCTCTGCTCAAGGCTTCGGCTACTGGAGTTTGACAGTTGCCAAGACAACTGTTCACAGTATTCAATTCAGTAAGAAACGGATCATCAGAGTCTCAGGCTAGGAATTCAGGTGTGTATAAAAATTAGTGCAAAATAATTCTATGTCTGATTTGTTAACTCCATGAAATGTCGACGATCTTGGTTTTTGTAAGTATTCTGGTGGAAATCTTTCTGTCCTTGAACCTGCTTTCCTTACCACAGTTTTTCCACTCCTCTGGGATTTTTATCACTCTTAGTAAGTCCATGATGCCTGTAGTTATGACGAAGACACTGATATTCTGTCTCAGAAAACGAACTAATCCTGTATTTACAGCCTCCTAGTAGAGCGGGAAGCCTGTGTGTGGGCCACATAATCTCACCCTCTGGATCTTAAACATCATCAGAAACATCCCGGAGGACGTAGACATTGAGCCCTCCAGCTTTACAGAAGATTTATAATCGCCCATGTACAAATGCCCAGCACTACCTGTTCTTTTCCAGCTGCTGCTATATTGTGGAGTGTTTACATTATCGCTGGCCCCACCCCGAGCTGCCCACCATGTCAATGTGGGTTGAAAATAAGGCCTCCAGACCAATTTAGATGAACACTTGTAAAGACGTGATAGTGGATAATTTACTTACCAAGTTGTACAATGGACATACCAATAGGGGCTATTCATGGTGCTGTTTGTAGTGTTAAATGAGATAATAAATCATTGATTGATTAATGGCCACAAATTCTTCTCATCTCTGTATACATGTCCCTTTGCAATGTGATTCTGCAGCAGCTTCCATCAAGAGTTAGAGTCTATTTCCCTCCCCCCGTATGTAAGCTGACTTTGTGATTTGCTTTGACCAATAGAATGCTGTGGAAATAGTGTTGTGGAAGTGATTGTGTGGAAGTTCCACTATTAGGCCTCAAGTAGCCTTGCAACTTCCCCTTTTGCCCTCTTGGGACCCTGAGACCACAACGTGAAGAAATCTCATCTAGCTTCCTCAATGATGGTAGATCACATGGAGAGAAATCCAGTCATCCCAGCCATTCCAGCTGACACCCCAGACACGTGAGTAGGACCATCTTGGATCTTCAGTCCCAGTCAAGCTGCCAGATGACTGCAATCACACATGAGTGACCACAGGCAAAACCAGCAAAAGAATTGCCCAGCTAAGTGCAGCCCAAATTGTTGAGCTGCAGAATTGCAAACAAGAGAAGCAATTATTGTTTTAAGCCACTAAATTTGCATGAGTCTTGTTACATAGATATAGATGATTGACAAAAGCATTTAGCACAGAGTAAGAGTCTAAGATAAGTTAGCAGTTTATTACTCTGGGGGATCTACTCATTGCCCCAACCATTGGGTCCTCTCTGTTCTTGCCACAGCCGGGAGACTTCAAAATCACTCAGGACCCTGGGCTATTTAAATTTACCCCTGGAGTAAGCTTCTCACTCCTTGGATCCTTGCACAAAGCTCAGAGTTCCTGCTGTGAAAGACCCAGATTTTCCAGATCTCAGAGTAGAGGTATGAATGAGTAGGTATTGTCCACATTCCTTGCCTGATTTTGCAAACAAACCAGCCTACAGGATCCACAGTCCTCTCTAGCTGCATCTTCCCAGTGCTGGCTGTCCTTTTGGTAAGTCTTGTTTGTCTTGTCACTCATGACAGGGAGAGAAGGGATTGATATCTACATTGACAAGTATTTATAGTTTTAATCTAAGTAGTTTAGAGATACCAGGCAGTCACGTCTGGTAGCTTATTGCCAGCTTGCCTAATATGTTTCTGAAGAAATTCCATAAAGAACATTCTTATGCATAGCATTCTTGTTGCCATGGTGGCTGGAAGTTGGGTATACAGTCCTTTTTCCAGATACTCTTGGGGACCTCCCCACTAGGTGCCCACCACAACACCAGGACTAGGCCATTTTTTGCTTTAGGTTCTAAACAAAATCTGAACAGAAAGCAGCATATGTTTTTTATTTAGAAATGTTGAGTTTAAAAGACCTAACAGTTAAAAGTGACAATAGAATAATGCTTTATAAAGTATGAGGGAAAGGATTTTCTATCTAGGTTTCTATACCTAGACAAACTATCAATCAAAAGTGAGTATGTTATAAAGCTATTTACAGAGAGAGGTATCTTCTCAGAAAATTCCTGGAGGTTCTCCATTAAATTGATACAAAACTAAGAGGAAGACATGGAGACCCATAACAGGAAGAAGGTAAAGCACATCCCCAGGTTGACGGAAGAAAAGCCCCAGGAAGACACCTGTGCAGCATGCCTAGAGAGCTACTAGTCCAGACCAAAGCAGGAGGACAAGGGTTCCAGAGAGTTTGCCACTAAGAAAAATATTAAAATTGATGGGTTCTTTGAGGTGTTTCACCGTACTGAGAGTTGCTTAAAGTTCTGGAAAATCAATTGAGAAGGAATTGGTTATAGAATCATAGAAAATAAAGAAAAAGTACAAGGCAATTAATAACTTTGCAGAAAACTAAAAGGTATGCAAGGAAATATAATCATAGTACTGCATGGCTCAGCTGTGAACAATTTTTTTTATAGCCAATAAATCCTGAATATAAAATTATGATGAAATTAAGTAGGGAAGATGAGGCAGGGGAAATGTGGTTGGAAGGATGAGTAATTGAGAGAGGTGCCTCCAGATATCTACTTCCAGCATGACAATGCAAGGAGATCCGTAGACCCGTTCTCAAGTGAAACTGGTGAAAATTATAAAAAATCAACCACTTAAGGTCTCTGGAAATGGTCCTAAGGGCATACAGAAAATGAAGAAACATCTATTCAAGAAAATCTACTAAAATTCTATAAGAATAGCAAGAGTCTGTGGTATTTAAACCAAAACTGCCTCCTCCCTTCTCCCTTCCCAGCTTAGTGAGATAGAAACTCCACTGCAGATGGTGAAGAACACAGGACTCCTTCACTCCACAGCTCCTAGCCTGAGAGCTATCTTCCTAAGAGAGGTAGATTGTCAGAATTCTTCATCTTACCCCCAGCTACTGGTTGCTGAGGCTCCTCTGAGTGTGACTGAGAGGTGAGGTCACCATTTTTCTGCCCAACCTCCTCTCATGGTATGGAGGCTCTATGTTGGGTGTGGCAACATTGTGAAGGCAGTGGTTTCATGCTGGCAGAGATAATCTGAGAAGACCTCCTACCTAGGGCTCACCTTCTAAAGCAAAAGTGTCACTCAGAGAAAAGCATGTGTTGTCCCAATCCCCCAGCTTCAGAGCAGTGGCTCAGAGATTTGGCCTGAGAGGAGAAGCAGGCCATAAAACAGATAGATCCTAATGTCTTCCCAAAGGAGTCACTGTTTTTGCAATAGAGAATGGATAAGTTCAAACCTAAGAGTGATCTCAAAAACAGTGAAGGTTGTGGTAAAAGGTGATTAGGAGAAGATTAGTAAATTCATTGGAAACATATGCTAATCTGTAGGCCAGCTGTTTTGCAAGAGAGAATCAGGGAGTGAGTCAATGAGCAGGAGTCCTCCCACAGTCAGAACAAATATCAAACATTTACCTCAAGAATTCTTCCTTCAAAGGAGCCAGAATTTGATTGGATTGGTCTGTAGAGCAATCTATGCCCCAAGATATTGTTGAAAACAATAGAACAATCAGTCAGCAGTTAGTGGAGTTAAACAGCTAAATGTGTTCAGAAAATGAGGTGGTCAAAGAGAGCCCTGCCAAAACCACTGTTATTCTAGGTGACTGCATATCCAAGGCTGTGACCCCTGAAGAGCAACATCAGAGGCTTAACAATGCAGAGGAGAGGGGAAAAGGTTTCATTCAAATAATTCAGCCAGTCATTAAACAAATAATCAAGCAGATAACAAGAACAAGCCCTGGAGAAGGTGATCAGTACCCAGAGTTGCTATAATATATTATCTACAATGTCCAGTTTCCAACAGAAAATTATAAGACATGCAAAGGGTAGAGTATGACCCATCCACTGGGAGAAAAAAGCATGCGGCAGAAACCTCCTGTGAGAGCAACCAGATGTCAGATTTAACAGATAAAGATTTCAAAGTAGCTGTTATAAATATGTTTGAACAACCAAAAGAATGTATGGTTAAAGAAATAAAGTATGATGACAGTGTCACATCAAATAAAGAACATCAATAAAGAGTCAGAAATTGTGAAAAAAGAATCAAATGGAAACTCTGGATTGACAAGTATAATAATTGAAATAAAAAAATTCACTAAAGGAGGTCAACAGTAGATTCGACCTGGCAGAAAAATGAATCAGCAACTTGAAGATAAATCAATAAACACTACGCAGTATGCAGAGCAGAGAGAAAAAAGAATAAAGACAAATGAACAGAACTTCAGAGAAATGTGGGACACCATTAGGCACAGCAACATATTCATAACAGTAGTATCACAAGGACAAGAGAGAGAGAGAAAAGAACAGAAAAAATATTCAAAGAAATAATTGCTAAAAACTCCCTGAATTACATTAATCTAAATATCCAGGAAGCTAAACCAACTCCAAGTAAGATAAATACAAAGAGATCTACAAACAGATACATCATAGTAAAAGTTTTGAAAGTCAAAGACAAGAAGGAAATCTTGAAAGCAGCAAGAGAAAAATGACTCATCACTTACAAGGGAACCTGAATAAGATTAAAGGCTGACTTCTCAACAGAAACAATGGAGGCCAGAAGGAAGTGGGATAATATAAACAAAATGCTCAAAGAAAAAATCTGTCAACCAAGAATCCTATATCCAGCAAAACTAGTATTCTAAATCAAGGCAATAACATTCCCAGATAAACAAAAACTGAGATAAATTGCTGCTTGAGGAGCCATCTTACAAGAAATTCTAAAGAAAATTCTTCAGGCTGAATGCAAGTGACCCCAGAGAGTAATTTGATGCCACACACACACACACAAAAAGCACCAATAAAGTTAATTATGTAATTATACAAGACAGTATAAATGTATATTTCTTCTCCTTTGTTCTTTCAACTTATTTAGAAAGCAATTGTATAAAACAATATGTGTATGGGGGGCTGAGTCAAGATGGCAGCATAAGCAGACTCGGAACTCACCTCCTACCATGGACACAGCCAATTTACAACTACTCATGGAAAAATTACCCCTGAGACAGAACTGAAAACTGCGTAAGAGGAACTCCTGCAACAACGGACAATCCTAACTGAGGTAGAAGAGGCAGAGACTCCCTTCTGGAGAGGAAAAACGCCGCCTTCACAAGCCACCAGCTTCACGGCCGCCGGGAGCAGCTCACAGGTACGCAGCCTCCCTGGAGGAGCTGGGCCCTGAGCCGGGGAGCACCTCCGCTGTGGGCATTTTGTGGACCCAGCACAATCGAGACCAGTGGCATAATATCTGACTTTGCCTGCTACTAAAACACTGGGGAGTACCCCCAGAAAACCCGGTTCACAAAGAAACTAAAACTGGCTCTTAAAGGACCCACACGCAAACTCACCCGTTTCAGAAAGCATCCAAAAATCACCAGAAAGAAAGGTGCACAGTGCTGTGGTAAAAAGAGACTCACCTAATAGGCCCTGAGTGCATCTCGGTGAGGGGTGAGACCTCTCCAGGGACTGGGACAATGGCGGTGGCCATTGTTGTGGCCTGGTGTGAGCGTGCTGACACAGAAGCCATTGGCGTTCTCCCTGAGGCCTGCTAGCCCAGGGTCTGCCCCACCCGCTAGAGCACCGATTTAATCCAGCTCAGCCAGGGCAGGCAGCCCACCCTAGAGACTGGCCCCACCCAACAACAAGCCCTCAAGCAACTTGTGGGCCTGCATAGATTGGTGACTGGATTCTCTGCAGCCTGGCAACTGAGGAAACTTGAGTGGGGCAGGGTGTGCACAAGGAGCGGGTGGAGAGTGTGGGGCGGTGGCAGAGTGTGTGGGGCTCCCGCCATGGAGAGACTGGGTCCGCTTCGGGAGGTTGGGGCGTTCACACGGGGCAGGACTGTGTTGACTATGTGCGTGGACCTGTGGGCGGCAGGGTTTGTCAGCTGCAGAAGACTTGTGCTTCTCAAAGACACACATAGGAGGTTTGCCCCACCTTCCAAAGCCTGAAACGATTGGGTGCTCCTGTGCCTGAGGCCAGCCCCACCCAGCTGCAATCCTCAGAGAGCTGACAAGAGACCTAATAGGCTAGAGGCTTACAGCAATTGTAAGGCCCTGAGCCTAACAACCTGCCACACTAGGGGGCATACTCACTTAAAAGAAATGCTGCAACACAAATGTGGTATTAGAACTTGCAGCCAACAGTACTGGGGCTCCCCACACCTCATAAAGAGACTGAAGGGCCCACAACAACTACAAGCAGCTGGCCAGGAGCATAACTCAGCCTCCCTGGGTGCCTACAGGGAGAGCAAACAGGCCACAACAGAAGGACACATGTAGCCCACATAGGGGTCATCCCTGGAACATTGAGAACTGAGGGAAGCACACTGGAGGCTTCCAAAGGCATCACTTATATAAGGTCACCTATCCAAGAGCAGGAGACGTAGCTGACCTACCTAATACGTAGACACAAGCACAGGGAAAGAGGCAAAATGAGGAGGCAAAAGAATACATGCCAAGTAAGGGAACAGGACAAAACCCCAGAAAAGGAACTAAGTGAAACAGAAATGAGCAACCTACCCGACAGAGAGTTCAAACTAAGAGTGTTAAGGATGCTCACTGATCTGGGGAGAAGAATAGATGAACTCAGTGAGAATGTCAACAAAGAAATGGAAGATATAAAAAAGAACCAATCAGAAATGAAGAATACAATACTGGAAATGAAAAATTCAGTAGAGGGACTCAAAAGCAGAGTAGAGGATACAGAAGGACGGATCTGTGAGCTGGACGAAAGACTAGAAGAAATTACCCAAGGTGAACAGGTAAAAGAGAAAAGAATTAAAAAGAATGAGGATAGTCTAAGGGACCTCTGGGACAACATCAAGCGCACTAACATCCGTGTTATAGGTGTCCCGGAAGGAGAAGAGCGAGACAAGGGGGCAGAGAATCTATTTCAAGAAATAATAGATGAAACCTTCCCTAACCTAAGGAAGGAAACAGACATCCAGGTACAGGAAGCACAGAGAACCCCAAACAAGATAAACCCAAAGAGGCCCACACCAAGACACATCATAATCAAAATGTCCAGAATTAAAGATAAAGAGAGAATCCTAAAAGCCGCAAGAGAATGTCAAGTTACATACAAAGGAAACTCCATAAGGCTATCAGCTGACTTCTCAGCAGAAACCTTACAGGCTAGAAGAGAATGGCATGATATATTTAAAGTGCTAAAAGGAAAAAACTTACAGCCAAGAATACTCTACCCAGCAAGGTTATCATTCAAAATGGAAGGAGAGATCAAAATTTTCCCAGATAAGCAAAAATTAAAGGAGTTTGTCACCAAGAAACCAGTGCTACAAGAAATGTTAAAGGGACTGATTTAAGGGGAAAAGAGAAGACCACAAATAGGAAAAATTATCTATTTCCATGATTAGAACGTAATGGATACAAATACACAAAAAAGGGGTTAGATATGATATCAAAAACATAAAAGGAGGGAGGAGGGGAGTTAAGAGTACAGCTTTCAGACAGAGGTCAAACTAAAGTGACCATCAATTCTGTATAGAAGAAGAAAGGAACAGAGAAGGACTACTAAAACACTGAGAGAAAAAAAAAACTTAAAAAATGGCAGTAAGTACATACTTATCAATAGCTACTTTAAACGTCAATGGACTAAATGCTCCAATTAAAAGGCATAGGGTGGCTGACTGGATAAAAAAACAAGACCCATATATATGCTGCATACAAGAGACACACTTCAGACCTAAAGACACTCACAAACTGAAAGTGAAGGGATGGAAAAAGATACTCCACGCAAATGGCAATGAAAAGAAAGCTGGGGTAGCAGTACTCATATCAGACAAAATAGACTTTAAAACAAAAACTGTAAAAAGAGACAAAGAAGGGCATTACATAATGATCAAGGGAACAATCCAACAAGAGGATATAACACTTGTAAATATCTACGCACCCAATGTAGGTGCACCTAAATATATAAAGCAATTATTAACAGACATAAAAACCGAAATAGACAGTAACACAATAATAGTAGGGGACTTTAACACTCCACTTACACCAACGGATAGATCATCCAAACAGAAGATCAATAAGGAAACATCGGCCTTAAACGACACACTAGAACAGATGGACCTAGTAGATATATACGGAGCATTCCATCCAAAAACCGAAGAATACACGTTCTTTTCAAATGCACATGGAACATTCTCCAGGATTGATCACATATTAGGCCACAAAACAAGTCTCCATAAATTTAAGAAGATTGAAATAATACCAAGCATCTTTTCTGACCACAACGGTATGAAACTAGAAATCAACTATAGGAAGAAAATCAGAAAAGCCACAAATACGTGGAGATTAAACAAAATGCTACTGAACAATGACTGGGTTAACGAAGAAATCAAAGAAGAAATCAAAAAATACCTGGAGACAAATGAAAATGAAAATACGACATGCCAGAATTTATGGGATACAGCAAAAGCGGTTCTAAGAGGGAAGTTTATAGGGATACAGGCCTATCTCAACAAACAAGAAAAATCTCAAATAAACAATCTAACAATGCACCTAAAGGAACTGGAGAAAGAAGAACAAACCAAGCCCCAAATCAGTAGAAGAAGGGAAATAATAAAAATCAGAGCAGAAATAAATGAAATAGAGACCAAAAAAACAATAGAAAAAATTAATAAAACCAAGAGCTGATTCTTTGAAAAGATCAACAAAATTGACAAATCTTTAGCTAGACTCACCAAGAAAAAAAGAGAGAAGGCACAAATAAGTAAAATCAGAAATGAAAGAGGAGAGGTTACAACAGACACCTCGGAAATACAAAAGATTATAAGAGAATACTATGAAAAGCTATATGCCAACCAATTCGACAATCTGGAAGAAATGGATAAATTCTTAGAATCATACAACCTTCCAAAACTGGATCAAGAAGAAGTAGAGAATTTGAATAGACCAATCACCAGTAAGGAGATCAAAACAGTAATCACAAACCTCCCCATAAATAAAAGTCCAGGACCAGATGGCTTCCCTGGGGAATTCTACCAAACATTCAAAGAAGACTTAATACCTATCCTTCTCAAACTCTTCCAAAAAATTGAGGAGGGGGGAAGCTCCCTAACTCATTCTACGAAGCTGACATTACCCTGATACCAAAACCAGACAAGGACAACACAAAAAAAAGAAAATTACAGGCCAATATCACTGATGAACATCGATGCAAAAATCCTCAACAAAATACTAGCAAATCGCATACAACAATACATTAAAAAGATTATACACCATGATCAAGTGGGATTTATTCCAGGGATGCAGGGATGGTTTAACATTCGCAAATCAATCAACGTAATACACCACATTAATAAAATGAAGAATAAAAATCACATGATCATCTCAATAGATGTGGAGAAAGCATTTGACAAGATACAGCATCCATTTATGATAAAAACTCTGAATAAAATGGGTATAGAAGGAAAGTATCTCAACATAATAAAGACCATATATGAGAAACCCACAGCTAATATCATCCTCAATGGTGAAAAACTGAAAGCCATCCCTCTAAGAACAGGAACCAGACAAGGATGCCCACTGTCACCACTCCTATTTAACATAGTACTGGAAGTCCTAGCCAGAGCAATCAGGCAAGAGAAAGAAATAAAAGGGATCCAAATTGGAAAGGAAGAAGTGAAACTGTCACTATTTGCAGATGACATGATTTTATATATAGAAAACCCTAAAGAATCCACCAGAAAACTTTTACAAGTAATAAACGAATATGGTAAAGTTGCAGGATACAAAATCAACATACAAAAATCAGTTGCATTTCTGTACACTAACAACGAAGTAGCAGAAAGAGAAATTAAGAATACCATCCCATTTACAATTGCAACAAAAAGAATAAAATACCTAGGAATAAACTTAACCAAAGAGGTGAAAGATCTGTACACCGAAAACTATAAAACATTTCTGAAAGAAATGGAAGAAGACACAAAGAAATGAAAAGATATTCCGTGCTCTTGGATTGGAAGAATTAACATAGTTAAGATGTCCATACTTCCTAAAGCCATCTATAGATTCAATGCAATCCCTATCAAAGTTCCAACAACATTTTTCACAGAAATAGAACAAAGAATCCTAAAATTTATATGGAACAACAAAAGACCCCGAATAGCTAAAGGAATCCTGAGAAAAAAGAACAAAGCTGGAGGTATCACACTCCCTGATTTCAAAATATACTACAAAGCTATAGTAACCAAAACAGCATGGTACTGGCACAAAAACAGACACACAGATCAATGGAATAGAATCGAAAGCCCAGAAATAAACCCACACATCTATGGACAGCTAATCTTTAACAACGGAGCCAAGAACATACAATGGGGAAAAGAAAGTCTCTTCAATAAATGGTGTTGGGAAAACTGGATAGCTATATGCAAAAAAATGAAAGTAGACCTTTACCTTGCACCATGCACAAAAATTAACTCCAAATGGATTAAAGACTTGAATGTAAGACCTGAAACTGTGAAACTTCTAGAAGAAAACATAGGCAGTACGCTCTTCGACATCAGTCTTAGCAACATCTTTTCAAACACCACGTCTGACTGGGCAAGAGAAACAATAGAAAAAATAAACAAATGGGACTACATCAAACTAAAAAGCTTCTGCACAGCAAAGGAAACCATCAACAAAATGAAAAGACAACCTAACAATTGGGAGAAGATATTTGCAAACCATACTTCTGATAAGGGCTTAATCTCCAAAATATATAAAGAACTCATGCATCTCAACAACAAAAAAACTACCAACCCAATTGAAAAATGGGCAAAAGACCTGAACAGACATTTCTCCAAAGAAGATATACAGATGGCCAACAGACACATGAAAAAATGTTCAAAATCACTAACTATCAGGGAAATGCAAATCAAAACTACAATGAGATATCACCTCACGCCCGTCAGAATGGCTATAATTAACAAGACAGGAAACAACATGTGTTGGAGAGGATGTGGAGAGAAGGGAACTCTCATATACTGCTGGTGGGAGTGCAAACTGGTGCAGCCACTATGGAAAACAGTATGGAGATTCCTCAAAAAATGAAGGGTAGAACTACCACATGATTCAGCTATTCCACTGTTGGGTATTTATCCAAAGAACTTGAAAACACCAATTTGTAAAGGTACATGCACCCCTGTGTTCATTGCAGCGTTATTCACAATAGCCAAGACTTGGAAGCAACCTAAGTGCCCATCAAGGGACGAATGGATAAAGAAGCTGTGGTATATATACACAATGGAATACTACTCAGCCATAAGAAACGATGAAATCCAGCCATTTGTGACAACATGGATGGACATTGAGGGTATAATGCAAAGTGAAATAAGTCAGAGGGAGAAGGTCAAATACCGCATGATTTCCTTCATTAAGTAGTAGATAATAACAACAATAAACAAACACATAGAGACAGAGATTGGATTGGTGGTTACCAGAGGGGAAGGGGGGAGGGAGGAGAGTGAAAGGGATAATTCGGTACATGTGTGTGGTGATGGGTTGTAATTAGTATTTTGGTGGTGAACATGATGTAATCTATGCAGAAATAGAAGTACAATGATGTACACCTGAAATTTTTACAATGTCATAAACCAATGTTACTGCAATAAACAAAAAATTAGAAAAAAAACCCAATATGTTTATAGTGTATTGTTGGACCTATAACATATAGAAATGTAATATATTTGCCAATAATAGCACAAAGGAGGTATATGGCAGCAAAGCTATATTGGGCTAAGGAAATCACTGCAGATGGTAACTCAAATACACAAAGACAAAATAAGAAAGCCAGAAATGAAAAATAAAAAGGTTAATATAACAAAAGATATATCCATATATATTTTTTCTCTCCTTTATTCTCTCAGCTTCTTTAAAAGTCATAAAATTATATAAAGTAATAACTATAACAATGCATTGTAGGTCTGTAACCTATAGAGATGTAATATGTATAATAACAATATCATAGAAAGGCAGAAAAGAAATAGAGGTATGTAGGAGTAATATTTTTATATCTCACTGGAATTAAGTTAGTAGTAATCTGAAGCCCAATCTGATCAGTTAAGATGTATATGGTAAGCCTTAAGGCAAAAAATATTCAAAAAATATAGTGAAAAAATCATTAAAGAAATTAAAATATACATTAAGATCAGAAGTGCCTTTTTTGTTAAACTGAGTGTTGCACAGCCCCTGAGAGTGTTAGTTATTAAACCAGGGAGGCCGTAGAATATCTTAAGTGTTCTTATCACAAAAAAGTATAACATTAATAATAAAGAGGGTGGAAGGAAACTCTTGGAGGTGATAGATATGTTTATGGTATAGATTGTGGTGATGGTTTCAGGGGTGTATACCTATCTGCAAACTCATCAAGTTGTGTACATTAAATATTATAGATTTTTATATGTTAATCATATCTCAATAAAATCTTTTGTTAAAACCAAAAAAAATAAAAAAGAAATTAAAGTACTACTTTAGAAAATACTCACTAATGCAAAAGAAAGCAATAATGGAGAAATAGAGGAACAAAAAATACATGAGACAGAGAAAACAAAAAGCAAAATGGCAGATATAAATCCTACTATATCAATAATAACATTAATTGTGAATGGATTAAACAACCCAAACAAAATGCAGAAATTGCCACACTGGATTAAAAAACAAAAACAAGATCCAACTATATGCTGTCTACGGGAGACACACTTTAGATTTGAAGATATAATAGACTGAAAATGAAGGGTAGAAAAAAGATTTATCATACAGATAGCAACACAAGAAAGCTGGAGTGTCTATACAAATATTATGCAAAATAGACTTTAAAACAAAAATAACGTTATTAGAGATAAAGAGTGACATTTCATAATGATTAAAGGATCAATCCATCAGGAAGGTACAGCAATTATAAACATGTATGAACCCAATGAAAGAGCACCACATGAAGCAAAAACATAAAGAAATAAAGGGAGAAATAGACAATTCAACAATAATAGTTGGAGATTTCAATATTCGATTTTCAATAATAGATATAACAACTAGGCAGAAGATCAACAATGAAATAGAAGACATGAACAACACTATAAACTAACTAGACCTAACAGACATCTATGGAATGCTCCACCTAATAACACCAAAATATACATTCATCCCAAGTGCACATGGTAGGTTCTCCAGCATAGACCGTATACTCAGCTATAAAACAAAACTTGATGAATTTAAGGATAAAAATAATACAAAGTATGCTCACTAACCACAATGTATGAAATTAGAAATTAATAACACAAAGAAATTGATAGAACTCACAAAATGAAATAAAAATGAAATAACACACTCTTAAATATCAAGTGGGTCAATGAGAAAATCAAAAGGGAATGGAAAATACTTTAAGATGAATGAAAATGAAGACTCAACATACCAAATCTTATGTGATGCAGCTAAAGCAGGTTTAGAGGAAAATTTATATCTGTAAACTCTTATGTTAAAAAAGAAAAACAATCTCCAATTAATAACCTGACCTTCCATCTTAAGATTCTAGAAAAGAAGAGCACACTAAACCTAAGCAAGCAGAAGGAAGGAAATAATAAATATGAGATTGGAAATTAATGAAATAGGGAACAGAAAAACAATGGAGAAAAATCAATGAAACCAAAAGCAGATCATTTGAAAAGATCAACAAGATTGACAAAACTTTAGGTAGATTGTCCAAGAAAAAAAAGAGAAGACTGAAACTACAAGAATCAAAAATGAAAGAGGGGTCATTACTACTGAGTTTACAGAAATAAAAAGAATTATAAAAGAATATTATGAATAATTGTACATCAACACATTAGATAACTTAGATGAAGTAGACAAATTTCTAGAAAAATACAAACTACTGAAACTAACTAAAAAAAATTAGATGATATAAATAGACTTATAACAAGCAACCAAATTGAATTAAGTAACCAAATAAAAACTGCCCACAAAGCAAAGCTCACACCTAATGGCTTCACTGCTGAATTTTACAAAACATTTAAAGAAGAATTACTATCAACTCTTCACAAACTTTTAAAAAATAGAAAAGGAGTGAACATTTCCCGATTTTATGAAGCCATCATTACCCTGCTGCCAAAACCAGAAAAAGACATCAACAAGAAAAGAAAACTACAGGCCAAAATCTCTCATGAACACAGATGCAAAAATCCTCAGCAAAATACTAACAAAAAACATACAGCAATATATAAAATGAATTATACACCATGACCAAGTGAGATTTATCCCAGGAATGCAAGGTTGTAAGTTTAATATTAAAAAAACCAATTAATGTAATACATCCCACCAATAAAATAAAAAACAAAAATCACATGAGCATCTTAATAAATGGAAAAAAGGCATTTTAGGGGCCGGCCTGATGGCATAGTGGTTAAGTTAATATGCTCCGCTTCAGTGACCCAGGGTTCACAGGTACAGACCTGGGGCAAGGACACATGCACTGCTTATCAAGCCATGCTGTGGCAGGCATCCCACATATAAAAAAATAGAGGAAGATGGACACAGATGTTAGCTCAGGGCCAGTCTTCCTCAGCAAAAAGAGGAGGATTGGCAATGGATGTTAGCTCAAGGCTAATCTTCCTCATCAAAAAAAAAAAAGCATTTTAAAAACTCCAACACTCTTCATGATGAAAACTCAAAAAACCAAGAGTAGAAAGGAACCTCCTCAACCTGACGAAGAACATCTGTGAAAAAAACCCCACAACCAACAGTATTCTTAATGTCGTATTTCTCTCATGGTTGGTTAGCTAATTGAAATTTTTTTCATGTTGTCAAATTTGTTGATCTTTTTCTTTATTGTTGTTTATGAAGTTCTTCTCTACCCCAGGTTCACAAATATATTTTTCCCTATAAGCCTGAGGGATCCAGCAGAAGCATAGGGAGGTGGGAGAAGGTGGTGAAGAGGGCACAATCACATGGTAAATATCTTTATCCAAATGAGCTGGAGAAGGGCATCCTTGGGGAGGGGTTAGGGAACAAGAAACTAGATTCTGCTGTTGTGTTCTCTTGAGAGTCTCAAGAGAAGTACAATTCCAGAAGGATAGAAAACTTGTGGATAAGCAGGAAGGAGATAATTTAATCTATCAACCAGTCTTTCTGTTATCGATCTGTTATCTATGTAAAAGAGGCCATATAACATCTTGTAACTTGTTTTTCTCCTTTAAACATGTATTAGGGGATTTCTCATTTTTAATAAATATATTTCTATACCATCATCTATCTTAATGATTGAATATTACCTCAATGTGTATTTACTGGCCTTTTGGATATCATTTTTGTGAAGTGCCTACTCAAGATTTTTCCCCATTTTTTTCTTGGTTTGTTTGGTTTTTCATTTATTTGTAGGAATTCTTTAAATATTCTGGATATGAATTATTTGTCAAATCTTCTTTTATTTTTGGAATTACTTAAAAATAAGTGTGGCTTACGGTCAACTAAAACACATGAACCTTTTTTTAAAAGTTGTTGTCAATCTCCAATATTGTGCTAGGTAATTGATTTTTTCCAAGTTTAATGCATCCTTCTGGTCAATAGCAATTTTGGGACTTCAAGTCTGTCATTGATCATAACCAGCTATAAGTCATATACAAATTTAATCAGCTCGCATATTATATCTTCCACCAAATCAGTTCAAAAGTAGCAAGACAGGTCCAAACATGTCCTAGATCCCAGAGCTAGAATTCCACTTCAGCTTGAGTTATGTGTTTGTCTTGTGAGTTGTCCTTTGTAAATCTAAGCCTTCACCTAGTGATCACCACACTCCACAGGCCTTCACAGTGCATTCTACTAAAAACTAAGTGTATAAAATCACAGAATCTGTAAATTAAGTTTGCCTTTTAGACCTTAAAATTTCGTTTAGCTTCTTTATAAATTCAGGATATTTTTATAACTCTAGAACTTCTTTCAGAATATAATTACAGAATTACAACTGATTAATAATGTTTTTTAATATCTTGAGATACTATTTCTATAGGTATATAGCCTTAAATACTCTAAATAGGTAAAAGCTCTCCTATTATCCTCTCACAGTTTTAGCCTCGCATTCCTTCTTAATCCTTGTCTTTTTCCACTTTAAATATTATTTTCCTTGATGGAAAAGACAGAAACAAAATGAGTGTTAAGTAATACTGCTTTCTTCTGTCAAAGGTAATATTACACCCTTTTCCTGCTACAGTAGGTTTATCTCTTCCTTGTTTCTTTCTGCTATAAACTGATTTTAACGCACATACACACAAAGATCATAGTTAATGATATGGGACAGTCATAGCAGAATCATACCTGGTTATTGACATCATTTCAATTAAGCGTGTGGGATTGAATTCTGTAATCTCGAGAGTGATAGTAGAGGAAGCCTCTTGCATGGCTGCTCTAAAGGGCTTTGAGGGTTTTTGAGGCACGATTCAGTGTCCTCAGATTATTGTGCATGGATTAGAAGCCCTGAGAAGAGCTCAGAACTCTAGTGAAACAAGTGGGTTTCTATCTTCAAAAGAAGCTCTCAAAGCCTCATAATCCACCAGCCCCGGCTCAGGCCAGGAATCAACTCTACCTGAAGTTCAGTTCCGGGGAGGATCTGGAAGAGACAGGATGGATGGAGGAGACTGGAACAGAAAGGCACTCGGGGCAGGAGCAGGAGAATTTCAGCTGCTTTTGGTTTTGGATTATATTACATGCTTGTCAGACCCTCGAATGAAATTTGTCAGTGATTAATTAAAATAAAAAATGCAAACTGTTTAATAAATAAAGTTTTTGTTTATCACACTCTGGGGCTTATGTGGAATAAAAAATAAAAGGGCTTATTGTATGTAAAAATAGTTGGGACTCTATTCTCTAATTTCCCCATTTTCTAATTGTATGTAATATATGCATACAATTACATATTGTATTTATACACATATACATATACACACATATACATATACAGGTAACATATGCTATATGGTTTATCCCTTCATTTATTTAGGCTTAATATATTACAATCTATTAGACCTTACAATCTATTAAATTATAATAGATCTATATAATCTAATAACTTCTCTCTGTATACAATCTAGTCATCTGAGAATGACAGTCCTGTTTCTTCCTTTCCAATCATTTTACCTTTTATTTCCTTTTTTGAGCATGACTGTACAAGGCAACAATGGAGGCACACAGGAGTCTATAATCTTTAGTAGGAATGGTGAGAGCTGGCATCCCCAATTTGTTACCAATCTCAAACAGAATTTTTCAATATTCTGCATATAAATATTAAATATTTCACCTTTAAGATTGATGTTTACTCTAGTTTTTCAATGATGTAATTTGCCAGGTTAAAGAAATTATCTTCTATTGCTTGGTTGCTTAGAGTTTTGATCACCATTGAATGCTAAGTTTTATCAAATACTTTTTCTGTCTCTACTGAGATGATTACATGTTTTTTTTTCATTCCTAATGTGAGAATTAGAATGATTTATTTTCTAATGATAAGCTAACCTTGCAACCTTGGTATAAACTCAAGACCAAAATGACTTTTAATTCATTTATATATGACTGTGTTCAGTTCCTTAACTTTCAGGATAATTTGCGTTTATGTCGAAGAGTGAGATTGGCCTATGATTGTCCTTTCTCATAATGTTCCTATCAGGTTATGTATGAAGGTAATACTAGCCTCAGTTTGGTAGTTTCTGTTATAAAAAATTAAATGTAGACCTACCATCTGACCCAGACATTCCACTCCTAGATATTTACCCAAGAGAAATGAAAGCATATGTCCATTCAAAGGCTTATACAAAAATGTTCATAGTAGCTTTATTTATAACTGGAAATAACTCTAATATTAATCAACGGGTGAATGGATACACAAATTGTGGTATATCCATATAACAGAATACAATTTAGCAATAAAAAGAAATAAACTATTGATACAAGTAACATGGATGAATCTCAAAATAATAATGCTGAGTGAAAGAATAAAAAATGAGTTTATACTCTATGATCTCATTTATAGAAAATTCTAAAATCTACAAGTATATAACGTTTCACAAAGCTACAAACATATAATGACAGAAAGCAGTGGTTGTGGGAGGGGGATGGAGATTACAAAAGGGCATGAGGAAACTTTTGGGGTAATGTTTATGTTCATTATCTTTACGTGGTGATCGTTTCAGGACTTATCCACATGGCAAACATATTTAAATATATGCAGTTTATTTTTAAGAAAATTATGCCTCAATAAAGCTGTTTAAAAGACACATTAAGTGGAAAAAACTCAGTATGGCATTCTGTAAGAGTAGTTGTGGGTCTTCTCTTTCTCTCTCCTCTTTTCTTTCTATACTGCGGAAAAGATGTGTCTGATTAGATTTATTTCTTCTCTGAATGTTTCAAAGCCGTTCCCAGCAAACGACGGGAGATGGGATTTTTCTCAATAAGAAAATTTTTAACAACTAGTTCAAATTATTTCATAGTTTAAGACTATTCATAATTGCCATTCCTTCTGAATCCAATTTGATACATTTTGTTCTAATAATTTGTCCATGTCATCTAAATATTCAAATGTATTTGGCCAGATTCTTTCCGCTTTTGCAGAAGCGGCTCCCTCTTCATCTTAATTTGCCTGGCTCGCCTCTTCTCATGGTTTCAGGTCTCTGTTTAAACCTTGGTTCCTCAGATTGCCGAAAGTCCAACTAATTCACCCTGCGACGCGCAGGAGGACCCGGAGCGGGTCTCAGCAGAGACCAGGAGAAAGACGGCGCCCGTCGCGGGAGGCATCCACCTGAATCAGGAGTGGGTTACGTGGTTTCTCTAGCTCCTCTAAAATGTGGGAAGTTTCCCTTTCAAAAGGGGGCGACATTTAAACTGACTTCAAAAAGACAAATCTGTCAATACACACTTTTTTCACTGTTAAATTACCGAGAGCCAATTGTAAACCAATAGAAAAATGAGGGTCCTCGCAGGCTAAGATAACCGAGACCTCTTGGCACTGCTGGACCAGGCGACTAGATCTCGACCTTCGCGCCCTGCCGCTCCCACCGCTGCGTCCGCAAGACGGGAGCTTGCGCTCTTCCCAATCTCCATGCGCCAGTGTGCTTGCCGGGCCCGGAGCTTCTTCCAAAGTACCAACGGCTGGAAGGTGAGGGCTCGCGCCTGCTCCCTCTGCGCAGTCAGTCAGGTCCCAGGGAAGATCTACTGAGATGCGTCATCCCATTTACCACTGGAAAGAGCTGCAGAGAATTTGAGTTCTCTTTTCGAAAGTGCGCGGATGCTGTGATTTGGAATCTGCGAGCTGGGACGGTGAAGTCTGAGAGGGGAGTGCGAAAAAGCCAGACGCAACCACGAAGGGATTCGAACCCTCAATCTTCTGATCCGAAGTCAGACGCCTTATCCATTAGGCCACGTGGTCTGACACTTCGAAACTGCGAAAAAATACAACAACTGGTGAAACTCTGGACTATTCCTCTCTATTATTTTGTGTAATCCTAACAAAATG